>NC_057842.1:10746904-11053095 GCF_910594005.1 Cervus elaphus | reverse complement strand
GGGAGGAAATACTTAGAGACTTCACAGAAGTGGCTCTAAAATGGCCTAAAAGCACATGAAAAAGAGTTAACAGCTCTTAATAAGCTACTACTTATTGAGAAGATGTAAATTTAAATGTTCACAAGGGTGAACACGAACTACCTTGACTGCTGGTACAAGTGTGAAACAGTACAACAATTTTTAAAAACTGTTCCACAGTTTTGTTTTGTTAAAAAAAGGAAACTCTAATTTATCAATATTCTGTGGTAAACTATATGAGAAAATAATCTGAAAAAATAGATAGATATAGGTATAGCTGATTCATTTTGCTGCACACTTGAAATTAACAGTCTTGTAAATCAAATATGCTTCAATAAAATTGACAAAAAAATACTCTACTTCTTTTTAACCTAGCAATTCTACTCCTAGGTATTTAACCAAGAGAAATGAAAATACTTGTCTGTCCATAAACTTGTATAGGAAATTTAAAGCAACTTTATTAAAAAAAAAAAACTAAAGCTGGAAATAATCCAAATGTCTATTTGGAGAATGGATTAAAAAACTGTGGTACAGTCACACATGGAATAACACTCAGCAACATAAAAGAACTAACTCCTAATACACACGACATGCAGCTCAGAGACACTAAAATGAGTGGAAAAGGGCTGAATGGAAGGCACTCATTCTTAGATTCCATTTACATGAGCTTTCAAAACAGACAAAACTAAGGTATGATGACAGAAACCAGACCAATGGCGGCCTCCGGGCAGAGGCGGTTGGAGGCGGGAAGAGAGCGTTCCAGGTGGGGGGCATGTGTCCGGTCTTGACTGTGGTGTCACTTCCGTGATGCATGCCGGTAGTGACACTCACTCCACCATTCACTGAACATGCCCCTGCATGTACCCTGCACCTCAAGTAAAAGCCTGCTGTGTTCCAGACATTGTCTCAGATGCCACTTTATTCACTCCCCATAACGTCCCACCCCCAACTCGAGAACCGAGTGCTCGACCTCCTTCTCACCCATTGAGGAACATTCGAGAGGCGTCTGCTGTTACGTCGCAGGCGCTCTGCGGGCACTGATTACACAGATGTCCCCTCCCTTCTTGCGGAAAGATAAGATGACCGGTTGCAGTGATGGTGATGAAGAAAAATGAGGAGCTCCTTCATGAGCGTTGAGCAACTGTACTACAGTGAAGGGAAAAAAATAAACGAGCGAGAAGAAAACGTGAGAGTGTTCCGGGTCGAGGAGTGGCATTCTAGGGAAGGTCTCTGGACAGGTTAGATGTGGCCTGCAGCCCTGTGTCCGTTCACTCAGCTGGTCTAGGAGCGAAAGGCCGAGAGAAGGGCAGGGACCCAGCCTCCAGCCCTGAGACGGAAACGGCGCACCGCCAGGCCCCGCAGACAGAGGTGAGCACGTGTGCGCGGCCTCCGGGCCGCTGGGCCAGGACTGGCAGAGAAGCGTCGCTTCTTAACCGAAGGATTTAAAGCAGACAAGTGTCACAGTGTGACCCACAACTTTAAAATATCATGAGGCTGGGGGGTGGAGAACGGTTAAGCAACCGGGCAAAGGACGCAGAGCCAGTGGGTGACAGAGCTTAAAGACGGTTCACTTGAGGATGAAGGAAGCTTCCACTCCACCTGTAGGGATGAGCCAACTCACGGCACATCCTCCAGCCAGGCAGCTTCCAGATGACCATGGCCTTCACGTCTGACCGCAGCCCCGGGACACAGGCTGAGCAGAGTGGCCCACGGAGTGAAAGTGACAGTCGCTCAGTCGTGTCCGACTCTTTGTGACCCCATGGACTAAGAATTCTCCAGGCCAGAATACTGGAGTGGGCAGCCTGTCCCTTCTCCAGGGGATCTTCCCAACCCAGGGATCGAACCCAGTTCTCCCTCATTGCAGGTGGAATCTTTACCAGCCGAGTCACAAGCGAAGCCAAGAATACTGGAGTGGGTAACCTATCCCTTCTCCAGGGGATCTTCCTGACCCAGGAATCGAACTGGGGTCTCCTGCAATGCAGGCGGATTCTTTACCAACTCAGCTACCAGGGAAGCCTGGCCCACTTAGGTCATGCCCAAATTTGTTACTCAGAACCTGGGAGGACAGCAAATAATTCTTTGTTTTTAGGGCCACTAAACTGGAGGGAATTTGTTTCACAACAATTGGTTAACCATTTCATCTGTACAAAAGGTGCTCTTCCTTTGGTATACAGGATTCCTTTTGTAGCTTTCTTTCAGAAATTACAAAAATTCTTAATAGAAGTTTCTAAACAGAGAAACAGATGCTCTTATTTTTAACAAAAAGAAATAAGTATCTATATGAGTTAAAAAACCAGAAAACCAGAACTAATTTAGATTTTTTAGAAGTGATATAGGTCATTCTTTTCTATTAGGAAAAATTATTTTAAAATACAAATAGAATTTAATTAACAATAAGAATGTAAAATAGACACCGATAAGATTCATTCAAACCACTACAATATGGTAAAGTAATTAGCCTCCAACTAATAAAAATAAATGGAAAAAAAAAATTCTTCGTAGTCCTATGTGTCATCTACCACAGACACATCTATAGAGATATGCAAAAACTATGTGTATTGTAGTTTGACACAGAACTTATATTCAGGTCCTTATCATGAATATTTGTGAATTAAAATTTAATTTCACATATATATTATATGTGATTAAAATGATCATTTTATCATACAGTTCTGCTTAAGCTAATGATTTCTTCTTTACATTATAGTTGAATCTTTAATCTTTTAGTTTGCTAGCAGCCTAGATAACTATAAATATTTTAATTTATACACTTTGAACATCATAAATCTTAAATTTCATAGTTAGGACCTAAATGCAACTAATGCAACTCAGTCATATGCCTAATTCATTTTTTTAAGGCTTAAGATTTTAAATAAGCCAAGTAGCATCACAAAAGAAGTTTAATCTTCAAACGCGCTCATGTTTTTCTGGTAAGAGGCGTTAGTGTTTGTGCTTTAGTTCTAAGTTTTGCTACAGTAATGCTTATGATCTAATATACATAATAATAACTCAATTTTTAGGCTAGAGTGAGGACCAGAGGCTGGGAGGAGAAAAGACCGTTTGTGGTTGAATTCAGTGGGAATCAGCTGGACCCTGCCACCCTCCTGTCTGGGTCAGTTGTTACTTCTATGCCCAAGACTGTCAGAGGAGAGACATTCTTTAAAAGGGGCTTTACTGTTTACTGCTGTACTTTAAGAAGCTTTCTTTTTACAAAAAGCTAGCTTTGTTGCCTGATGCACTGGGCAATTGTTAGCTGCTTTCAGCTTCTTCAATTCATAAAAGGTCCTGGTTGGTCGAGAGGGATTTGATTAATATTTTATTCTAATTTTGTATATACTGGAAACCAACAGTCACCATATGTGAAGAAACTCTGTGTTTAGTCATTGCTCCAAAGAAGGAATTCAAAGTGCTTTCCCCTCCTTTTTATCTCTGCAGAAGCCTTTTCAAAAACTGTCAAAACTCTCCTGTTCTAGTTCTGTAGGCTAGAGAGACAAAACCTTGGGTGGAGATTCAGAACTGAAGGTCATTTTTACATAAAAGCATCAGCCTAAAAATGGATTGGCCTCAGCTGACATTGTAGTTCTTCCATTTACTTGTACAGTAGATGCTTCTAGAAAACTCAGATTGCCCACAGTTGGCAAACAATCACTTCATGCCAAATCCAACCACATCCATGTCCTAATACACATGTTGATCTAGCTTTTGAGCTATAACAGCTATGCTGACAGTTGTGATGGAGGGTACATGGCCCACAAAGTCCCAAATATTTATCATATGGCCCTTTACCTTCCATACTTAACAAACCTTTGAATTCGATTCTGAATTATTTATGAAAGGAGTTCTCTTTGGATGCAAAGTTAGCATAACAGACTATTGAAAAATTTGTTATCATCTTATCTCAAGGGACTTTCACTTTTGTGAGAATGTGATTTAAAACAGTTCATTTTAGGGGGTCATTTTTTTAGTACTTTAGATTGTATTCAGAATTCACATAAACATTATCAGTCATAATAATACAACACAGTTCCCTTGTTGACTTTAGACAAATTTCTGACCATTTCACGTTGTGTACCAAGAAGAGGGAAAGTGAAAAAATCATACATCGGGATAAACTTGTAATTTCATCTGCTGGTTTGATTCCAGGAGATAAAAAAAAGACAATCTCTAACCTTTTTTCGTACTCTTGGAAAATCATTCGACTTCTTAAATTCTTTCTTAGATAACCCAGCATCAAGTTAAAATCTGACTTAACGGTGATCATTAGAAAGACCATAAATAACAAATGTTGCCGAGGATGGGAGGAAAGGAATCCTTGTACACGGTTGATGGGAATGCAAATTGCTGCAGCCACTATTGCAGAACAGTATGGAGGTTCCTCAGAAAACTAAAAATAGAGTTACCACCATGATCCAGCAATTCCACTCAATGGGCATATCTGGAGAAAAGATACAAGCACCACAATATTCGAGAGCTTCCCTGGTGGCTGACAGTAAAACGTCTGCCTACAATGCAGGAGACCTGGGTTCAATCCCTGGGTCAGGAAGATCTCCTGGAGAAGGAAATGGCACCCCACTCCAGTATTCTTGCCTGGAATATCCCATGGACGGAGGAGCCTGGTAGGCTACAATCCATGGGGTCACAAAGAGGCAGACACTACTGAGTGACTTCACTTTCTTTCACTTACCACAATGTTCATAGCAGAGCTATTTCTAATAGCCAAGATACGGAAGCAACCCCAGTGCTCATCAACAGATGACTAACCTAAGAAGATGCAGTATATATACACATATATATGTATATATACATACATACACACAATTATAAAAGAATGAAATAATGAAAAAGCCATAAATAGAATGAAATAATACCATTTGCAACAACTTGGATGGACTTAGGAGGATATTATGCTAAGTGAAATGTTATACAGAGAAAGACAAATACTATATGATATCACTTATATGTGGAATCTAAAGAATAAAACAAACCAATGCCTGTAACAAAATAGAGGCAGAGTCACAGCTGTAGAAAACAAACTAGAGGCTACTACTGGAGAGAAGGACTGAGGGAGGGGAAGAAAAAGGGTAGAACACTTGCAAGTACAAACTACAATGTATAAATTTAACTACAAGGATACATTATACCACACTGGGAATATAGCCAATATTTTATAATAACTGTAAATGGAATATAATCTTCAAAAATTGTGAATCAGTATGTTGAATGCCTGAAATTTTCCTGATAGTGTATATCAACCACACTTAAAAATATTTCCAAGTAAACACCAAAAAAAAAAAAAAAAAAAAGACAGCAAATCATAGTACTATAAGCTGCCCCAATATTTTGCAAAATATTTTAGCTCTCTTTGGAGAGAGGACACTGTAGGAATGTGGAACCGAGTATTTCTAAGATTATTTGAGACTTAATCACAGTCTCCTTCCTACTGTCTTGCCATGCTCTAAGCACTGGAAAGCTTGGCATTGCTTATTGTAAATCATATGACCTTTAAACCAAAAAGAGTAGATGAGATTCAGAATGTCAGGGAACCCCCAAATTATTTATTTTCCATGTATGCAAGGCTAGTATATCAAAAGAATATACAACCCAGAAACCCAAACTTATCAAAAACAAATTAAAAATTGAACAGAAAGCAGATAAAACCTGGAGTCAGATGCCCTACTGTTGAGCCACAAGGTCCTTAAAATATGATTCAACTAATCATCTCTTATCAAAGAAAGGTCTCAGAACAAGCCTTTAGTGTTTTTCTCAACTTCTTTCTCTCATCATAAAACAACAATACCGCAAAAACTGATCTAGGCTGAAATTATTCCAAATGAGCCCCCTAACATGCAACTGAATTTGCTGCTGTTATGTGACCCCTCGTTTCATAGATAGAGCCACAGCTTCATTCATTCAACATTTATTGATTCCATACCATGTTTAAACAAGTACTAATACTAGTAGTTTAAAAACTTAAAAGCAAAAAAAAAAAAAAAAAAACCACTCGAGAATAACTATGAGTGGGCAAAGTTCATCAGTAAATGAAAGTTATAGAATAATGTTGTTGGTGCTAAATACAGAGGTATATACCACATGCTAGGGCTTCCCTGCTGGCTCAGAAGGTAAAGAATTTGCCTGCAGTGCAGGAGACCTGGGTTCAATCCCTAGGTCAGGAAGATGCCCTGGAGAAAGGATACCACTCCAGTATTCTTGCCTGGAGAACTCCATGGGCAGAGGAGCTGGGCACAAAGAGATGGATATGACTGAGTGACTAACATGTTCACTTACTTTCCACCACATGCTATGGAGGTGTTGAAGGGCTATACAAGGATGATTTACCAACTTCCAAAAGGTGGTAGGAGTTTATCAGGCAAAGTAAAAAGTAAGCGCAAAGGCAAGGATGAGTCCAGTGCACATGGGCACAGATGCTCCGGGAAGCACAGAAATGGGCCCCCAGAGTGGGCCAGAGAGCAGATTTGGGAGACCAGATGCTCTGCTGGAGGCCACCTCAGCCTGGAGAGACATAAGTGCTTTCATAACTCATCAGCCCAGAACGAGTGCCCTTTTTTATGTCCTACAAATCCAGTTTATATACTAGAAGCAGCTCTGAATGTGGGTGATGTTCAGAATGTGGGGTTAATCTCATGAGTCCTACAGACCCACTGTAAAGTTAGGAGAAAGACTTAATTGGGTGGGTGCTTGCTTTTCTTTACATTTAGGAACTTTTGCATAGTAATAGGCTAATACAAACAAAGGCTAACTGAGCAGACCAAAGTAAGAAGAATGTTCTGGCATTCTAGAACTAGAAATCATGACAGCCAGATCTAAGGTGGGGTGGCTGGGATAGACACCAGTGATTGGCCAGTATGAGGAGTTTCTAGGTTATCTGGAAAATATTTCTGCACAACTGCCTAAGGATTAATGGGCAGAAATAGCTGGAGTATGTTTGACACTCTCCAAAGCCCTGCCAGCACACAAGTCTCCCCGATTATTTCTTGGGGAGTTTTGTCCAGCTCTGGAGACTGACCTAAGAACACAAATTGAATGTCCAAACTGGCTTGTTTGTCCTTCAAGGTTATTTGCTTCCTGATACTGCAACCATTTGAGTCACTTATTGTCAAATCATTCCTCTTTCATCTCCTTTGCTTGTTCCAAACCCATTCTTCATATTGATCTTTTGCCATATTTTGAAGTTGACTTCCATAATGTGATCCTTGGTTCATACCACACAAAATTGGAACCATAGTGTCAGGGGACAAGAAGGTTGAAATGATTAGAGAGTCTCTCTAATCCCACTGCCTCCACTCCGTGAGCCCCACGCCAACAGGATACAATCAACCTGACCGCCAGGAGCCAGAGGAAATCAGGAAACTAACCTACTCTTCTGTTCCGTGGTCTAATGGTTTTCAGGAGCCCAGGAGAGCCCTGGTAGAGTGAGTAAGATATCTCAAAATGGACTCAAGTGAATCACATGTAAGCTTACTACATCCAAATCCTTTTACAAACATCATAGCAAGTCAATAAACGGGATTTAAAGAAATCTAAATAAGAAGCTTTGACTTCAGCAACAGGGATCACAGACACATTTGAGTCAAAATAGACTGGCATTTGGGACATTCCTGGCAGGAAGTGACTTCTATGAGTGAAATTATGAAAAAGCACATTTCTTTTGAAGGATGAAAACATTATTTTACACGACTTCTCAAGTGAGAATATTCACATTTGTGGGCTTTCAGAGTTTCTTTAACTAAAACCCAGAAACTGGATTGCCTTTAAAGCAAGTCATCAATCACTTAAAGCTTAAATCAGGCCTTAAGAAAATAGTCTTGATCGCCATGTTGGCCTAGATTCTGTCCAGAGTCGGGGAGCCTGATCCTTGTAAAACTAACCACAGCTATTAGCTCCAGAGATACAAGCCTAACTGATGAATTCAAATAAATGCATTTACTCATTCATTCAATAAAGAAGTGGATAGCCTGGTTGGAAACAGGTAATAGAGTACAAGACAGTAGTCTTGCACCAGGAATCTCAGAGTCTCAGAGCTGATGAACCTGAATGTGGAGGACAGTGAAGGACTTCCCGCAGGAGGAAGAGAATCAGAGGATAAGCATGAGCCAGATGAAGATGTTTTGGAAATCAGATGGGGTGCAGGAGAGTAACAGTGCTCCAAGTGGAGGGGGGGAAGCAAGGAATAAGTGACCTCCATGATTCTGATGAACTATAAGCAGATTGGTATTGCTACTGTGATAAAACAAAAGTCAATAAAGTAGAGAAAAAATGGAAAGGTCAGCCCAGGTCATGTTTAACATTTCTCAAGTTTGATAAACTGCAGAGCTATTTCTGAATATAATTTATTCCTGAGCTCTAATATATTAATGCAAGAAAAATCAGTGACTAGAAACCTTCATAGATAAATAAAACATGCTCACTTCTTGTATCTGAGCAGAGTTTGAAAATCACTTCTGTAGTAAGTGAGACAATGACAAATGTTTGTCCAAGGGAGTGGAGTGGTCGGATTTCAGTTTTAGCTCCATGAATTGTGTTACCAGGTACAAAGGGGGGTTAACGATGCTGGAAGCAGTAGACTAGTGAAAGGGATTTGTAGCTGACGGAGGCAAAAGTCTGGATTTGAGAAATACATGAGGATACACCTGACACAAGGCTGGTTTATTAGATTTACTAAGTGAGGGAGAAGGAGACAACTCTCAAAGGTTCCAACATATGTAGCTGGGTTGCAGAGGATAGGAAACACATACAATTTATATTGCATAAAGCACATACATTTATATATATACAATGTGTTTGAGTATGGGGTGGAGACAAATGGGAATTTAGTGGTGAACAAAATTTGATGCAAGGATATCTAACGCTCAGATGCATGTCCATGAGTCATCACCATCACCATCACTATGACCACAGCAACTGTTTAAGGACCCTTACAAAGTGCCTCAAATGTACTGTCGTGTAACCTTGACCGCAACACTATAAGGGAGATACTGAGAAGAAGCTAAGGTGTAGGGAGGCTGAGTATCGAGCCCAAGATCACACAACCAGAAAGCAGGAGAGGTAGGGTGCTTGGGTCCCTCTGCCTTAAAATGCCAGATCTTTACTTTTACCACCAAGAGGTGGATGTCTCCAGGGGAACCTGGAGAGCTCTGACCTTCAAGAGATGGGCAGACTGTTTCAGAGGGTATCAGGAGAGACAGATGGGTGGATGAAAACACATAGTCAATGTTCCTTCCCAGAAGCTGAACACTGATACATTCAGAGGCCAGGCGTGGAAGTAAACGTGTGAAGGACGTGGGTCTCTGGCAAAAGGTGGCCATGGAAGAAGTGGTTGAATTAGGGAGTGCTTCACCCAATGAAAGTCTTCAAATTCAAGACTTTATTTTAGAAAAACACAGTTCTGACAATGCAGAGACATCTTCCATTAGAATAACCACAGCCTTCTAGTTTGGCTCACTCTTACTGATTATCTCTACACAAACCATATAACAAAACATGACAACATTTGATAAAGGTTAAGTAAGCACCAAATGCAGCAAGTAAACTGTGTATGGTTTGTGACTTTTAAAAACTGCTCCAACACAGTTTTTGTATTTTTTGCAAGACTGAATTAAAAGACATGGCCTATTATGTAATTCAGTGGTCCAAACATTAAGAACTATGAGAGAAATTCCTTCCAAAGAGTGATAAGGATGTGTCTGCATATCTGAAATAATTTTTGAAATTTCCCTTGACCTGTCAATGAGAAGTTTTGCTAGGTCTCCTAGATCTCCTGGGATTAAAGTTAGTATCTATCTTCACCCTCTCACATTTAACTATTATCTTTTAGAATAAGGATGTCTATTCAGGATGTCTGTAATTTATTTTATAACGCTTTGGTGTTCTTGGTATCATACTATATTGGTGCCTGTTGTTTTAATCTTTAATTCTAGGAGCTGTCTAGGAATGCACAGAACAAGGTGTTCAGTTGGCCTTGTATTTGAAAGGGTCATACGCCAGAGTCTTGCAGAGTCAACTGCAAGTCCTTCTGATTTAGGTAGATTTATCCACAGTCAACACTTCTATTATGAACTAAATATAAAAGATTGATCTTTATTGATGAACTAATGTCTAGGCAATTTTTATGGTGGATGTATCAGTGGCTTCCCTTTGATGAACATAAAGGTATTCAACATATGCAGATGAGATATTATAGCTAAACACATCTTAGTCTAAATGGACTGCATGGAAGATTCCATTGGTGTCTATATCCTGTACCTCTTAGAGATGAGGCCCATAGTTTTATCCCCAGTTGCACTGAGTCCAGGCACTGGGTTAGGAGGATTCCTGATTGAAAGACGCTGACTAAAGGCACAGATGCCTGTTTCTAGAGCATTGCTCTCTTCACCTCAAGTGAATGTGCGCATAACATGTGGTCAAAGACTAAAACGGCAGAGCCCCACAGTTTCACCGTGTTTACAGAACAGGCTTTGCTCTTGATTTGCTAATAAATGTTTATCTAATAAATATCTGACTGTCTGGTTGAAATGAGGCTTGGCTTGCTTCCATTATAACCTGGAAGTGAGGTTGTAGTTGGGAGAGGCTCTCTCTCAGAACCTCCCCAGGTGTTCACTACTATCTAACCAAAAAAACAACAATTTTGCTAATTTTGGCTTCCATCAGTAAAAAGAATGCTATGAAATGGTTAATATGATAAATCATCTCAAAGTGCTTCAGAAAAAGATAGGTATACATTTTTATGGTTAAAAAAACTATTCTCTGAATATATGTTTCCAAAATACTAGGTCCAAAATAATCTACATGGCTCAATAGCAAACATTTGCCTACTTTAAAGTACAAAGGAAATTCTAAAAATAAACAACATTTGAGTGATAAAAGAACATCCTGGTTGAAATTTAAAATGCACAAAGAAATCAAAGGGCAATGACATTTTATGAGATAGCTTGAAATACAACGAAGTCAGTTATAATTACATTTTATCACTGCATTTTAAGAAGAGATATAAGAAATTGCATTTGATTCCTCTCTCTGCTGCCAGCAATTGAATCTATAGTTCAAAGATTTGAATACATCATATTTTAAACAATGGATCATTTCAGCTTGTTTCTAACCCAACTCAAAAGAAGGCAGAGATACTCAGTAGTGAGATAATTGAATCAATTATAATTCAGCAAGCAATTCGGAGAAAAATCACAGTCTGACACTTCAAACTATTCTGGACCTCAGCATCAAATACCAGTTTCTACACAAACTACCCATGACACCTCTCAGAGGCAATACCAAAGAACCTGTTCATCAAGAAGCCCTCTCAGATGTTTCCAAGTATGGAATGGTAAAGCATTAGTCACAGCTTATCAGGGAAATAAAAGATAGGAATTCGATCAATTACAAAACACCCAGGGATCCTACACACCTAAAAAATGTACTGTACCCACTGACCATATATTACTTTTAAAAAATATTCTTTTGGAGTTTATACAGATCATAAGTTCATATAGATATTTCATTTTGCATGTTTTCTTTTTTTTTAATCATTGATCTCACAACAGTGAGCAGGTACAGCTTTTCACAAACTGCTATTTCACATAAAAAATAAAGTGAGGTCGATTAAATTGAATTCAGCACGTGTATCATAATCAAATATACAATTAATTCCCCTGGAAACCTGATATTGTTGAGAGTGATTAAGAATAAAATCCTAGTGGGTTACATTTTTCTTTCAAAGTCACTCCATAGTGGATTGTCCTAAGCTAGGAAGATCATTTATTCAGACTTACTAAAGCAAAATCAACATAGCATGAGAAAAAAACCAATAAGTTTTCATTTTCTTCATCATTACTACCACTTACCACCCGCTCCTCCCCACAAGCATAAACAATGTAGGAGCAGAAATCAGCACAGTCTGTCTGGAACAGAACCACCAGGATCCCAAAACCACATAGAATCTATTCTGCAGAAACAAAACTATGCTGACTTTTTTTTTTTTAAATCAAGCCCAAGGCCAGTCACGCTGCATAATCAGAAATGAAAAGTAAAATTAGACTTGGCTTATCATGCCTTTGGTGTTATAATAATCACAGATATCCAAGACATTCTAACTAAAAAAAATAAAAAAAACAAAAAAACAGGACATTGAGAAACTGGAAAAGCCCAAATGGGCAAGCAGAATGTAATTTCTCAAGACCACTCTAGTTTCTAAGTATTACTATGATTTAGACCTATTCAACATAGCAGTCACTTGCTACATGTAGCCACTGAGCTCTTGAAATTCACCTGGTTCAAACTGAGATGTACTATAGGTATAAAATACAAACCAGAATCTGAAGACTTTATAAAAAATGTTTTAAAATATTGTATTAACATTTGAAAATGTCACTTATATGTTAACATGGTCATCTTTTGGATATATTGAGTTAAACACATTATTAAAATTGATTTAGCTTACTTATTTTTACTTATTTTAAAGTGGCCAGTATATATCACTATCAGATATGTAGCAGGCACGTGTGGCCAACACTGTATTTGTATTGTATAGCAATGATCCAAAAGAAATAGACAATAACCATTACAACATGTAGAAAACCTCGTGGGAAATTCTACTAGTCAAACCATTTGGCTCAGAACTTGTAAAAACTTTGGCACATAGTATAAAACAGTTTTTACAGCATATTTCCTACGGAAGACCATGATGTTGGGAAATAAGAGTGTTTGGAGGGTAAAACATGACAGAAAGGGAGGCTTTGTTGGAAGAAAAAAACAAAAACGCAAGTTCAACCACCAGCTAAAGCGAACTCTAGCTCAACTTTTTCTGGTGCCCAGATCCAGTAGATGATTTCTGCTTCAGAGGGAAACTCTCCTTTTGCAGGGAGGTTCAAGGATGAAGAGTTCAAAGAATTATGACCAGGTGAGAACAAGTGTAGGAGTTCTCCTAAGAGCCTGCTCAGGGAACAGTAAGAACAGGGGTGAGGTGGGTGATGATTATCTTCTCAATATTCTTGGGCTTTCCTGGTGGCTCAGTTGGTAAAGAATCCGCCTGCAATGTGGGAGACCTGGGTTCTATCCCTGGGTTGGGAAGATCCCCTGGAGAAGGGAAAGGCTGCCCACTCCAGTATTCTGGCCTGGAGAATTCCATGGACTGTATAGTCCATGGGGTCACAAAGAGTTGGCCTCAACTGAGGACTTTCACTCCACTTCCCTTCCGGGCCCCTGGGGGCGGGGTGTCTCCCACCCTACACCCTCACCCTTGCCCCTCACTGCCCCTCGTTCCTTGCCTTCCCAGCGGGTCTGCGCCCACCCCACCACCCTGTGCCGCCCAGCGTCCCCTTGGCTGGTTGCTTCCCACACTTCTTTCTCCTCCCAGTTCCAACTGCGCCTCCCTCACTCTGGCCTTTCTGCCTTTCCTTTCCTTTCCCAGGCATTTCTTTGCAAACTTAAGTTAAACAGTCAGAAGGGAGACCTGAAATATATTTTAATAGACTTTGCATTTTCTTATCTCATCACAGGAAAGAAATAGGGGGAAAAAAAACCCAAACAATCCCTAAGTGCTCAGATACATGAAAGGTGGATGCACCTTTCACTTCTCCAGGGCCCCTTACTGGACGCTTACTGCTGTTCTCTGTTTGGTTTCTGTCTGTCTTGGTCAGTGACCCTTCACTGTCTCCCATCTTCCTGCAGCCCAAACAGAATACAGGTCAAAACAAATCTTCATCAGAATCATCTAAGTAGTTTTCCAGCACTCTCAAGACCCGAAATCAGATCCTTTGGGTGGGAATCGGATTCTGAGGAGTGCAAGTTTAGTAAAATAAAAAAAAAACTATCCATAATTTTCTGATGGTGATGTCTGTCCTACAAATACCTAATATATTAAAAGAACCAATTGACAAGTACATTAGATGTTCCAAGAATGACAGGGTATAGGGAAAAAAATTCAATTATTGACCTTAGTATTTGAAAAAAATTAAGAACAGGCCCAAATTGACAAATATTATCAAAGCATTTTTCAACAGAATATCTTTGAGATTAGGGTCATTTAATTTACGATTTCTATTATGGGTTTCTTGGAATGTATTTCAAAGTCATTTAGTAAAACGACTGACAGTCATTCCTCAAAACACATGGCTTATTTATTATGGTTATTATTTAACTCAAGTCATACATTTTTACCTTCTGCTGAAAGTGATTATTCAGTTAAAGAACTACAATACTGTTTAAGTATAAAACTACTTTTTGGTTAAGTTAAATTTTATTGAAGGGCATAACATGTAGAGTCACTCTCACCTAATGCTCTCTTATTATTATTATTGTCTAAAAAAGCTTTTTAGTGGATTTTCAAGAGTTATGTTATACTTGTTAGCAATTTACAGTTGAATTAGGAATCAAAATGTTAATAAATTAGGCCAAAACACAGGAAATCTTACTACAATTAGGATAATGAATTAAAAATTCGTGCTTTTGATGTTTCAAAGTTTTGAACTCATAGAGCTTTGATATAATGTTTAATAAACACATATTTCTACTATTATAAACAGCCTCTCAATCCCCAAGAAATTAAGTCAAAGGCATGTATTTCTGTACTGGAATACATAATACTTTTATTCAGAACAAGATATTTTTACTTTTAAAATAATTTTGTCATAAATTCCCCATGTTATTAAGAAAAAACATTTAGATTATCAATAAGCAACTTTAGGTCACAACATAAACACAGAAAGAGAATGAAAATAATCACCAACCATACCTTATTATGTGTCTGAGTCTGTCCAACCAGTATGAGGATGTTGGATGAGATGATAGACAGGCAGAAGTTAATTAGAATTATGGACCTCTCAGAGCGTATGTACCTAACCAGAGAGAGAAAGAGTGTCCAACTTTAAAGGTCAAAGGAAAGACGAAAAATTCTCTATTATACAAATTGGCAGAACTCATCCAGAAAAAGGTACACTAAGCTGCAGGCTTTACATGAGAAAACATAAAAAACAGTCATTTTTAAGAAAGATTATGGCAAAAACCACCACAATATTGTAAAATGACTAGGCTCCAATTTATATAAATAAATTAATTTAAAAAAAAGAAAGATTATCCTTTGAGACCCCATTTTATAGTGAAATGTGATATCCAAGAGACCTTTAAATTTTATTTTCTTTAGACCTTAGTGTAGACAACATGGCATTTCTGACAGAAGCTAAGCTGTACCTCTGTTATCACCGTACATTTTTTTACTAGAAATAAAAAATTTCTTTAAACTATGAATTAGTATAAGAACCTTTACTATATATGTATATATAATATGCTAATTATCACCAAACTCATCAATGGGTAAAACTCTAGAACCAAAAAGAAAAAAAATCCACACAAGTTGTGAAATATCCCCCCACCCCTGCACTGTTCACTAGAAAGATGCCATTACTTTCATGAAACCACAAACATTTTCATCCACTACGTCATTATCTCAAGTTTTTTTAGGTTGTTACTCTTTACATTTTTCTTTTCCTGAGTAATTGTCCCAAACCAAGAAAAAAGAAAACGAATCTTTATTGCTAAAAACTAACCCAGTCCACAAATTATTCATCATTAGGCTAGAAAATTACTTGGCGTCTGCCATATTTTACCCTTATGAAGAAGTTTATATACGGTCTGTCACATAATTTTTAAGTGCATCAAGAATGTAATTCATGGAGAAAACTGCTCAGAATCAAATGTTCTACCAGCTGTTTACCCTAACAGGGTAGCAGCTATTTTGCTTTCCTGTACCCAGTGGCAAATCACTGAGTGACAGTTAAAAAAAAAAAAGAAGAAGAAGATATATTTGTTCTTGCTGTGTATTTGAGACTGTCCGATTTGTATTAGAACATGAAATCACTGTCCACCACAGGCGTGGGCTTCCCTGTCCCGGGTTACACGGGGGTGCAAGAGATCTGGAGACACTTTAGAAAGTAAAATCTATCAAAGTTCTTTCTCTCTGTTGTGAGGAATATGAAGGCTGAGGCCCTACATTCCACCACATAGTTCAGAAAAGAGTGCAAACCAGAAATGAGTAACAATAAAACATAAAAAGCATTTTTAATGTAAGAGAAACTTCCTTTCTTCACAGAACATAGAAGGAGCCTAAGTTGACTCTCAACTAAAAAAGAAAAATGGGCTCAAGAGTAGCTTAATCTTGTCCCTGCATCATCAATATCTAAAAATATAATAAACCACACACTGGGATACTGAAAACATCATCAAATGTTATGTTGCTTCTTATTTTGTGGGTGGGATATGTATCACAAAAAGTTTAAGGACTGCACAAAACTGACCCCTCTATGTGATATTAAAGGCTTCCATGACACCACAAGTGCATAGATATTATTTAAAAGTTTTCATTGATATTATTTACTCAGTAAATAGAAGAATCGTGGTAATAAGGACCTAGACTGACCAACCTGCAGAGTTTTTCCATTTTCATTTCCATTGTAATATTGCCTTAAAATTTTACTAGTTATCTCAACTTTGGAAACTTTTTATAAAAATGTTTTATGTTTTAAACAAAATTTGTGAGTGCATCATTTCAATATATGGGCTGAAAACACATGCTCAGTTGCTTTTTGATGTAACAACATAACTCCACAGAATATATTTGTAGGTGGAGAGAATGTCACAGTGGATTCATTTTTTTGATGAACATTTCTAATAAACTATATGAGACACCAACAAATTTCAAAGTAGCAATTATATATAAAATAATTCTGATGTTCACACATTTTATACATCATTAGAAAAGCAAAAATTATAAATCTCTTAATTAGAAAAAAAGGCAGTAGGATCGTGAGCATTCATGCTACAAGAGCCACTTAATATCAATAGCTTTTGAATCTTGAAACTTCTATCAAATTGTTAATATTATTTCAATTCTTCTACCTGTAGACAATGAGTTGATGGCCACTAACTGTTAGGAATTCAAATTTATGTTGTTTCTGGGCAGTGTCTTTTATACTTCTAAGTGTCATGTCAAAACTGGGTAGATACTTTCAGTTGGAGAAAACTCTTATAGTAGGTGATTTTCCTGGATTTTCTGTATTACAGAAAACTTTACTAGGGACTAATTAATCCCATACTTCTTGGATAAACTTTTTATATCATTTATACCAGCAGTGTTTGTGCTAGCATTAGCCATATGTGTTGAAGTGTGAAGAAAAGGTGGAATTGGTGGCTGAACTCTAAGTAATGAGAAATGGAACTCAGTCCTGAATATCTCAGTGAGTATGAATTATGATGCTATTGATGAACTGTGATACTATTACCTAGTATCCTGGCCTGTAAACACTGCCTCATTTCCTTAGAAGAATCTTTTAGGCAACTGTGGGAGAGAAAGGCTTCTTTCCAGTCTTTGCCTGTCTTGCTCTTGTATTATCAGGACAATGCCTGATCTGATCGACTGAGCCCTGAACCCAGGATCCTACTCTCTACTATGCCATGCCTAGACCAAGCATCTCTTTCATTTCATAAGACTGATTATAGATTATTAGATTGTCTTTCTTAACATTTCACTACCCTTCATGGGAAGGCAGAACTTCTGTTACATATCTGCACCAACAGACCAAGAATGTATACATACTTAGTTTTGTATGAAGCATAAAAATTTTAATATCTTTGACAATATAATATCCTGGACAATTAACTTTTGTCTTCAAAAGAGTAAAAAATGTAACAGAGAACATTTTTTTCCCAAAAATAGAGGTCAATCAAATGACCTTTCCCTAATAAAGTATAATTAACTTTTGGACAGAATTTTTTTATATTAAGTAAAAGATAAGTACAATACTAGGGCTGGCAATCTTTGCAATCTTAATATTTCAAATATTCAAATAATAATATGCAATTATCTATTTACTAATATAGCAACTGTTTTTAGAATATTTTTAACTAATAAATATGGATATAATAATGTTTAACATTTAAAAATTTATTGGGAAGTTTGGTTACACACTAGCTAACAATATGTCAGTAGACATAATAAACCTTACAAGTCTAATATTCTCATTAATAGAATAAGAACAAATCTTAGGAAAACACAATATTTTCACATAATATCAAGCAGATGCAATTTCAGGTATTATAGAACAGTATTTTTCAATCACTTCTTCTTGTCTATGTATTTTTTCTGACTTCTTTTAATCAGTTTGTCAAAATCTGACTTATTGGAAACATTCAACCAAGAAACCTTTTCTAAAGCTTTATGGTATCTATTATGTTAATATATTAATATTATAGAAGATTTTACTCGTTGTATAGGACACATTGTATGTGTTTAAAACAAGAATTTGTAGACCATATTTCTATGACAGAGAAATTAATTTGACTGTATCAATTAAACTCTCAAACTCAATAGCAGTTGGGATAAATAGAAACCGCACATAGACTGAATTTGGGGTATTAAGAATACTTGGGCATAACCAACTTGTTGAAGACTACCATCATCTGAATTGAGTGTGTGTGTGTGTGAGTGTGTGTGTGTATGCTTCATTTATTTTCTTATCATAGGAAAATATAGAGAAGAAAATTAAGTAAACACTTACTTAGCACTTTTGAGTTCATCTATTATAGTTCAATCAAAGCAATTATAGCTGTTTTAAAGGTACTTTTTCCAATAAATCAAGAAAACATGAGACATATAATAGCTATCATACTCTCTGATTTAACTCTGAATAACAGCATTCCATTTGAAGTGTGTTAACTGATTACATACCTCCATAACGCGGCATAGACCACTGCTAGGGTGACCAACGCCAAGCAGGAAAGGCCACTGCCCACGATTAGGGTAACTGAAGGTGTACTGGAGGATTCCATGATCTGCAAATCAAAAAAAAGAAGCACACAAAATAGAGAGAGAGAAAGAGGATTTTTAAAATAAATGAAAATAACTTCTAAACTCAACCAAACTATCCTAACACTCAAAAATAGCCAATATAGTTGTTATAGTAACCAGATAATTACCCAGTAACCACTCTGTTCACATATTCTCAACCCCTAAAATGACTAATTCTAGCTGCTCCCTCTCTCCCACTGTGAAGTAATGAAGGCCTTAAGAGTTTTCAGTGCTGGATTGTGGCATATACCCATTTATTGCTTTCTAAAATAAATCACTAAAGTTACAACTTGGACAGCATTAACACATTAAATTTTCTCTAGCTGATATTTGAAGCAGTATTCATTTTTCTTCAACTAACTACAGTTCAGTTATTTCACAATATGCGTTTTTAGCGAAATGTACCTTTATCCTCCTATTTATAAGGCATTATGTTATACAAATCTGGTAACTAGATATTGAAAAATGTTCAAACTTTCTGACTTTTGACAACTTTGCTTTAAGTCAAGTATTCTTTCATTTAATTTCAGTAGCTTGGCCTCCTAGAATACAGAAGAAAATCAAATTTCAGATATAAGACCTAGAATATGTTTTGTGATTCTTTTTTCTGTGAACAAAATATAGAGTTAATTTTCACAGTCAATATCATTCTCTAAATATATGACCTTGAAAAATAAAACCTTATATTTTTAAAAAAATGTATAAAGATCACAAGCAGTCACTGATTTGAGAGATTTCTTTCTTCAGACACTAACATGGTACTAACTAGTAAAATCTACTGTTTTTTCATATTTTTAGTATTGGAAGTTTAAAGAAATATACTTTAAGATCAAGTGTGTTCCAAATCTTAGATAGGCACAATGAATTTTATAGATATTTTTGGTTATCAAAATAAGTAACAGTGATGCATATTTAGGCCAGATTTAGAAAGAAAGTCACATTTATCTTAATAATTATTTCTCACCATTTCAATTTCTGAAACAATTTTTCAAAATACCTTTGATGAGGATATTGTTTTTCTTTCAGACAGTTCATATAGCTGCCTGCTTCAGAAACTAGTTTTGCAAATCTATATACTTCTAAGGAATGATTTTACAGTTTCTGATAGTCCATACTTTCACAAAAACTTCATTTAATGTTTTAAAAATAAATATCCAAGGACATCCCAGAAAACCTGTACTGAAAATATCCAATGCAGATATGCAATGTGTTTGGCTATAGTGTCTGGGGTCTTCATTCTACTACTAACAGTATCCTTACAAATTCCCCAGAACAGATTTCGAGTTCTAAAATAAAGGTTAAGCTGACAATTATTTTTATTTGAAAGTTTGCAGCATATTAGCAATATGATTGGACTACATACTTAAAACTATACTGCAGAAATTTCAAGTTAGAAGACATAAAATTGAGTAGAATTTAGTTATAGCACACCAACTAGAATTCATTTCACCAAGCCACTGTAGCTAAGGAGGAGACGAACCCAATTTTGCCACCCTGCAACATTTTCCATTTCCCCATTTAAAATGCAGTTCCCTGGAGAAACACTCTCCACAACGTCCCTGCCTTTGCATTAAAGCCGTGTTTTCCCTTTGTTACTTACTATTTCTCTAGGTTGCTGAGCCAAAATGGCGAAGGTAGAGAGACGATCACATAAGCATTTCGTATGGGATGCATCGGTAAGCACAGTTTTACATCCCTGGGTGGACCACGTTCCCAAAGAATCGTTCCTGCAAAGTGTGGGGGGAAGATCGGGATAAATACGCCTGACGGTCAATTCCGTAAAGAAGAAAATGCAGTTTAATTGAGAGAATCGTCTACTGTAATTCCCGCACAGGAAAAAGGAAAAAAAAAAAAATCTACTTGTTGTTGAATAGGACGTAATTTAGATGCATCTCCAGTAAGGCAAAGCGAGAGTGTTTGGAGGAAGCAGGCGGGCGGCGGTGCAGCGTGCAGAGAGCTGTCCAGCGCCGGAGGTGCTGAAACCGGGACTGACTCTGTCCAGCCCTCTGCGAGGAACGGCGGCGGCGGCGGCGGCACGAGCAGCCGCCAGAGCGTTGGCAGCCACTTCCTATGCTCATCGGATCGTTTCAAACACTCAGAGTGTAAAGAGGCTTTTCACATTTCATACCAGCTCTGATTCCCGTCCCGTATTTTTGGATCGTGAATGTTGGCTTTTAAAACGAGGATTTCTCTGAAAAGCCTGCCTAAAAGGTTAGATAGCTCGTGTTGGGTGATAAAATCTTCTCCGCTGTTGGTTAGGGATTTTTTTTTTCCTCCCCTTAGAATTAGCTGCTGTGAAAATTTCACCCTGGAAATGGGAAGCAGCAGCAGCAGCAGCAGCGGCATCAGCTGGTTCCGACTCTCATTGCCTTCGCCTGGTATCCAGGGGAGGGGTGGGTCTCAGACAGAAGCTTCCCACTCCACACTTCACTCAGCCCGAGCTCCTCTGAAGCCCTTGACATTGCTCCCCCCATCCCCACCCACCTCTCTTCCCGGGGTGGGGCATTAGGTATTAAGCTAACCTGGAGTCTGCTACAACATTTAGAAGAATAACTCCACCTCAAAGTCTGGTAGGAAAGGGGAAAGAGGGCCTGCTTCAATGTTCCCTTTGGTGTAGCCATTCAAAATTCTAAAGCATATGGTTTGTTTCCCACCCCAGCAGAACAATAAAAATGGTATCAACCTACGCCTACTTGAGGGGGGTAAAGAAGGGGGAGAATCCTTCCACCCCCGACTGAACTACTCCACAAGAAGAGGAAGAAAAGAAAAAAAAAAAAAATAGCTACGGAGTTCAACCAATCAACTTGATTATCATTACACGTGTTATATACTGAATGCACCAATTGTCACCTCCCTTCCCCCAGGCATGGAAACTCTCCAACTAGCAAACCTGTGTGTATGTGTGTGCTTAAATTTCAAACCAAGTTACTATCTATGTTAAAAATGACTCTAAAACTCCAGAAGCAGAACACATGGCTTGATGTTAATTTTGATAAGGTACTTTTTATTTCACCTACTCCATATCTCTGAATGCCTAAAGCTATTGGGCTAAATATGAATGCAGTCTATTTCTGAGGTATTTCAATGACAGAGGTTTCACTGTGATAGTTGGACCTCCAGGTTGAGTTGTAGAATATAATTCACACTATCCCTATTTTTGTATTTAGATGCAATATCTGTTTAACATTTATTAATTTTATTTTAATATTGATTTGATGTCATTAATATTCATGACTCAAAATACTGTTAGTTATAACTTTTTTTTAAAGAGAAAGAATAGACTATATTTGGGAAGATGCACATAAAAATTATGACTAAGTTTACCCAAGTACTTCTAAGTATTAGCCAGCTAATATGAGTCAGTTAAAAATTTGGTAGGTTCTTTTCTTTCTCATGATGTCATAGAACCATGCAATATATATATATAAATATGCTTTTATATATATATATACTTTTATATATATATACTTATATATATATAATTGATTGTCTGTCTCTTATATCTTATCTTCTTGTGACAAACAGTTAAGGCCAAATAAAAAATGTTTATCTCAGGAGATTAAAGTTTAAAGAAGAATGATACATTTAAGAGAATCTGACAATTTTTAAAGCATAACATTGCATTATTCATCCTGGATAGCAGCTTATTTATCCTGGAAAGAAGTATTTCTGCTCTCAAGATGGAGTCCAATACATACACTTTTCACATTATGTAGCTATGAACAATAAACCAAAACAAAGTCTTAACCAGGAACAAAACTGTACTGCAAATAAGACCTCATATGAGACAAAGTGGCATGTTTATATTTAGGTAGTGAAAGCTTGTTTACTCAAGAAAATGTTAGCTATCACTAACCTTTGACTGTCAGATATAGTCTATGTTCAATATAATGTTGCTATACTCTGAAGATCATGTAAATTTTATATGACATCTTTAGAAAAGTAGGTCAATTTACTTTGCTCTGTACAATGATGTAGTGCTGACCTGATCCAGCCCCAGGCAAACTGGGAAGTAAGTGACACTGGTTTCCATTTTTTAATCTTTCATTCCCCCCAAGCATGAAATGTTTCTAATCTCACTGGACCCCTTTTGATGGGTCCCCTCTTAAGGTTACATAACCTCTGTCCTTAGTTTTCTTTGGGATTATTATCCCTTTGTTGACTTTATCTGATTAAACTAAGATAATAAAAGTGATTTGAGTATAGTTTGATGTGTTCTCTTCAGTTTAACACAGTCATAACACATAAAATAACGCATCTGATGGCAGAACACCAGAATATGATCAGATGGGTAGGAGTGAAAATTTTGATAGGTGAGGGGTAACTAGCAACTTCTATACTTAGTCACTTCCAAGAGTTGAGTAATAATAAGTGTGATGCTATCAGATGTTAAATTTTATATTGTTTCATAAAATCTCTTGATATTATAAAATCACTAGCATACATATTACTATTATTACAAAAACTATAATATATGTCACTTGTATTTTCAAATAGTTCATAGCTATTCCAACTGTACAAAATTCTTTGAAAGCATGGCACATGTGTCTGATTGATTTCAGGGAGATCTTGTAAAACAAACTGTTATGGTGGTAGAGATAATGTGAAGCAAAACAGCTTCCTTAGTCTGCACAGAACAAGGTTTTAAAACACGTGGACTATTTCAGCAGTCACATTATTCTTCTAATTTCAGAGATTTGCATGCCATGATTAATGGTATAACTGTGAATTATTCTTAGTTATTAAGTGCACATTGTCATCAATGGGGCAAGCAAATACAATGAAATATGTATGAACATTAAAGATATAATAAGACTAACAGACTGAGGATGTCAGAAACAAACACAAAATGGCGATACTGAAAAATCACATCTTTTTTTTCATAGTGTCTTTTCTGGATGCTAATTTTTTTTTCAAAAGTTTTCAAAATAACTAGGCCTGCAGAAATTTCATATAACTAGCACATTCTTTGTTGGCTACACCTACATTCACCCATGTTAGCCATTAGCTGTCATCTGTACCTCTTCTCCTTCTTCCTATTATTAGGCTGGCTAAAAGAAGAAAAGAGTCTGCCTGTCCCAAGTACTCAAAAGTACATACTCACAAGCACAGAGTTCTGTGAAAATATATAAGACCCCAAATCTATTACTTCCCAGCTTACTATTTATTTCAGGCCTTTCCCAATTTTCTAAGAGTTTATATGATATTTCTCTGCATCTGAATTCATTGTTGGGTTCTTGATTTCATGGGAGAATTAAATACTATAGCATACAATTATATTCTTTAGCATTTAAGATTAAAGAAAAAGATTATCCATTCACTCCAATGAAAAGTTGTTAGTAAAAAACTTGATAGCAAAAATTTACAGTGACACATTTCAAAACTGTGTCAAGAAAACAAACTTGTATCTTTTGAAATAGCAATACAGCTAAATATTCCTCTCAAATCAGTCTTTTATAAACTGTTTATACTGCTTCACGGTACATCAGTGTGTAAAGTGTTTATCATGAATAAGTGATACACTTTAGGAGGTTTATTATAAAATCTCAGGATTTTGACGGTCAATTTATTCAAAATCAAAATAGCTACAATATCACTTCTTAAAACTTTAATACATAACTTCTGAGTACACTGTCCTTAAAACGTATGTGCACTGAAGGAAAGTGTTTCCCAGTCATAGCAGTCATTAATGTCTAAGAACTAGGTGAATCTGTATCACTTTCAATGTATACGCTACCCTCGAATGAATAATTATATATGTCTCTTTGTATAAATTATTCTCATAATACAGAAATTTTGGAGTACAGATAAGGAAATGTTCTCAGTTTTGAGCAGAAACAGTCTTGAGGGTAATCTAGTTTCCAGGACATTGGAAATACTGACAAATTTGTTGTCTCTAGCAACCATTGCTATGTCAGAACGCAGTGATTCATAAAATTGGGAAGTTTTGTGAGAACTAACCTTAGTGATCACCTAGCCCATTGGTTTTCAACACTTATTGTATATTAAAGCCATCTGGAGACCTTTAAAAATTAAAGTCTGAGGTGGGGCCTGGAATTCTTTCTTTTCCCCAGATCATTCTGATATGCAGTCAGGGTTGAGAAGCACTGATCTATCCCAAACACTTACTTTTACAGATGAGGAAAGTGAAGTGCAGTGAACTTAGGATGCTTGTTGAAGGCACAGAGTGATACAAGGTTGTCTCTCTCATTCATAGAGTAGAGATTTTTTTAAATACTAAATTTTAGATGTGACCTGTTTTAAACAGAATGTAATAAACAGTCCTATGAAGTGTAAGGTCTGCATGTCATGTTACCTACACTTGAAAATAACATGGCCTTTGTGTAGTGGTTTTTAGAAAGTATGATGTATCAGTGGATGAATTTAGCTAAAGATAGATTATCAAACTGTTGTGTTCATCTTGTTTTATAAGTGAAATATATATATATATATAAATTATCATAATGGCTGCATATAGTATTATATACTAGTATACACATATATAAATCATTTTTACCATAAAAAGAATAAAAACAACATAAAGCATTAATATTTCATTCACTGTCATGAAATTTAGGAGTGAGTACTCTGCGACAAGAGGGAACAACACTTATCATCCACTACTGAACCTGAAATCATAAGTGACTCCTCCATACCTTAAATACCAGCAGAATCCCAATTTTTCACCTCAGTTCAGTTCAGTTGCTCAGTCATGTTCAACTCTTTGTGGCCCCATGGACTGCAGCATGCCAGGCTTCCCTGTCCATCACCAACTCCTGAAGTCTACCCAAACTCATGTCCATTGAATTGGTGATGCCAACCAACTATCTCATCCTCTGTTGTCCCCTTCTCCTCCTGCCTTCAATCTTTCCCAGCATCAGGGTCTTTTCTAAGCAGTCAGCTCTTTGCATCAAGTGGCTAAAATATTGGAGTTTCAGCTTCAGCATCAATCCTTCCAATGAATATTCAGGACTGATTTCCTTTAGGGTTGACTGGTTTGATCTCCTTGATGTCCAAGGGACTCTCAAGAGTCTTCTCCAACACCACAGTTCAAAAGCATCAATTCTTTGGCACTCAGCTTTCTTTATAGTCCAACTCTCATATGCATACATGACTACTGGATAAACCATAGCATTGACTAGACAGACCTTTGGTGGCAAAGTAATGTCTCTGCTTTTTAATATGCTGTCTAGGTTGGTCATAGTTTTTCTTCTGAGGAGCGAGCGTCTTTTAATTTCATGGCTGCAGTCACCATCTGCAGTGATTTTGGAGCCCCCCAAAATAAAGTCTCTCACTGTTTCCATTGCTTCCCCATCTATTTGCATGAAGTGATGGGACTGGATGCCATGATCTTAGTTTTCTGAATGTTGAGCTTTAAGCCAACTTTTTCACTCTCCTCTTTCACTTTCATCAAAAGGCTCTTTAGTTCTTCTTCACTTTCTATCATAAGGGTGGTGTCATCTGCATATCTGAGGTTATTGATATTTCTCCCGGCAATCTTGATTCCAGCTTGTGCTTCTTCCAGCCCAGCATTTCTCATGATGCACTCTGCATATAAGTTAAATAAGCAGGGTGACAATATACAGCCTTGACGTACTCCTTTCCCTATTTGGAACCAGTCTGTTGTTCCATGTCCATTTCTAACTGTTGCTTCTTGACCTGCATACAGGTTTCTCAGGAGGCAGGTCAGGTGATCTGGTATTCCCATCTCTTTAAGAATGTTCCACCTAGATATGAGCTAGTTCCAGGAACACCCCACACTTAGATTTTCCCAGCACTTCTCTGTGCCTATTCATGCTTTCTGTCCACCACTGGAACATTAGTTGATAAATTCACCTTTCTTACTTTATTTACAAAATGAACACTCTCCATGCCACAATAAAATGTCAGTGCTTTTGAGAACCGTGTCTTGTATGAATTTGAATCACCGACATACCAGTTTTCACTTAGTAAGGACTTAGTGACAATATTTTGCTCAGTTAATTTAACAATTATTTATATTTCAAGCGATGGATTTTTTTAAATACTTTTGGACCCAGACAGAATGTTTAAGCTCTAAATCATCTGCTGTCCTTTAGCATATCACAGAAATGCAATCTGAAGAGTATCAATGGATCTTAATAGGCTTATCTATTTGCTTAAGGTCGTTAAACATCATCTGATGATACATTCTGAAAGATTTGGCATCCTGCAGTGATTATGCTCAATCCAGCAGTAAGGCCTAAGTCTTCACTAACTAGTCAGTAAGTATTTGGTGAGTGTTTTTCAAATACCAAAGTGGAAGACACATACAAAAAGAAACCTAACATTTTCTTTCCTAGGAAAGTTGACCTTCTGGTTGTAAAGACTGTACAACCAAGAATGTTTTCTATCTGATTAGTTTTACAAATTGTTCCAGAAAACGCTTCCAGTACTGCCCTTCCATTTTAAGGCACTATCATTTTCTCTCCAGATAAATACCATTATTGGGCTCCCCGTTCCTTCCTTGCTATCTACCCTCAAGTTCAATTTCAACACAGCAACCAGAGATCCTATTGACACATATGTGCACTCATGTCGCTCTGTTCAAAACTCTCTCAATGGTTCTTCTCATCTCACATGGAGTGAAAGACAATGCCTGTAAGCTTGTTGTTTCCTCACTGTGGCATTTTTGTGCTATCAATTCTCAGGGTCCAGAATGCACTCTTCAAAGACAGTCATGTTACTGATTCTCTCACATCACATAGGTCTCTGCCTTTATGTCATCCTTCCAGAGATGTCACTGACTATCCAACTTAACATAGTAACTCCCCCTCTGTAGTAGGCTAAAGTTAGCTCAACTCCTATACAGTTCTTCTCATCAAGAGGTGGAGGTTTTCCTTCCTCTTGCTGTGAATCGTGGTAAGCCTGTGACTTGATTTGGTCAGAAAAATGCAGTGAAAGTGATCTGTTTGAGCTGAGGGCTCAGAAGTTCTTACAGTTTCCAGCCTCATCATCCTGAAATTCTGCTTTCATGTGGGGTGGCACAGTCTGGCTTCACGAAGGGTGACCAACCAGCACCAACCACCAGGTATGTGAGTGAGGCCATATTAGGTCATCCATCCCTAAGCAGAGCTGTTAGTTTACTGTAGCCTGGTGAATGACATCAGACAAAACTGCAGAAGAACCAACTAGCTGAACTCAATCAAAGAGCTGAATCACAGAATTATGAACAGCAACGTGATTGCTTTCTACGCCACTAAGATTTGAGGTGGTTTGTTACACAGGAAATGATGCGTTACCCATCATTACTTTCCTACATGCCCTGCTCTTGACCTTATTGGTCTACTGCTGCCTGTAGCACTTACTACATCTAACACATTTATGCATGCACTTTTTAATTCACTTTTTTCCTGTCCTTGCTTACTAGAATGCAAACTTCTAGAGAATAGTGATATCTATGCATTCATTTCAGTCTTCTAAGATCTTAAACAGAGCTTGACATGTAGCAGGTGCTTGATAAATATTTGTTGATTTTGTTGTATTTTTGATTTGTTGATTTTGGTGTAGATTTTGACCTAGGGTGGCTGGACTTTCTGACCTCATTACTTCATTTCTCAACAAATATTATTAATCTTCAAAGACATTCAAACACTGTGCTAGATTATTTTATGGCCATACAGATTTCCACGTTGCCTTTTGGAGCTTGAGAGCTTCAGTGGTTATTTTGCAGGTGTAGTGTCATTGTCATTTCGTCACACATTAAATTCAAGAATATGTTGCTTTTGTTGTTGCTTTTGACTGAGTATCATTTACAAGGATGGTAGCATCAGTTTTATTTCCAGTAGTGGCATTTGTTCATTTACTTACTTATGTTTAAAACTGTGGTAAGAACAGTTAACATGTGAGGCACGGAATACACAGCTGACAATAGCCCGAATGTCGTACACAGATCTCTGGAACTTACTCATCTTGGATAACTGAAACTTTACCCCACAGAACAGAAACTCTCCATTGCCTCCTCTCCCAGCTGCTGGCAACCACGATTTCCAAAGTACAAGCAACAAAAGCAAAAAAAATGACAAGTAGATGAAAAAAAATTCTGCCTAACAAAGGAAGCAAGAGAGTGAATTGGCAGCCAGCAGAATGGGAAAAACTACTCTTGAGCCACGTAAATGATGAGAAGTTAATGTGTCAAATACATAAGGAACTCTTACACACCCAGAGCAAAAAGAAAAACAATTAAAAAGGGGAAAAGCAGTATCTTTTTTTGCCATTTTGTAAACTGGAAGTGCTGAGAGAAGAAAGGAGTATGGGAAGTAAAACCATTAAGGGAATCAATCTACTGGCTTATAAATATGTATAAATATCTTCACCATGATGTATTAATAATTAAAGGTTAAGATATGCAAGGTGCCATCATTAATTAGTCAATAGGCAAATAAAAATAATCATGCTAATGAAAATAACAGCTAACATTTATTGAGTGTCTATCCAATGTTAGGTGCTGTGGTGGATACTTTAAACACGTTTACAAAGAAATCCTAAAATGAAATATCAAGGTTGCTAGGATTGACAAAGAGACTCAGTGCCTCCATCCAGGATCATGAGGGCCCTGGAGACAGAAAAAAGCCCACAGTTGGAAGGTACCCGGATATCTCCATCTGCCTAGGGTCCATGTAACCGTGGATGCCTACCTTTGTCCTTATTATAAAATAAATAAATGTCACCAAGAGATGGTGACATTCCTCACGCCATCCCGCTGGTGCAGAGCTACACCAGGAGCTAAGCCTGAGCCTGTATACCTTCAGAGCAGATTCCCATCTCTCAGTTCTCCCAGTGAGGTGGAGGCAGGGGAGTGCACAGCTTGAGCTAAGAACATTCAAGGGAGTACTCAGAAAGGGCACCGTTTTGGGAACTGAAATCTCAGTAATTCACTTGGAGAAAGAGAAATATTGTATGAGGAATATAAAAAAAATGGTACAAATGAACTTATTTACAAAACAGAAATAGAGTCACAGATGTAGAAAACAAACTTAAGATTATGAAGGGGGAAGGAAGGGAGGACTATGCTGGGAAATTCAGAGGGACATACACACACTACTGTATATAAAATAGATAACCAACAAAGACCTTCTCTATAGCACAGGGAACTCACTCCTTAATACTCTGAAGGGGCCTCTATGAGAAAATAACCTAAAAAAGAATGGATACATGTTTATGTCTAACTCATTCACTTTGCCGTACAGCAGAAATTAATACAACACTGTAAAGCAATGCTGTTGTTTAGTTGCTAAGTTGTGTCAAATTCTTTGTGACCCCATGGACTGCAGCATGCCAGGCTTCCTTGAATTTCACAATCTCCTGCAGTATGCTCAAACTCATGTCCACTGTGTCCGTGATGCCATCCAATCATCTCATCCTCTGTCGCCCCCTTCTCCTCCTGCCTTCAAATTTTCCCAAGCATTAAGGTCTTTCTCAATGAGTCAGCTCTTCGCATCAGGTGGCCAAAGTATTGGCGCTTCAGATTCAGCATCAATCCTTCCAATGAATAGTCAGGACTGATTTCTTTTAGGATTGACCAGTTTGATCTCCTTGCTGACCAAGGGTCTCTCATGAATATCTTCTCCAGCACCACAGTTCAAAAACATGAATTCTTCAGCACCTAGTCTTCTTTAAGGTCGTGTTCTCACATCTTACCATGCCTACTGGAAAAACCATAACTTTGACTAGATGGCCGTTTGTCACAAAGTGATGCCTCTGCTTTGTAATATGCTGTCTAGGTTTGTCATAACTTTTCTTCCAAAGAGCAAATGTCTTTTAATTTCATGGCTACAGTTATCGTCTGCAGTGATTCTGGAGCCCAAGAATATAAAATCTCTCACTGTTTCCACTTTTCCTCCATCTATTTGCCATGAAGTGATGGAACCGGATGCCATCATCTTAGTTTTTTCAATGTTGAGTTTTAGGCCAACACTTTTTCACTCTCCTTTTTCACCCTCATCAAGAGGTTCCTTAGTTCTCTTTCTGCCATTAGAGTGGTATCATCTGTATGTCTAATTAATTTAATTAAATTAATTATTAAAAATCCTACAGAAAATATGTGGGCAGGACTTCATGAAAAAGTGACTGGAAAGGGAAAATAATTAAGAGAATAAAAAGAATTGTGTTGAGTATGGTCACTGTGGGCACAAAGGCCATTAAGAACATTTGAGAGAATGATTTTAGCAGAGGGCTCAGATGGAGACTAGATTTCTGGAAGTTAAAAAAGAAAGCTGGTGATGTCAAAGAGTTTAGCAATAGAAGAAAAAAGATTGCATGTGAGTCAATGTATAAACATAAAGTTTTATCAATTATATTTTTAATTTAAGGTAGGAATAAATCTCCTAATGTCTTCCAACACAGACCTTAATGGTTCAGTGAGAGATGATTCTGATAGGATGCAGCAATGGTGAAACAGTGTTAGTCATTCAGTCATGTCCAACTCTTTGAGAACCCATGAACTGTAGCCTGCCAGGTTCCTCTGTTCATGGAATTCTCCAGGCAAGAATACTGCAGCAGGTTGTCATTCTCTTCTCCAGGGGATTTTCCCAACTGGGGAATCGAACCCAGGTCTCCTACATTGCAGGCAAATTCTTTACTATTTGAGCCACCAGGAAGACCCAACAGAGGTTCCACAATTTGTTGAAACAGAGGTTCCATAATTTGATTCAGTGTTGGAATTAGAAAGAAAGAAGGAAGAAAAAAAAAATCGACTATACCTCCAAGGGGAAAAGTATTATTCCTGTCAATAAAATGAAAGAACATTCAAGAATAAAATCTCATTGATGTCATTTTAAGCCTTTTTTGTCCTCAGAAATTTCCCCAAAGTTTGTTTAGACAAATTTAAAAGGAAAAAAAAAAGAGACAAGAGCAGATGCAATGGAAAGAAGAAAAAAGAGAGAGTGAGACCGTTTTGGGATATGGAGTTCTAATTTTGAATGGGACTAAAGGGGCCTGCTTTAATATATTTTAGTTTATTGATAAATTATGTATGGTATGTCTACTAAAATAGCAAAAAGACAATTTAGTTCTATCTATAACTAATTTAAGAAAGATTTCCAAAGTCATTCTAGGGTGTGGGTAAGAAAAGCTCTTAGAAATGATTTTTCTCTGCATTTCTTTTTAAAATACTTAAACATTCCTTGAACCACTGAGGGTGAGTTAATCTCAAAATCACAAGACAATTCATTCTATTTGGATATTTTCCTCCCTCAAAAAAGAAAACAAAACTGTTTATCTAGGCTAGTAACCAGTTTTTAGTCTGATATAACCTACAACAGCTGAGTGTACAACCCTGAAACAGAAGTATTACTGAAATGGAGCAGATTTAAACATAAGTTCCTTTCCCCACTAGTTCTCAGATAATCTGGACACAAAGCAGTCTGTGTATCCAACTAAATTGCTCATTTCCTGATTCTAATGGCTTTTGTTCCTTTCTGCAGAGGATTAATCCCAATATGTAAAATACACATATAAAAAAGACTAAATGTATATTTGACAAATTAATTACAGTGGTTGCTTCAGCGTATTGAATTATAAGTATTATTTATTGCTTCTTTATATTTTTCATACCTTTGTATTTCTCCCATTACTATATTACCTATATAATAAAAAATTCTTCTGTAATTCAAAAAAATTATGTGAAATAAGAGCAAGCTAACATATGATTACCATAAGATTAATTCTTTCATAGTCTTTACTTATAAAAAATGAATATCTCTTTGTAAGTACTTTTATACTTTGAAGTCCCCTTACCAGAAAGCTAAAAGGACAATTTTAAGAAAAATTTATATATATATAGCTTTCAATATGTACATGCATTAATGTGTGACTCAGGAATATAAGAGTTTCAATATTAAATGGATTATCCAAGTCTTTTATTCTCAAGTCATTTTGTAGCATATAAATATTTTCTCTTAAACTAAAGTAGCATTATGGCACATTGAATTGAATTAATAATGACTGGGCTCATAAACCAATATTTAGTTTTATTACTTTTCACTATCTACCAAGGAGGTGTAATATTATGTAAACTTTTGCTAAAGTTATGTAAATAATCTATCCAGATTTATAGTGATAAAACAGAGTTTGCAAATTGATATTTAACCACTGACTTACAATGGTCATCTTGAAGCTTTAGCCAGGACATCCAGTTATTACTGTTTTGCAGAATATCCATTAAAAAAGAGACAATTTATAAGAGAGCATGCAGTCTTGCGCTTGCAAGTGAAGGTCTGCTGTTTATCCTGGAAATTTATGCTACATATTTTGGGATAAGATGATAAGTGTTGTGAACTCTTAGAGTTCCTAGCACCTTGAAGTCAAATCACCATGCTGTTAAAAAATTATCAACCAAAAACAGTTCATAAAACACTGCGAAAGGTACAATAGTTTTCTATATGTGGAAATCCTGGTTAAAAAGAAAAAATTCAACAGCAGAATCACCGAGTAAGAGTCTAAGGCAGCTACTTGTATTACATAACTTTTTAAAATCCTATTATATTTGAGATTATAATTACGATATGGTTTGGCTGTAAACTGGTCTAGTCATGCTTTTGGCACTGGGTCACAGGTCAGCTGTTTTCCAAGTTAAAAACTGGAACACATGCCTGCAATGTTAATCCAAATTGGAAGACCAGTTCTCAAAAATTTACTGTTGAGACATGAAACTGAAGCATCACTTATGAGTGGGAGCTTAATTCACTCAAAATTCTGATGCATTAATTCTGGGACAAAGCTAGAAATCTGTTTTTTAATATCAGAATTATTATTTCCAAGAAATAGAAATTTAATTATTAGGTTAATCATACATCAAAAATTATGATTCATCATTGATTGCCTACACAAAAAATGAAAAAAAAAAAAAAAGAGAATTCACTGAAGATATATATATAGTCAAAGTGACTATCTGGGTGGTACAATATTCTCAGAACTCTGAGAAAGGGAGCCCTGCATATTAGGGCTGTTTCTCTGCTCACTTCCCCAGTGTATTATGTGCAATTAGGGAACCTGAATACTAGTAGAGAGGAAATAAAAATTACTGGAGTGGCAGAACAAATTATTAATATGTACAAACATGTGTCCATGAAATTACCTAATCTCTGAAAAAACTGAATTTGATTAAAATATAAACTAAGAAAATAATCTGTTAACCTCAACCAAGTGGTTCCTGAAAAATGAAAGTGAAGTCGCTCAGTCGTGTCCGACTCTTTGCGACTCCATGGACTGTAGCCCACCAGGTTTCTCCGTCCATGGGATTTTTCAGGCAAGAGTACTGGAATGGGTTGCCATTGGTTCCTGGTCATACATTTATTCAACCAACACACTAACTTTGCATCAGCCCCCAATTCCACTCATTTGCAACTATTGAATTCTTTACAAACAAATCAATATCTCAGCATTGCAGTGAAAAATCTCACTCAATGAAAACCAAGCTGCAAACATTTTGTGCCTACTTGATGACAGAGATGAGTTCTTGTGCCAAATCAAACTTTGTAATAATGGCTTCAGTAAATATTCTTTTCATCTGTTCTTTTCCCCCTCTAATTAAGATTACACTTAGAATTTACTTGTGACCAGTTTCAAAAGAGCTTGCCAGTTTTCCTCCCTTTTATATCATTTATAGACTTAATGGGAAAACCAATGTCCTTGTCCTGCATAGTTGTATTGTTTTTGTTTTTTAAAGTCACAGATGTGGACACAGGAATCATGGTTTCTGATTTCAGCACCAACATAGTCTTGTTACCTGGAGGAAATTCTCAGCCTAAATTGGGACTCAGTATCCTCACTGATAAAGTTAAACAACTGCATGTTCTATCTATCGTTTGGGGATTGCTGTTGAAAATACAGAAGATAGTAGACACCCTTGTCCTCAGTCTCCTCAGTTGTGTCCAGCTCTTTGTGACCCCATGGACCATAGCTTGCCAGGCTCCTCTGTCCTCGGGATTTTCCCAGCAAGAATACCAGAGTGGGTTGATATGCCCTCCTCCAGGGGATCTTCGTGACCCAGGGATTGAACCCATGTCTCCTGAATCTCCTGTACTGCATGTGGATTCTTTACTCCTGAGCCATTTATTTAGTGGCTATATTGCCCAAGCATTATTAATGGGAACAAAAATACTTTTCTGAAAGTTAAACGCTTTATATAAATGTTGTGTATCATCACAATGATGACATGTATCATTTTACCAACAAGAAAACCGTATCAGAGGAGTCATGTGACATGAACAAGATTATCCATCAAGGATTATTGCTCTTGTCACGGCGTCATAAAATTTCCAGGCTTCAGAGTCCTGGTTTGGAAGACCCAAAGCTAAAAGAAGTAAAGTAATTAATGTCCTCCATGAAGAAGAAAAGAGATGACGTGAACTGATTTTTTCATGAATTTTTTGATACTGTAAAGACCTTAAGAATTAAAAACAGAACCCTGAATTAGCAAATCTCTTTATGATCACAGAATCACACAGCCAATAGCTAAGTTACACATTATTTTTAAGTCTCAGGTGGCTAATGAAACATCAAGACAAAATACATACATACAACCAGGGAAAGAAGCCATGTCAAATCCTTAAATGAAATGCAAAGGATGTGATCTTTCTATCTCCTAAACACTGCCAAGAAATTATTAATGGAAACCTCCCATTCAAACTAGTCTCTCTGGAAATCATGAATATTTAAAACAAATGCCCTGATAAGTATGGTCAAGAAGAAAAATGTGTAAAATTACAAAAATGTAATAATTTCTATAAAATTCTGGCTTTATGGGAATTTGAAGATAGATCTCTTTTGTGCGAGGCCATAGATTACCCACCCCTCACAAAACAAAAGGATGTTAGGATAGAAGACTTCCACTGCTGACCAGAGTTCACAGGGAAAGCGTTGTTCCCAAAACATCCTGAATCACCCACCTGGCCAGGCCTTTGCCAAGCTGACCACTCCTGACTGTGTGTCAACGTGACTGGAGAGAAGAGATGGAAGCCCGTGCTTAATTTCTTGGTCACAGCACAAACAGAAAGGATGGTAAAGAGACAGGAGTGGCTTTGTATGAATCATGTAATGTGGCTTTGTAAAGTTCAGTGCTTAATGATGCTTAATATGTAAGTTGATTTTTAAATTCTGACATAAAATGTGAAAGAATGGTATTTTATGAATTCATGGAGAGGTGAAATTAAGGCTTTTTCAGTGCTGATTTAAACACCATAAAACACTGACTTTTGTAATTTAGAGAATATAAAATTTTTCTTTAATCTCACTCATTTGTAAATTTATATAAAATGTTTTAATGCCTTTTTTGTGCTCTGCACAGTATAGGTTATAGAGATTCAGAGGCTGAAAGGTACACACTGTCTAAAGTGAAGACAAATATGTAGCCTGTCCACTTGCACTCCCAGTTAAGAAAATTTCAAAACTCTGTAACCCAGTTAGTCTCTAATGGTATGGCGAGTGAGCTGGTGATAAAGGGGAAGAAGTGCATGAATTCATTTCTCCAAAGATTGGCATTTAAAGAAATATACTTCAATGTATATGTACTTCAATGTACTTAAATGCATATACTTAAATAAGTGTGTACTATCTTTCTCTTATGCTGTGATTCTGCAGGTACTATGGCTTCTTCATACATTAATAGGTTGAGATGTGAAAATTCATGGTTGAAGGACAGCCCTGAACCCTCCATTGCATAATTAACATTTTAATGAGCAGTCAAGACCTTTCGTGTTTTGGATCTCAACCATTTGTCTCCTGAGTGGAACTCAATCTGTTGAGCTCAGAGCATGAAGTGATTCTGTCTTTGTGAGATTTTTAAACAAAAGGAGATCACACAGGCCACTGTTTTAGCTTGATACTGCTCTCTGCTTTGTCAGCAGGACTCACTTATATTCAAAGGGGCCATGTCAGAATCCAACAACTAGTTTTCAGCTCTGGCTTCTTTTTTAATAGGTACAAAAACTGTATCTACCACACACATTTTGGAAGTGGCTAATTTTCAGTTACTGAACAACTAAATGCAGTTTCCCCTTATTTGCAAAGTGCAGTGGGCAACTGCTATTTGGAAACTCGGCAACTTGAAGAGGAAACATTGGGTGATGCTGGTAATTTAATTATTTGTAAATCAAACTTTGCCTCACACACTAAAGGCACTAAACTTCTTCACTGGAGACAAGTGTGAAGGTCATTAAAAAGCTATTTGGTTTGAGGTTTCAGAATACAAAGTAACTTAAAAATGTTTTAAAAAAACACTTTTACTCCTAGATAAAATCTTTCAAAAACATTAAAAACCAATCTCCTGTTTTCATTACTAGGCAAAAAAAATGTCATGAGGAAAATTCCTATGGGAAAGTTTCAAGCATCTGAAAAATGAAGCCTATAATAGGAAAGCCTTATCTGTCATAATCAATATAACATCACTAATATAAAACTCGGGTTGCATCTCCTGTCTTCATATCTCATTTCTGACTACTACAGACCCATTACTATAATGCATGTTACACGTATAGCACAGTATTTCTTATATTATTATTCTTATTAGATAAAGGCTGCAGAATCTCAGGGAATTTTAACATTTATTTCTTAGTGACAAGAAAGCATAGCTCTAGTTATCTCTAAAGATGTGAACATTAATAATGCACACAGATATTGAAGTAGTTCAACCACTATTTTAAATTTTGCTTACTGATTCAGGCATAAAACCAAGGACGCTATGCACAGTTTACCCATGAGTTACATAATCTTTTAGCAAAGTTGCAGACTCCAGGTGTGTTCATTGTATCCTTCAGCTTTCCTTTTTTCCTTTAAACCACAGTCAAGGATATTAAAAATTAAATAAATAAACAAAAACTTCAAGTATAGAGATGTCTGCCATATTTAGTTGACTGATTTTATGAAGAATAGTTGTCACATGGTATCTGCCACTGAAGAAATATCATCTGGAGAAGAAGACTCCAAGTTCTCCAAAGAGAACTTCAACATAATGCTCCACAATACAAACTACCTATTTTTGTAGCCAAGTATCTAGGATACACAGAAGACTTCAGGAAAGCAGCATTGTTCCTACTGAGGATGCAGCTGGGAAGACTGGTATGAAGACTGCTCATTCTCAGAATGGCACCTAAAATTCACTTTGTACAGTTTCCAAGATTGCAATTCTAAAACAAAGAAACAGATTACCTACATTAAAACTTCTCTAACTCAGGCCATTATATGTTATCTTCAATGTTCTAGGGTTTAACTGTGGCCACTCAGAGGGACAGACACAGGTTCAAACACAGCCCTAGAAAGTATAATAAAGACCGTCTGGAGCAGTGGTTTTACATTGGTAAGGTGGTTTCTGGACACCTGAGACAAATGCTGATAGAAATAGTGTCACCCCCAAGTAAGAGTAATGGTATTCCATGAACTGGTTTGGGAAAATATTTAAAAACCCAATAAATGTACAGAAAATCTGTTGTGGATGACCTTGCAAATCCCTGTAGACTCCAACTGTATCTGCTGAGGGCTACCTCCTCCCTTCCTGAGTTGTCTTCACTTAATTAGGCTTCTTTTGCTACCAGTCTTGCCAAACAAAGCCTCCTCTGACAGCAACAGATTCTCTATGAAAAGTCAAGCCCAAAAGAAGAGGAAGGAGAGGGAGAACTTGCTTTTGGAATCCCATGTCTATATCCCAGGAGTATAGTATCATTTCTTTCAGGTTCTGAGTACAGACATCTTATGGTAACTTATTTATTCAGATCCCTGTGAGTTCATTTTCTTCCATATCTTATAGGAACTGTTCACTGCTACTCAGAGCCAAAATACAGATGAAATAGAGTCTTGTTCATACATCTACACCAGGACACCAGCTACTCAGGGCTGCGGTGTAGACAGAATGCTGACACAAATGGGGCTTTAGAGATGGAAAATTATTACTAATGGATTCTGAGAATGGACTGTTATTTAAAATAAGAGCAAGCCCCATTTGTACAAGCCTCAGTCTTGATGTTAGTGGGTTCAAACATTCAAGGACAAGTACTTATGGACCATTTTGGACAGAAAAGTTCATATTAATTTAACAATGGCTGCTTCTTTTGCAATATAATATTTGAAAGACCTTGATCCTTTTTTTTTTTTTTAAGAAGGAGATAAGGTTTTCACACACACACCAAAAGATATTAATGTTAAGTGCAAAAAGAAGTGTCTCAGATCATCTCCTAGGTATCGGAGACCTTGAATCCCTATTTGAAACTAAATAGCTATGTATTCCAGGGCTTCCCTGGTGGCCCAGCTGACAAAGAATTTGCCTGCATGCAGGAAATGCGGGTTCGCTCCCTGGGTTGGGAAGATCCCCTGGAGAAGGGAATGGCTACTGACTCCAGTATTCTTGCCTGGAGAAAGCCCTGGACAGAGGAGCCTAGTGGGCTATATAGTCCATGGGGCCACAAAGAGTCGGACACAACTGAGCGACTAACACTAAGTAACTAAGCTAAATAAGTGACTAACTAAGCTAACTAACACTAAGTAACTAAGCTAAGTAAGCGACTAACTAAGCTAACACTAAGTAACTATGCAGCTGCAAACCGGCACATGGGGAGAAGGGCTTAGCCTTTGAATTTCTTTAATTAACTACTCTTAATTCTCCCAGCTTCAAATCTCACTTTCAGATACTTCTCAGGGAAGACTCAAGGACAGAGAACTCTCTCCCACCCGATGGCCAAGGGAGCTGTGACGAGAAGCAAGTTGGTTTTTGAATCAACCCAGCAGCACAGAGGACACATGCTAACGCCAAATCGTCCGTGTCGCCAGGCCTCTTTCAGCCAAATCGAAGGCCCTGGGGGCCGATGCTGAGATCCATTCCTGCAGCTCATGGATGGTGGGTGAACCCTGACTCCTTTGCCTTTCCACCAGGCCATCGTGAACAAATCACTGCCTTCCTGCTGCGTCCCACAGCCTTCCTCATCAGCCATGCTACTGGTTGGAGGTAATCTATGACGGCCACACTCAGGAGTAAGCGACAGGAGAAAAAAAAACAGATGCTCAAGGCTGGGTTTTCCCAGTTTTATTCTGTGTGTGCTCTATTGCTCCACAGAAACTTTTCCCCCTGAGTTTTAACTGCAATCACTGAGCAGATGTCTCTGAGACAGTAGAGGTGAGGAGACCAGCCACTGTGGCAGGCTGGCCTTGGACACCTTGCTGACAAGCCTTCGCAGGCTGCTTCCAGCACTCATGCAGTCTCAGAGGCTTTCTCTGTGCTGATGAGGACAGAGTCTTTAGAAAGACCCTTCTGGACACGGTCTCTACAGCCACTCGGGACCCAGAGAAGCTGAGGGCTGGCTGGACTGGATCCAGAGTAGCTGCGAGGTGTGAAGATTTATGTACCCGTCTTGTTCCAGGAAGCAGGACTGTGCTCCTTGAGTGCCTTGGCCTTTTCAATGAGGCCCTTCCTGGTTCCAGGACAGCACAGACTGTGGCTTCCTTATGAAGCTGGCTGTTCTGTGCTGTCCCAACTCTAAACCTGAGGCCCTGCAGTTCCTCTGTTGACTGACAGCTGATTCCATCATCCCACTGAAGACCACTAAACATCAAAGCCCCTGGGATCCCCTGGCCCCGAAATCTAAACACAGCCACTTTCAGGACTTTCAGGTGGATTCTTTCTGGTTATTCTGTCCACACAGATTCTTTATACCTTGGGACTCCATGGAACCATTCTAGGGCTTTCTAGGTTATTTTTCTATTGACACAGAACTGGCAACCACAGGGGCTTCCTTTTATATGTGCTTGGAATTCCTTTGCTCAGAGTACTCCATGTCCCAAGGTTTTCCCTGTCCTCTGGTCTTTCACGGCGGACATGCACGCAGCCCTAGGCTCACCAGGCGTTGCACACACAGCTGACAGAGGTCACTCACCTCTGTGCCTGCCTGTTTGGACCGCAGCGGCAGGTGTGGAAGATGTAGGGCGGCTGCACCACCATAACCCCAGCAAGCCCTGCTCTTCCCTTAACAAGGTGTTAAAATCCCTTCAAATCACTTAGCCTCTTGATTGGAACCTCAATCTTGAAACAGAGGAAGCAAATTTTCTCACTACTTCTGGGTATTCAAATGCAAATACCCCAGGCAGTAGTCTTTGAGGCTGTAAAGTAGTTCTGTTTAGACCCATTAGAGCCTCTCAATCAAGCCAATTCTTTGGCCTAGGGCCTCTCATCCATCCATCCACTTAAATGAAGTGTCTACTATTGTCAGGCATTTACGATACTTTGGGGAAGATGAGAAAGATACTCTGTCACCAAAATCATTATAATACTTAAAGTAAGGTCAATATTTAGCAACAGCTTAAAAATATGAAGCGCAGAATATACATTTATTTCTAATATAATCTCCTTTGCCAGTAGAATATTTTGCATATAATCTTTGTATTCTAGAAAGTCAAGACAGATAAATCAGTTCAGGAGATTTAAATTTATTTTAACAATCTAGGTCAACTGTGAAAAAGAATTAATGTGTAGGCAACATTCTGCTTGAGTATTATTGAGACCTAAGAAATTTATTTCAGTGTGTTGTAAAAGACAGCTACCCACACGTCTCCTCTAATAAGAAATGACAAAAATTTTGTTTTAATTGTGGGAGGTCTTTAAATCAGTAATAAAAACCACCACTAATAAATCCTATTATGATTGTTTGCTTTTTTTTGTACTTTTTTCCATAAGTCTTTAAAATGTTTAATGAGAGGATATATTAGGTCTCTTGTAGGTTTTATAATCCTTTGTTCAAGCAAAAAAAGCTTGAGTTTAGTCAGTATTTCCCTGAAAAGAAAATGCCTAACTTTTGAAAGCAATAGACATCTTATAAGATTAAAAAGTTGAACAAAATGTATACACACACACACACACACACACACACACACACGCACACACGCACACACACATGCCATTTCCTCCTCCAGGGAATCTTCCTGACCCAGGGATCGAACCTGTGTCTCCTGCACTGGCAGACAGATTCTTTACCACTGAGCCACCTGGGAAACCCTTGAAGCCAGGACTAAGAATAAAAAGAAATGGGAAGAATCATAGTTTATTTATTCTCTCCCTTTAGCATTTTATTTTGAAATACTTTTAGACATAAAAAGTTGCAAAACAGTACACAGACTTCTTTTTTTCCCATAGAATTCCTGTTTATCCTTCACCCAGCTTTGCCTAATACGTTCATCTGACACAACCATGTGAAATTAACCTGAATCATGAAATTAACATTAGAGCATACTACTTCTATGCTCCGAGAACATACTGGTCTGCAAAGCTCATTCAGCACTCAGCACTTGTACCCCTGACGCCCTTCCTGTGATGGACCATCCCGTCTAGGATTCAGCCCTGCATTTAGTTATCCTGTCTCCATCTGTCAGTTCTCATCCTTTGTCTCTGTGATCCTGGCCACTGTGAAGAGTACTGCCCACTTACTTTTCAGAATGTCCCTCAATTTAGATGTGTGTGCATTTTCTAAAGAGTAGATTGAGGCTGTGCAGTTTTGACAGGAATGTGACAGAAGTGATATTTTGTCTAACTTGGTACACTGCTTCAGAAAAGCGCATGATGTATATAGGTCTTATTACTGGTGAAGTTAACTCCAATCACTTGGTTCAGGCTGCATCTACCAGACTTCCCCACTTTTTCCATTTGTAATTAAGAAACATCTTTGAGGCGATATACTTTCTTTTGAGACATTTATGCCTTCTTTTTGAAATTAAAACATGGGTGATTCCAGGGCAACTTTTATAGCGAAAGGAAGCTTATTTCTTTTTTAAAATCTAGCATGACCCCATAGTCATCCTTAGGGCTCACCGGAGAACATTTGTCTTAATTTTAAACCTCAACAGATTTGGAAGTCAAGTCTGTAGAGCTAATGTCACCAGTCTGGTTGTTGTTTCAGTCACTTTTTAGGTTGATCTTTGCCAGAAATTCCTTCCACAAATATGGTGGAGCTCTGAAATAGAATCCATGGCTCAACAATATAAAGGTGGTCTCTTTGGCCTAGCATGAAAATAAAATAGATCTGAATCAGAAGGAACTCAGTACCTAGTCAAGCAGTCTGTCGACAGTGTTCAAGGGCTGCTGAGAACCCAGATCAGGTACCAGACATGGTCATTTATTATCAAGCTAACACTCCAACTAGCCCCAGCTGACAACTGGAACAAAAGAGCGAATTGAAGATTTTCAAATCCATTGTGCACATGCATGTCTCTGTGCCTTTGCTAATGCTGTCCTTCCTTCTCCCCTCTGCATTGGTCAGATGTCATCTCCTCTGTGAAACCTTCCTTTACCTCTAACCTCAAGGATGCTGGGATTCTCCATGGCTGGAGGGCATTTATAGCAAATCACTCGCTGTACAGTGGGTTTACTGAAGCCTGTTTCACCCCTACTCAGCTTTCAGGTCCTTAGTATCAGAAACTGTATCATTCTACTTGGAACCACAATAAATAGCTTGGAACATATCAAGTGGCAAATATTGAGAAATTAACTACAAACTTCAAAAACACTGAAACAGCAAATCTTATACTTTTGCTAGGAATGGGGTCTAAATTAAGCCTTACGACAAATATGAAAAAAAAGTAGTTCAAAAAATGCCATGAAACCTAAGGAACCATGCTGTGTAGCTACAAAACGTTCCGTTTGATGATGCTATAAAAAATTCACAAACTGAAACCTGACTTAAATAGAGGGGGTAGACCAGAAGAGGAACTCTCACACTTGGTGATGATATCAGAGCTCAATAGGAAAGAGAAAGTCTCTTCTTTCCTGGCAAGGACTCAGCCAATGCAAAGCCATGGACAATTTGTTCACTCCAGCCCTCCGACCTTCCTTTTCCTTCTATAAAAGGCTTTCTTTCTCTTGCCATGAGGGAACCTGCACATGTCTCACCGTGGTGGCAGACCCTAAATTGCAATATGCTGCTGATTCTGAATAAATTCATCTTTGCTGGAGAAATATTTGGCAGCTTATTTATTTTAGGTAAACAATTTCTTTACCCCAAAGTCCATATATGGTAAATGTTAACTTTTAAAAACAAACACAAAAATAACCCTGCATTTGTGCAAAGGTCTTTAGAGATTGCCAGTCAAGGTTTGGTGAAACAGGGCACACACCTGCTTCCCATCCACCATGATGAGTTTGGAACGAGGCTTCCCGGAAACCAGACATAGGAATGTTACCCATAAGGAAATGCAATATGAGAGTTAAAAGCAAAATGTCTCTCTGGTTTGTTGGACTGTTCTAACTCCTAGAATTAGTATATAGGGAAGAAAACTGTATGCAGTTTAGAGCTTTTTAAAGGGAGAATGGGAGACATGAACAAACAGCCTAATTTGTTTACATATGTTCACTTTAATCTTATGCTAAATATTCACATTCATCACAATATAAAGTGATTTCTCTGTGAAATGAATGCTTACCTATAACTTGTAGCTACTCAGGTATCTCATTAGATTCCTGGGTTAAAGTGGAACATTATTTCATCACACTAAGGAACATTTTTGTCAAGTTATGTGTCAACTCTGTTACACAAGATAATATAATTTTTTCCTCTCCTTTATAGATTTAAAACTAAAATAATATCTGCTACCTCCTACCACCAATCTATTGCTGCAAAGAGGCATCTCAGGCCCACAGGTCAATGAGACATTTCTAAAACCAGTAAGATGAAACATTGGTTCAGACTTGCAGATAAAAGTTACTTGCAAAGACCCTCAATTAAACACTGCCCACTCTTCTTTTCCAATCATTAAGTTTTCTTATCAAACTAGTGCTTTCACTGTCTTCAATGGGATCTGAAATATGGATAACTAGCCAATTAAATATTTGAACTATTCTGCCTACCAAATCAAGGAGAAGCACAGTTAAGGAATGTAATTTTATGAATGTTCATTAGTCTGGAGGAATAAAAGGGCTTATTTCAGTTTCTATTGGGGAGTCTTCCCTTTTCCCCTTCTTCAAATAAAACTTTTATGGAAACAGTTGTAAATTAGCCCTCTCTTGTTAGGTCACTTTTTGAAAAATTCATTGCTCCACATAAAGTGAGAATTCAGAATAGTGTGGTCTGAATTACTCTTAAATACAAAGTCTAGCATTTCTTCCATTTCAGGCTGAGGAATTCATGCATTGACTTTAATTTTTAAATGTAGCTACATGTGATTTATGCTTTCACCTATTCAGCAAAATAACTGGAGGGCAATATTGGAAAAGGCCAGCATCAAGCACATTTCACAGGCAAATAAGCAACAAGTAGGATGAGTTTTAATTTTTCTTTTTAAGATGTTTTATTGTTCTCAGTGTGGTTACTTCGAACTTATTTGATTTTCTGCAAGTTAACTATGTTAATACTGGAAATTAATTGTTCTCCTACATCAGAATTTATACAAGTCAGAAAATATTAAACTTCTCATATATCTAAGAATAAAAATAACTCCACTAAACAGAATAATAAAAGATGGTCTTGGGTTTCTCTCTTCTTCTCTCAATATATCTCTCCAGATTGTGTAATTTCTGAACATGTATCCCCAAATCAAAAAATGCTGAGATATGTAACATGTGCAACCTAGTTGTAATGCACACAGAACTGGTCTCACAAAATCACAAGATAGAAAGTGATATAATTTGGTGGCAAAGTATTTGGCTTCTTAAGTCATGTACTCATATAAGCAACAAATATTGCTCCAGGCTCAGCTGTAGATTCTGAGGATATGGTAATGAACAAAGAAACATTCCTGCACATACATTTGAGTAGGAAGAAGATGATACTATAAACCGATAAATATTTAGTACAATGTAGACCAGAGCAGGGTGGGAAACTAAAAGATGCGTGCTCTTTGAAAAAGCTATGGCAAACCTAGAGAGCATGTTAAAAAGCAGAGTAATCACTTTGCTGACAAAGGTCCATCTAGTCAAAGCAATGGGTTTTTCAGTAGTCATGTATGGATGTGAGAGTTGGACCATAAAGAAGGCTGAGCGCCAAAGAATTGATGCTTTCAAATTGTGGTGTTGGGGAAGACTCTTTGAGAGTGACTTGGACAGCAAGGAGATCAAACCAGTCGATCCTAAAGGAAATCAACCCTCAACATTCATTGGAAGGACTGATGCTGAAGCTGAAGCTCCAATATTTTGGCCACCTGATGGAAAGAGCCAACTCATTGGAAAAGATCCTGATGATGGGAAAGATTGGAGGCAGGAGGAGAAGGGGATGACAGAGGATGAGATGGTTGAATGGCATCACTGACCCTATCGACATGAGTTTGAGCAAGCTCTGGGAGATAGTGAAGGACAGGGAAGCCTGGCATGTTGCAGTCCATGGGGTTGCAAAGCGCTGGACACGAGTGAGTGACTGAACAACAACAAGAGCAGGGTAGGGACCCAGCCACTGACAGAGAGGGTCTGGGCTTCTGCGTGGGTGAGACATTGTTTATGATATGCCTACCTCCCAAGGTTGTTGTAACACATTAAATAACATAATCCAGGAAAATGTTTTGGCAGTACCTGGCACTTAGATGAACTAAAACTGTATACATATATTATAGACTTACAGGATTAGGTTTGACAGAAAACCCCAGATAATACTCCTTTTCATTTACAAACTGATGGAAGGTCACCCAGGGCTATGTCAGGGACCCCAATCCCTTCTTTTTTATTACTTCATCATGTGTGACCTCTGGTTCAGCACAAAGGTGTCTGCTCCAGCTCCAGGAAGACCATCTCTGTTGCAGCCAGCATGAAAAAATAAGTGGAATCAGAATTTTCTCTCTTTACTAAAGGATATTTCTGCAGAGTCACATACATCACTTTTGTTTATGTCTTGTTGACTAGAATGTGTTCAGATTTAGGTGAAAGTGAGTCTGGGACATGTAGAACTTTTTGTTGTTGTTTGTTTTTAAGCCATAATGTTGTGTTCCGGCTCAAAAGGAAATGGGCTATTTATCACAGAAAAAGGGGAGAACAAGGGTAACAGTTAAAATATCAAATATGGGGGAACTGTATTATTGAAAACATTTTACATAAGAACCTAGGCAAGAAGAGCCTCTTCTGGAGCAGCTTAAGAACCTCCTAACATCTTAGAGAATAGAGAAATGTTGCAACAGTGAGGACCCCAGATGCTGTGAGTTAAATAAAGCTTTCTTGCATGGAGTGGACATTAGCTAACTATTTGATTCAGTGTTTTTATAGTAAGTGTGCTAAGCAATCACCCATTATACAATGATATTTCATTAAGGCCTATTTCTAGCTGGGTTTGCTGTAAAAATTATACAAATTATTTCTGTTAACTTGAGGGATGTTTTAAATGCAGAAAATATTTGAACATATAATATGAAAACATAAAATAAAATGAATCCAGCTTTATTATACTAGATTTTGCTGAATATTACATTAGGTACATGTTAACAAGCACATCATAATTTTTAGAAATTGAAAATTCTATAAAGTATATGACATTTACTATCTACTCTTAGACGTTCTTAACTTTGTCCATTAGTACCAGAACTATAAAAGAAACTGGTGGTAATTTACAACAATTCCATAATTTTACAGTCTTAGAAACTAGGAGTCAGGGAGGGTAAAAGTCTTGCTCAAGGAAGAAACAACTAACGGTGGCAACTGGAGGGTAAGTCTTCTGATTATTAGATTAGTTGCTTTGCAAAAATAATATATATAAACCAGAGAAAAAATAGACCAAGTAGATGAATTTCATGAACCCAGTTCTTATCAGTTTTCTTAGAACAATTAATTCAAGAGCAGAGAGCACACGAGACATCCATTTATCATATGTATATACATAGGCAGATATGTAGCTCAGTTTCTAATGAATAGGTTGTTCAGATCTTTAAACACTTTGGGCTTCTCATAAGTAAGAATTTAACCATTTTCATTAGTATTATGTTACAGGAAAAAAATATGATTTAACTGCCAACTAAAAAATACAATGTCCAGTGAAAATACTTTTGCCTCATGGGAAAGCGAAAATATTTTGAGGGCTCTGGGCTTTTGTATTGCATCCAGAATATTCAGGCTTGACAGCCAAGATAAGATGCAGAGAGGCTTTGGAAGTTTAAGTTAATGTGTCCAAGATAAAGGACAGGCTTGTTCTTAGTGCAGTACTGGTCAGCCAGCCAGTCGGTCAACACCATTTGAGTATGTTTGGGGCACAACTTTGGAATGTTAAAAAATATGAGAGTTCTGTTTCTCCTATCAGAATCGTTAATTACTGTAAAAGTAAATGAGAAACCTCTCAAATGAAAAACCAGAGGCAAAATATATATAAAATTAGTAACAATCCTCTTAGCCTCTGTACGTAAGACCAGAGGGATCACTGGAATTTCTCATATACAAAATTTTGGCAGTGAACTGAAGACAATTAAACCATGAGATTGAAATAGATACATCTCACCAAAAGAGATTTCCAGGTCTTCAGAAGAAGGCATAATGTTCAGTTTACGCGGAGTTGTGTGCAACAATACTGATATGACTGCTGGGTTAGAAGAAAGATGTGTGAGACATGAGGGGGTAGGGGTCTTAGAAATTGTGGGAAGTAGAAAGAACTGTCCCTGGAGAAGTGATCAGGGGCTAGTAGCTGAAGGAACTTAAGGGCCACATTTCTAAGACTGGCCACCTTTCAGATGACTGGTCAACACTGAGAGGTTTCAAAGGAGAAGGACATGACTTCCACCAACTCCAATAACTCCTATAACTCCCAACATGTGTGGAGTCCTAGTATAATTAATCATGGGTAGAATAAAGTGAAGGATGAAGACAGAGAATTGAAAAAAAGTACAAGCAAAGACAAGAGAAAGGGCTCTGTCATTGTTTTGACCCTAAAGTCAAGGTCTCCATTTGGTCCTAACAATGCCTCCTTTTGCTGATAAATGATGTTGAGCAAAGTATAACTGTTCAAAATCTACTCAAAGATAATAACAGTAAAACCACAGCACCAGACGATGCCCTTGTATTCTCCCAGATTAGAGCATGACTTAAAACGGTTTCTACAATGTCTTTGCATACTGCAGTGCTAGTTTCACAAGACATTTTTGATGAAACACATGTTTTCTTAACTGAGCTCCTCTCAGGCCTCTGCACTCATATCCCTCAGCGCTTAGGATCGGTATGTTACATTACATGATTACTATCTGTCATGGTGGTAGTTTTCACATACTATTTGCTGTCATGATTATTCACTAGCAGCTGGGAAGACTAATTTATTACTTGGCTATTTTCATTGAAGGCCATGTAACTCCAACATTCTGTCAAAGCATTTTATCACATTCTGCAGGCTCTGCCAGAGAAAGGTTTTCTTCTGGAGCACCTCAGGTTTCTGTGGAATTTATCACTTTTTCAACCAGCAAAGTTAAACAAGTAGATACTTACTTCTAGTGGCTGTCAATAAAGTATCTGATTTCTCAAATGCCTCTGCTCTCATATGCAGTTTTTTCTTAATTCAATTAGTTGTAAGAAATGGGGTTTATAAAACTTCAGCTATCTAAGGCCTCAACCTTTACCTATCAGTTGTAGACTACCTTAGTTTTAAATATTATATGAAATCTCGACTAGTAAAATTCACTGTATTATTTCAGTACATAGAATAGTTTCAACTCTGCCTAATAAAAAGTCTATTGATAATGCAGGTGTAAATTTTGGCTTATAGAATTTTGAGACAAGCAGAGAAAGGATTTATCTATCTACCTATGTAAATAAATGGAATGGAAAGTATGGATTGGAATGTTGTAGAATTTAAGATAAGTGAAATAATGCAACGGGCTAAGTGCCCATGTTCTAGATGCAAAAGAAAAAAAAAGTCAGAATCCACTTCAGGATATGAAAAAAGTATGGAAGTTCTTGGGATCTCTCACAGAAACTATAGAAAACTTTGCAATTAGACATTAGTTCAATCTCAGAACTCCTAATATTAAAAAGCAGAAGATGACTCAAAAACATCAATTTCATGAGACAGCTTTCCCATAAATATTAGGATATTTATAAATAAAACATGGCCTCACTAAATTAAACATATGTGAGTTAACATAAGCAATATATCCTCAAAACAAGCCCAAGTTTAACTTCTGAATATAGAACCCTCATGAACCTGGCCTCATCCTGGTGAACCAAGCTGGAATGTAGGAGTCATGTCCTGCTGGCATACTTTGAAGGGAGTTCAACACACAAAGAATATGTTTATATTCAAAAAAACATACAATATACAAACATATAGTAGAATTCAGCTTTTTACGTGGAAAATATATTTGATTAACTGGGTAGTGTCATATATCTGGATACTTTATTTGTGTAGTTTTAAATCAATAGCAGACAACAGAAGATATAATGGTCCTGGGCATACCTGGAGATAGCCATAATGTAAAAAAATACATGCACCCCAATGTTCATTGCACTGTTTACAACAGCAAAGACATGGAAGCAACCTAAATGTTCATCAATCAAGTAATGGATAGAGAAGATATGGTACATATATATAATGGAATATAATGAGCCATAAAAAGAACAAAATTATGTCATTTGCAGGAACATGGATGAACCAAGGCTGTCATGAGTAAAGTAAGCCAGACAAAGAAGGATAAATATCACATGATAGCGCTTATATGTGAAGTCCAAAAAAGAATACAAATGAACTACTTTACAAGACAGAAATAGAGTCATTGGATTTGAGAGTGCTGGGAATATTATGAGGTGGTTGAAATAGTCTGTTTGGGGAAAGAGTAGGCTCAAGTAGGAGCTCTGGTATACAAGGAATCTCATGGAAAGAGGGATACAGTAGAGGATGGACCTGATGTTGATTCTATCTGTGTAGCTATAATTCTAGAGCGGACAAGAGTGTGGTACGGCTGACAATGGTGAAGTTAAGAACACAGCATATAAAGAAGGTAAAAGGGTCTACTTCTGATAGTTTAAAGCAATAAAGGATAGATGTATAGAAGAGAATGAAGCCGAACAGAACTCCAGAAGTCAGACACTTGAAGGGGTCAGAAAACAAAGCAAGACAAAAATTGTAGCAATCAGAGAAAATGAGAAGGAGGAAAGGATCAGAGAGAAAACACTGTGAACGGGGCAAGAGACACACACACAAGGAGGCTGGGAAAAGGCAGGAGAGAATTTCAAGACCCAGGAGTCAGCAGTTCTAACATGCCCCAGAGGAAGGTTCAGAAAGAAACAGCTGAGACAAGGTCCCAGGAGCTGGGACTCTAAGGAGTCAGACGAGGAAGTGAGACCCAGCCAGGGTGGGGACGGTGTGAAGGCAGCAGGCATAAGACCATCCTGGGAAAACTGCTCAGTAAGGCACTTTCAGATATGGGGTGTTAGTTTACGAGGAGCCAGGAAAGTGTTTTAAGATAACCGAGAAACAATGAAGGTGCTATTTATTGTTCATGTATTTCTTCAGAGGGAAAGAATGTGGGAATGTGTGAAGAAATAGAGAGAGTGACTTATGGGGCAAAGTCCTGTAAGGAAAGACTCAATAGAAGCAAAGCAGTGATCTCTGTGTCAAAGCTACAAAGAGGCATGCTCTGTGAAGCATTTTTGTCATCTCACATCATGTAAACAAATGTATATATTTCTCATTTCTTCAACAAATCAATAACCATAAGAAAGCATGCTCTCAGTCCTTTGGAAACTACATAGATAATGGGTTCTAGCTTTGGCTTAGCAAACTTCTCTTCCATTTCTTCATCTCCAACTGCTTTAAAATTTCACTTTGGGTTATAGGAACTGGCTTCTTCTAGTTTTCCCAAGCCCACCTGCTTGCAGATTTTGGGGATCTCCCAGGAGATGCAGCAAAGCAGTCTTTCAGAGGCTGCCATAGCTCCATCTCCAGCTGATCTTCTTAGATCATAATGGCCACTTGCTTTTCTACAGATGCTTAGATTTCCATTTTGAACAGAAAAATTCTATCCTGAGTCAGAATTTTCAGTTGGATAAAAATTGCATTTAGACAGCATCTTTTTGGGAGCTTAGACTCTGACACAAACTTTTTTTTTTTTTCCAGGTGTCATCAGAGTTTCTGTTCTCAGGCCTCTGCTACTTTCTACTCCACACATGTCTCTCTTTAGTAATTTGATCTGTCAACGTGGGTTTAATTTCATTTGTATACTGATGACAACAGATTGATGTTATAAAATTAGCCTTAATGTTCTCTCTGCCACATCTGTGCTATATGCTTGCCAAACTAATGTCAAGGATAGGGTATCTAGAGATTGTCTTCAACTGATCACTACCAAAATAGTTGTTTTCATGAAATGCAGGCACATTTTTATTCCTTGGTTTCTCCTTCCCAGTTTCTTCAAACTTCATATTGTAAACCAACACTTTGAACGTGAGAATACCAGGCCCAATTGAGTTTCCTCTTTTAATTTTTCTAATTAAAAATTAATTTCTGGTTTAAAAAAGAAAAAAAAAAGCAGTACACATAGAGCAGAAAACTGGTGAAATCAAGTTTTAGCAATTTAAATATAAAAACACTTCATTTCTATTTCAGAAAGCAAACACCAGGGGATGAACCCAAGATGGCAGAGTAGGAAGGCCCTAAGCTCACCTCCTCCCAGAGGCACACCAAAATTACAATTACTTACAGAACAAGTCTCTCTGAGAAGGATCTGAAGACTACCAGAAAATATTTTCCACGGCTAAAGACATGAAGGAGGACCAACACAAGATGGGCAGGAGGAACAGAGAGAGGCATGATGTAGTCAAGACTCATGCTCCTGGAATAAGGTGACTGGCCAGTGGGAGGGGAATCACAGTGAAGAACCCTGAGGAGTGAGGAGTCAAGGCTTACATTGGGCTCCCCAGCTCAGAGGTCCAGCACCAGGAAGGTGAGCCCCCAGAATGTCAGGCTTTGAAGGCCAGTGGGGCATGCATTCAGGAGAGCCAGAAGGTGGTAGGAAACCATGACTCTACTCCTAAAGGGTACAAGGAAAATTTCACATACTCCAAGGTCCACTGCTTGAAAGAAGCCTGGATCAGACCCATTCTCTGGCATTGGAGAGCCTTCCTGAAAGCCAGGAAGCAACAGAGACTCCTTCTGGAAACGATGATCCTAGTGGCAGTCGTTTCTGGGAGCTTGTTCTGGGAGCATGAGGACACTGATACTGGAAAAGACCATTCTGGAGTCCTCCCATTAGCCTATATTCCTCCCACCAGCAGGCCAGAACCAGCCCATGCCCCGCTGGCCCTACAGTCAGCTTCCGTGAGACTCAGCCCCATTAATCAGTGGGCTGGGAGGTACTGCCCATGATGCTCTGGCGACCAACTGGGCCAGGGGATGGTCCAGGCTACCAGCACACCCACAGTCGTCAGCACCAACAGAAGGGCCCCTGCGGCCACCACAAGGGGCATCCCTAGAGCACAGATCTGGTAACCAGGAGCGGGGGGGCGCTTCTGGGCCCCATCAGATGTCTCCTACAAAGGGCCACTTCTCCAGGTTGAGAAATGTAACCAAGCTACCTCATACACAGAAATAGACCCAGAAAATCAGGAAAAATGAGGAGAAAGAGGAACACGTTCTGAAGGAAAGAACAAGACAAAACTCCAGAAGAAGACCTAGATGAAGTGGAGATAACGTAAACTGCATGATAAAGAGTTCAAGTAATGATCACAAAGATGCCCAACAAACTCAGAAGAGTGAACCAATACAGTGGGAATTTTTAACAGAGAGTTAGAAAATATAAAGAGGAACCAGAGACTGAAAAATGCAATAACTGAAATAAAAAAATACACTAGAAGGAATCAACAGTTGATTAGATGCTACAGAGGAGTGGAAGAAGTAACTGGAAGACAGAGTAATGGAAATCATCCAAGGTAAACTGAATAAAGGAAAAAGAACGAAAATAGTTTCAGGGGCCACTGGGACCATATCAAGCACACTAACGTCTGCATTATATGGTCCCAGAAGAAGAAGAGAGAAAAGAGAAGGTAATTTATTTAATAGCATAACAGCTGATAAACGTCCTAACATGGACAAAGAAAGATACGGGGCACAGGAAGAACAGAATATCCCAAACAAGACAAACCCAAACAGGTCCACACAGAGAAACAACACAATCAATTATGAATGCTAATTATAATTAATTAACAATGAAAAATAAAGATCAAAGGAGAATATTAAGTGCAGAAAGATAAGAGTAACTAGTTATTAACACATACAAGGCTACTGCCATAATGCTATCAGCTGACTTTTCAGCAGAAACTTTATAGGACAGAAGAGTTCAGTTCAGTTCAGTTGCTCAGTCATGTCTGACTCTTTGGGACCCCATGGACTGCAGCACGCCAGGCCTCCCTGTCCATCACCAACTCCCAGAGCTTGCTCAAACTCATGTCCATCAAGTCAGTGATGCCATCCAACCATTTCATCCTCTGTCATCCCTTTCTCCTCCTGCCTTCAATCTTCCCCAGCATCAGGGTCTTTTCAAATGAGTCAGTTTTTTGCATCAAGTGGCCAAAGTATTGGAGCTTCAGCTTCCAGTGAATATTCAGGACTGATTTCCTTTAGGATGGACTGGTTTGATCTCCTTGCAGTCCAAGGGACAGAAGAAAGTGGCATGACATATTCAAACTGATGAAAAGGAAATACAACCATGAATACCCTACCTGGCAAGGCTATCAGTCATATTTGAAGGAAAGATAATCAGAAGCTAGAAGAATTCAGTACAACTAAACCAGCATTACCGAAAAATGATAAAGGGGTTTATCAAAGTAGAAAATAAATAATAGCAACTAGAAATATAAAAATTATGAAAGGATTTTTCCAGTTGCTAAAAGCAAATGTACAGTAAAGATAGTAGATCAATCACTTACAAAACTGGTAGGAAAGTTAAAAGACAAACGTAATAAAATCATCTATAGACACAATAAGCAGTAAAGGGATTCACAAAACAAAAAGGATGTAAAACATTAACAACAAAGATAGTAATCAAATCACAAGAGGAAAGAGGAAAAGAAGAAAAAAGAACAACAAAGAAAACTACAATAACCACCAGAAAAAAAGTGAATAAAAAGACAGTAAGTATGTACCTAGCAATAATTACTTTAAATATAACTGGACTAAATGTTCCAATCAAAATACATAGCATGGCTGTATAAATAAATAAACAAGACTCATATATGCTGTTTACAAGACACTTACTTCAGATCTAAAGACACACATAGACTGAAAGTGGACAAATGGAAAAAGGTATTCTATGTAAATGAAAACAAAGAGAAAAGTAGGGTAGCAATAGTTATATCAGACAAAATAGACTTTAAAACACAGACTGTACCAAGAAACAAACACTGCAACAGAAAACAAAGATCAATGCATAATGTGAAGGGATCAATCCAACGAGAGGGTTTAACAACTGTAAATGTACATGAACCCAACATAGGGACCCCTAAATGCAAAAAGCAAATGTTAACAGACAGAAAGGGAGAAATTGACAGCAACCTAGTGATAGTATTGGATTTTAACTTACATCAATGGACAGATCATCCAGACAGAAAATAGGAAAACTTTGGCCTTAAAGGACACATCAGCCTCCGTGAACTTAATGGATATACATAAAACATTCTATCCTAAAGCAGGAGAGCCCACATTCTCCTTAAGTGCACCAAGAACATTCTCCAGGATACATCACATGCTAGACCAGAAAACAAGACCAATATGCTGCTAAATAACCAAGAGGTCACTGAAGAAATCAGAGTAGAAATTAAAGAATACAAATGAAAATGAAAGCACAACCAAAAAATCTATTGGATGAGGCAAAAGCAATTGTTAAGAAGGAAGTTTACAGTGACTTAAGTTTACCTCAGGGAATGAGAAAAGTCTCAAAAAAAAAAAAAAAAAAAGAATAACCTCACCTTCCACTTAATGGAACCAGAGAAAGAAAAACAAAGTAGAAGGAGACAAATAATAGAGATCAGAGTGAGAATAAATGAAATAGATATAGGATAACAAAAGAGAAGATCAACAAAACCAAGAGCTGGTTCTTTGAAAAGATAGACAAAATTGTGCCCATCGATAGATGAATAGATAATGAAGATGTGGTAATTTATATGCAATAGAATATTATTCAGCCATAGAAAAGGATGAAATCTTGCCAGTTGTGACATGTTTGGACTTATGTTAAGTAGAGTAAGTCAGACAGAGAAAGACAATTACTTCATGAGTTCACTTGAATGTAAAATAAATTTAAAAAATACAAAGAACAAAACCAATGAACAAACAAAACAGAAACAGATTTATAGATACAGAGAACACATAAATAGTTGCCAGAAGGGAACGGAGTGTGGGTTATGAATTAAGAGGCACAAACTTCCAGTCATAAAATAAATAAGTGAAAACACAGAAATATTGTCAGCAATACTGTAGTAACTTTGTGTAATGACAAATGTAGCTAGACTTACTATGATATTCATTTGTAAATTATGAAAATATTGGATCAACATGTTGGACGCCTGAAACTAGTATACTATTGTAAGTCTATTATACTTCAATAAAAATAGAGAAAGCAAATGCCAGGACTGATTGACTATATACCTTTTCATCTTAAACTGTCTTTTAATCAATATAGAAATGCTCAAGAACGTTAATAACAAAATAACTAACATTTGAATAAGGTTATAAAGACTTCCAAGGACACTGATGAAAATGCTCACTTTGACTTCATATAAAAGTCTTGCAAGAGAGATGTTATTTTTGCCCTCACTTTACAGCCAAGAACATGGAGAATAGAAAGGTCAGATAACCTCCACAAGATCAACAATAAAGCAGGTCATTGATAAGGACCAAGTCCAGGATTTTCAGGTTCCAAGCTCGAGTTGTTTTTATAATTTCACATTCTCTGCAAGCCATCTGTACAGTCTCTGAGAATGTTCATGGCTTCTATCATGGTAATGCTTTGTCTTAAACGACTGAACGTGAGAACAGGAAGGTCCTTCCTCTCCTAGAAAGAGTCGGATCCAAACTTAGCTTTTAGAATATCAGAGGAGTTACCCTGGTAAAGCTGAACTTCAGAAAAAAAAAAATTATCTTTTCCTGGTTTTAATAAGAAAGGTTAATGTTTATAGAACAATAACCTCATACCAGGAACACTATTAAGGGCTTTACATGAATTATTTAAATCATCACAATAATATTTTGCTATTATTATCCCCATCTAGTGGTTCAGATGGTAAATTCGCCTGCAATGCAGGTGATCTGAGTTCGATATCTCGCTCGGGAAGATCCCCTGGAGAAGGAAATGGCAATTCACTCTATTATTCTTGCCTGGGAAATCTCATGGACAGAGAAGCCTGGCGGGCTACAGTCCATGGCCTCCAAAGAGGTGGAGAAGGCTGAGTGAGCAACACTTTCACTTTCACCAATGCAGAAAGTGTGGCACCGACAATTTAACTTGCCCAAGACCATCCAGCTGACTTAATAAACAGTCTGATTCCAGAGTCTGTGTGGTTAACTTCTGTATATATTCCCTTTCAGCTAAAATACTTGGAATGCAGTTTCTCTACTAAGAAATCTTTTTCTTCAGAATAGTAATGTAGCACCTAAGTAAGCATTGGCAGAGATGGACCAATCAATGGGGAAAACAAATGAGAGGAAAAAAGTTTTTGGTGCAAGTTTCTCCCCTGCAGACACATTTACTGACATACCCGTTGCTGCTGGGGTATTTCTACTTCACATCCATGGGTGGCCTTAGTATTCTGGCAGAGCCAACACTGGATCTGTCTTTAGTTACATACTCAGTTGCTTGAGGGTTCTCATCATTTGCTCCAGTGAGTCCAGATCTTGAGCTAGATTCTTAAAATGATCAGATTTCTGTTGTTTTTCGATAGAGGGTGTGATTAGCATGCATAAAGTGGTATTCTGCTAACTGCTCTGAAGTAAATGTACATGGATCACACCGTGTTTAGGCAGTAAGGACCTATTTTTTCATTTATTCATTCATTCAGTGGATTCATAGTACTCTCAAAATCTAAACTCCTTCTAGGTAACTACGAGGCCTATGTAATCCTACCCTGTTAATCATTCCAGACTTGTCTCACAACTTTCCCTGGTGCTCTCTTATTTGAATTTTTTCTTTTAAGCCAAACCTATTCCCATTTCAGAGCCTTTCTAGTTAGTTGCTGCTGCCTTTGTCAGAGCTGAAGTAAACTCCCCGGTCTGTAGGCACTCACTTCATACAAGAATCTGCTCAAAAGTCACTTCTTCCTAGAGTCCAGAGTTCTACCTCTTTGCCTCATCTAAACACCACTCCACCTATCAGTCCTGCCCCATTACAAGCGCTTTTCCTGTATACCTCTAAGTAACAGCAGTGTGTGTGTTCACTCTCATTTTTCTACACTAGAATATAAACTCAGGGGAGTAGGCGCCCTACCAGCTCATTGGTCTCTGTAGTTACCAGCACCCTAAACAGTAACTGGTTCCCTGAAGGTGCTTGAGAACCAGGTTTTCCAGGCATTTCTCTAGATTCTGGACAAAGCAGTGGCAAAGTCCTGTTCTCACAGAGCTTATACTCTGGTGGAGAAGACTGACTAAAAATTAATGATTTATTATGTCAGATAGCAATGAATTAATAAACTGAATATCTGTAGTACATGCCACTGTTAAGAGGTTCAGAAACGGAAGCAGAAAATAGCGTCCTACCTGACAAATTTACAACTATTCATACAAATATATAAGAATAAAAGACTATGGAAAGACAAAACAGTGATGAGCGGAGAGTAAGAATGTGAGGGAGTAAGAAGAGGAAAGTTTTGAATTAGGCAGCGGAAGATGGGACAGGTGGATGTGAGCAAAGGGAGGAGAGGCTCTGTGCAGAGATTAATTTCTTCCACAGTACTGAGTGCATCCTTCTTTATCTTGGATTCTCTTATTTCCTCCCAGCGTTTCAACTGCCTAGCCTCTCACCTTTGGTTGGCATTACATCCAAGTCAATAGAACTTGACTTTATAATGTGAAGGTTTAATTTATACCCCTCTCCAAACTTTTTTGGTCCCTCAACTACAGATCCTCAATTAGATGAGAGAAGAGGATCCTATATTTAGAGGAATCCTATGTTTAGAGCAGGTGAGTGGAAGTGTAAATTTGTAAAAATCAGTGGAGATTAGACTGAGCATCGAATGTACCACAGTTATTCCTTTTCCATGAAATAGCATGTCCAAGGATACATGTGTTTGTGCACATTTTCTTATCCTAAAGTCCAGAATTCAAGGCTTTCATTTAAGTTTATAAGTGGATAACTGAAAAATCCACGAGTGTAAAAAAATCCTTAGAATAATCTTATCCTACACACAAGAATAATAAATAAGATGTTGGTAAGAACTTTTGGAGGTGATGGATATTTTTATGGCATGGATTGTGGTGATGGTTTTAAAGGTTTATACTTATCTCCCAAATCATCAAGTTGTCTACATTCAATACGTGCAGTTTTTTGTGTATGTCAATCATACCTCAATAAAGTAGTTTAAAAAAATAAAGCACATTGCTTTTAAAATTTAGACCAAATCTTAAATCTAGTTACTCAATGCAATATGCATATATATGCAACATTATAAGAAATTACCATTTGTAAAATACATGAGTTGGTATGTAACAACCAACACTGGAGTTGGCGATGGACAGGGAAGCCTGGCATGCTGCAGTCCACAAGGTCACAAAGAGTAGGACACGACTGAGGGACTGAACTGAAAATATATACATTTAAAAATAAAAATGTTAATATATTTTTTATTTAAAAAAGTAGCAAATAAACTAGTTGAATAATAGCTTCATTGAATGTGAAAATAGAGAATTAATATTAAGCTGACCAGTAAAAGTTCAATTTACACCAAGACCAACTAGCATAATTGTCATCTTTTATCTTCTGTCTTGCATTCAAAGGACCCCAGTGTATATAGCTTTAATATTAACAGTATGACGAAAGAGCAGAGGGTAAAGAGCAATTATTTCAAATTCTCATAGAAACCCAGCAGGACAGTAGCAGTCTCTCTGTTGCAGCTGAAATACTGGAGCTCTGAGAGATGAAATATTTGCCTGCATTTAAGTGCAGGTCCATCTGATCTGAGAGTCTGTGCCTCTTTCATCCTCCCTCCCTGCCTTTCATTAGATAAAAAATAACCCTTTGTGAAAAACCAAGGATTTCTCTATTTTTAAGAGAAAAGGCAGAAGGGATAGCTTGGGTAAAGGCAAATATGTATGAGGAATTTCGCTTATGGCAAAGCCTTCCCCATGACTAGGGTGCAGACGATGAGAATCTTTCTTATATGCCAAAATAAAATGTTTGGGTTTTATCACATGTAGAGGGTTGTTACTGATTAGTAGCACCACCTCACATGTCTGTATCAGGGATAGTTCACAGGAGTTAGTGTTTGTGAGGTACTCAGAACAGAACTTGGCACCTAAAGCTGTGTAAGAATTAAACAAATAAACAAATCCTTCATCTTGTGTTTTAACTACTCACTAGAGGAACTCTCTTACATGTGTTACTTTTTTCCTCTAGGAAACCTATCCAACTAAATATAAAATAGCATGCCCATGTTCTGTAAACACTTTAATTAGTTTAATCATGTGTTAATTTGTTTTTATTGATGTATCATTGACCTATGACATCATATTTTTTTCAGGAATACAACACAATGAGAATATTTGTATATATTGCAAAATGACCCCCACAGTAAATCTAAAGTATCTTTTTAAATAAAAACAAGGGAACCACAGAAACCTATTTGCTCTGCTTGTCCATCATGCAAATGTTATGGACTGAATCTTTCACTCTCCAAATTCATATGCTGAAGTCCCAAACCCAAGCAGCTCAGAGTTTTATTTGGAGACTATTAGTCTTTATTAGTCACCTATTTCAATAGGTGACTAAGTCAGAACAAAGCCCCTATGGGGAGTCCCTAATCCAACAGAAGTAGAGCCCTTATAGGAGGAGCGAAGGACACACAGAAAAGGCCAGAAGAAGAGACAGTGAGAGATGGGACTGTCTACTCAAGGAGGAACCAAATCTGCTTACACCTTGACCTCAGGCTCACGGCACGCAGAACTCTGAGAAAACAAGTGTCTGCATGTTTGAGCCACCCAGCTCGCGTCATTCTGCGATGGCAGCTCTAACAAACACCAGCAACAGGGTTAACCTGGGTGACATTTTATGAGGATCGACATGATGGATCTATTACTACCTGGAATGTGAGTTAGGACTTTAGTTCCCACGACATTAGCAAGGGAGAAGATCTTTGCTATGCGAAAGTTTAGGAGTTTACATGCTGCTGCTTACACGTCCTAAGAAGGGAAACTTCTGTTTAGAAGTGACTTGAGATTCTCTGGGCAGTGTACAACTTTTATCAGAAGAATATTCCTTTCTCCTTTGAAATCAATAGCTGTTTCCTAAACTCCAAATTTCTAAAGATAAATAAGACCCTGTGACATGTTTATACTTTCGTGAAGCATTTAAAAAGGAGTTGGTTTAGACTGGTGTTTAGAAAGATGGTCAAGGCCAGGGAGAGAGACAGGGACTGTGTGTTCAGCCAGCACTGGCACAGTGCAGCCTTGTCTGGCCTTGTGTATGGAAAATCTCTTTGTTTCTCTGGTTTCTCCAAACATAAACCAATCAGTGAGAACCTGACTTCCCTGGATCCAAGAAGCATGAAGAAGGGGTGGGAAGAAGAATGAGAGAAAGATAGGTGAGATCTGGGCTTTCAGCTGCTTCATGCTGTATGAAGACCAGCCAGTCTCTTAAATTTTGAGGAGTAGAGTCTGCCATTTGTAGAGTTTTGAAACAATTCCATTAGCAAAACTGAAAACTAAAAAAGTCTGATGTTTCCAAGGATGCAGTGAAAAGCACGTACAAGTGAGGAGGCTTGTCCCTTGATTCCTAGGACATAGGGATGTCTCTCTCTCCACCACCCAAGCAGAGTGGGGCCAAGGTGCCTGCCAGCACTAAGCTCTCCCCATAAACAAGTACCCATCTCTGCAGAGGAATCCAAGCGTTTGTCCACATGATGAATGAGAAACGTTAACAACTAACATTTAATGTCAACAGGCAGTGGTCCCAGCACTTTACATGTAACAGCATGTTAAAGTCTCATAATCTTGTTAGTACATTATTATGATTATTCATTATAAGATTGCTATCATGTATTATTATTACAACTCCCCATTCAGAGATGAGAGAAACTAAGTGCCCGAGGTCACACAGACAATAAGCACCGAGTTGGTCCCAGAACCAGGCAGTGTAGCCCCAGAGGCTCTGCTCTTAAATATCAAGCTCTATAGACTCTAAGAGAGGATACCCAGGTGGTACTAGTGGTAACCAACACGCCTGCCAATGTAAGAGATGTAAAGAGATGTGGGTTTGACCCCTGGGTCAGGAAGATCCCCTGCAGGAGGAGATGGCAACCCACTCCAGTATTCTTGCCTGGAGAATCCCATGGACAGAGGAGCTTGGTGGGCTACAAAGGAGCTTGGGGTCACAAAGAGTTGGATACGACTGAACTAACTCAACATGCATGCAGACTCTAAGAATAGTAAAGTTCTATTTATGAGCATTCAAATCCCTCTAGTATTGTTGAGGGGTTACCCTAACTAGGGATTAAGAGAGTTGATCACCATTACCCGGCTCTTAAAGAGTGGAACCAGATCTAGAAGCTAATACATCTCACACTCACACTCCTTCTCACACAACCAAAAGCTGTTTTGGGCAACAGAGGACGGAACTCAATGCTACTTCACCTCTTTGCCTTAAGCTGCCAAACCGTGCCCTTATCAAGAAGGAACCAGATGGGTATTAAGAAAGCCTGCCTATCTTCATTCTGGAACACCTGGAGCGGATGTATTGCCAGCATCCGGGCCCAGAGAGAAAGACCTCCTCAGCCACGGTCCAACCCAGCCAGCATCCCCATCACCCTGCGCCCCTGTGGGAGACAGATAGAGCACCGCGTCCTGTCACACGCAGCCCCACACCCCCAGTGCAGGTCTGCATGGAGCCGCTCTTTCCCACCAAACTTGGGTTTGGATGAAGCTTCCTTCCCCTTCTCTTCACCATCAGTCATATGCCTTATATGTCAAAGAATTAAAAGGGAATCCCCATTTCTTCTCTTGTAGACATTTACAGTGAGTCTTCAGGGCTTCCCTGGGGGCTCAGACAGTAAAGCGTCTGTCTGCAAAGCAGGAGACCCGGGTTCGATCGCTGGGTCAGAAAGATCCCCTGGAGGAGGAAATGGCAACCCACTCAAGTACTCTTGCCTGGAAAACCCCATGGACGGAGAAGCCTGGTGGGCTACAGTCCACGGGGTCGCAGAGTCGGACATGACTGAGCGACTTCACTCACATAGAGAGTCCTCAGGTAAATGGAGAAGCAAGAAGGAGAGAAATTCTAAAGTGGAATTTGTTGGCTTGAAGATTTACAGAGAGAGTGAGAAGGAAGAGAAAGACAGGGAGAAGTAAACATTCTGAAAATGCAGTGAATACAGTGGATGGAGGAGACGGATAGGGATCTACTGGGAGCTGGAAGGACAGTGAACACCGGGGTCAAGAACCAGAACACCCTACAGATGTATCTCTTTCACTGGCTTTATTTTTCCCAATCAAACTTCACCCAGGTTTCCCATGGGTCAAGTTCTGAAATAGTGTCATCTTAATTTATTTATTTCATATTTCATATGAAATAATAATATTTCATATTATTCATATTCATATTTCATATTATTATTTATAGACCTTCTCATTCCTTAATTCACAGAACAAACCTATGACATACTCAAAGTAGGTCATTATTTGACTTTCTAGGTAGAAAAGTAAGATCCAAAAGGCCAAGCAGTTTTACAAAGGTCACACAGCTGGTCTGCGGACCCGCCCAGGCATCCCACCACGCGCAGGCTCTCTTTTCCAAAGGATGCTCCCTTGGCGTGGTGCCCTGCTGTGTGGTCTCACAGTGGCAGGAGAGGCAACCAGCATCTCACTGCCCCCAACTGTCTCTGTCTCTCCTGGTGCTGTGTGTGACTGAGTGGAGAAGACAGAACTGAGAGAAAAGTGCATACACCGAGGTCCACTTGCATGCGCCACCGGAGCTCTTCCTTCATAAAGTCCTCCTCTCAGGACAACACAGGTGAAGGGTCAGAAAGGAAGAGAAGACATTGCATTTCAGGCATTTTTTTTTTCTTGCTGGTAGGTACCTACCATTTTGCCATCAAGCTGCTTCATCGCACTACTGGCTACTCTGGGAGAAGAGGGAACCACAGAAGTGGGGCTGCTGAGTCGGGGGTGCCAGGATGGAGCTGGAGAGTGAACTGGCCTGTTCCAGGAATGTGGAAGGTAGGAGCAGGAAGAATGGGGAAACTACTGGAGATTCTCACAATAACCTTGAAGAGTCAATTCAAGTCTTGACTTAAAAGTTAGAAGAAATCTAGTTTAAGGTAGCTTAACTTCATGGTTTGCTTGGACTCATGATATTGAAACATAACAAAAAGGATGATCATTAGCATCCCATTTAAGTTCCAGGGAAATAATAGCTTAGCCAAGGACGTTCCCTTCCCAAAACAGTGAATTTGCAGCAAAAATCTTGCAGTTAGCAGTGAAAGGTTGTAAGCATCTGTAGATAAAATCTCTCAGTGGGTTGGGAACGTGTCTGCCTTGTCCATAGCTGTTTCGGTCCTACCAACGTTAGTGCAGAATATAACAAGCTCTTAAAAATCTCTCTTTAATGAATAAAAATGAATAAACAACTATGAAGGAAGCAGAAAAAAAATTTCAAAATATAAGCAAGGTCTCATAAGTGAGAAACAGCACCATACACTCAAAGAAATGGATATCCCAGCTTGGTCTTCTTTGAAATAAGAAAAACCAATCATTGAAAGACAAGTTTTAGAATCATTTTACTGTTTCCTACTATAGATGAGAGAGGACCTGCAGGTCAGAATTCCTGAGGCTCAGATGAAAGCTAAGGATTATTAGGTTGCCAGGACCATGCCTGTCAAGTTGCCCTTCCCTTGATCCTCACAACCTAGTTTTAAATTTCCTACTGCAGACTTAGATAAGGAAATATTCACTCACAGTGGCCCCAAGAGTGCATGGAGTTTACTTTCCAGGTAACAAGGTGGGGTGGAAAAAACATTTAACTAGGAGTAGGAAGCTTAGATTCTTGTCTTAGTTTCACCACTACTGACTGTATAAATTCTTAATATTTGGAGGCCAGCAGTATTTCATTTCAAGGGAGTAGCAATATTTGTTGAGAGAATCACAGGCAATTAAGTATATGAAAACATTCTGTAAATGCAAAAAGCACCATAAAAATATAAAACATTATTATGATTATATTCTGCAAAGGACCTCTCTAACTTAAAATAGGATTAGATGCCATTAGTAAATAAGATTAAATAAGTTGTATGCATCTTACAAAGTAAAGAGACCAGAATTTTATTGATGAGCAGTCTAAGGTCAACTGCTGACTCACTTTAGCAGAAATTGGCCTAAATTATAATAGATGTGTCTATTTATAATTCTGAGAGATTCCCTAGGGAGACTCATATTGAATAAAATGGTGTTTTTACCAGACAGAATTCTTTTCCACAGAAATTAATGTGAATATTAATATGAGCTACTCTGGTTATAGTCACTTTAATAATTCCACAACATTTCTAACAAAGCAATAATAATAGATGTTTATGACTTTTCTTGTGCTAAGTCAAGATAAATTCTGAAATCTTTCATTGCTGATGAAAAATCTTTAATATGAAACAACTCCTTTGTGGACAAACAGTAGAAAGAATTCTATACATAAAAAGCACTGGTGTAAAGGCAAGCATTAAAACATAGTTGGACCAATAATTTTTAGGTGAATATTTCCCAAAAGGACTGACCCTTTGGTGGTCAATAATGAACCATTCAAGTCTTGTGACTTCATGAGAGAAAAGATGTTCTTGATAAATTTGACAGTTTCTGGCATTCATGTATTAACCCCCGTTGTGGAACTGTAGTTATTCTTCTATTTCTATGTATTTCTAAAGTACACACAGGGCAGAAATCAACACAACATTATAAAGCAATTATCCTCCAACTGAAAACAAACAAAAAAAAAATAAAGTACACACAGTTCTCCAGAACAAATTATGTTAACTTCAATGGGCATCATTTCATGAGTTACCATGAAGGAAGAATAGAGACATTATTCCTGTTCCATTAAATTCAACAATTTACCTTTCACCATAAAATACCACAGAACATTTGTGATATTATTTTTATTTTATCTTACTGTATGTACTTAATTATATTATGTATGAAGAAGCATTTAAAATTAAATTTCACTTATTTGTGAAGTTCAGTAAAGATAAATGGAGGCAAATGTTTTATTCAGAGGTGCACCTTCCAAGTAAATTTTGTTGTACTTTTAAAAAAATTGAAAATGCTTAATCCCGACCACATAGGTAATTTTAAATGAGTTTTACGATTTTTGTTTTTAATATTATGGTTTGGACACACAATGGCACCCCAAAATGTACCTGTTGTGAAACATCATGAATCATAAAAAGAGACTCTGGCGTAATGACAATGCCCTTCAAATATTTCATGGATAGTAATCCCCAGAGTAGAAGGCATTTTTTTTTTTTTTTTTGGCCACACCTCACGGTATGCAGAGTCTTAGTTCCCCAGCCAGGGATTGAACTTGTGCCCCCTGCAGTGGAAGCACAGAGTCTGAGCCACTGGGCCACCAGGGAAGTCTAGAGTAGAAGGTATTTCATGGAGAATGCTCCTTTTTCTATCAGGGTAGAAAGCAAAAAAACAAGAAAAAAAAAACCCTTATAGTTTTATGAAAATAATAATTCACTGAATCTGGACCTCGCTCCCTTCTGCAGCCACAGCCAGAACAAGGCAATATTGATCATGTAGCTTCCTGAGAACAGAAGCTGAGAAAGACAGGACTCTTAAGAAAGAAATCACTTCTCAACAGGATTGCTGAAAAGAACCAGTCTGAGTCCCTTTGGTTTACCAGCACTTTGGTCATCACTTGGGCAAGCCATAGAACAATTCATTTCTGAATGACCCCAAACTAAAGGGAGTCCACAGCCTCCAGCCTCCTTGCTTTTTGCTGATGTCAGGACTGTCCTGGCACAAGGAGCTTGGTGAGCAGCCAGGCTGGCTCATTCTGGGTCTCTTGCAGCTTTTCCCTTTCACATCTGCTGTGTTCTCCTCTCAAGAGCCTGCTCTGCAAAGCTGCGCAAGCTTCAGAGAGAGGTGGGCTTGTGGAAGTGCCTACATGCAGAACATCTCCCTAGACAATGCTCTTCTTTGATTTGTGTGAAAAGTGATTTTCATCCTGCTTTGAAACTGGCTAAGTTCCAGGAAAGCAAACTCATCCGGTATCAGCTTCAAAGGGGATGTGAAGTTGCAATATGAAAATGTTTCTGATGGCACATGACTGCCTGAATGTCGATACTACATGAGTCATGTAATTTCAGTTGACAATCGTTTCGTTGCTGTTTTATTAGGTAACTCATTTGAAGAATGACTTGAATGCCCAATGCAGCATCACACCTAGCTTCTTTTATCCCTCTGAACAGGCTTTTCCCAACTACCTCTGTAGAAGAAATCTCTGACAAGGCTGAATGATTACCTTCTCCCCCTATCAACACACATGCATGCACATTCACACACACAGACAGACTTACTCTGCGTATTTTAAAATCTAGCATTCTGATTTCCCTTCTCTGTTTGATCACTTTGGTCCTTTTGGCCTATTCTGACTTGATGTGTTTGTTACTAATAAAGGGACTTCTTACACAAAGATATTTTTTTTTGGAAATATAAATCCAAAATGCATCAGCTGCCAGATTCTTGTATAGGGCTGTCATTTAACATTTGGGAGTTCACAATATGCTAATTGCTTCTCAGATCATACAGAAGTCATCTGTATTCTTTGCATCCTAAGAGTCAATGGTAAGTAGGTTCTGCCTTTGAAAGATAAGGCACAGACACATATTTTATTTCTTTCAGTTACAGGAATAGAGCCCTAAATAGAGCCTCATGAAATAAGATCAACATATGCTTCTTGTAAAAGAAGCGATAAGAACGAGTTAGGAGTTCAGGAAACTCTTCACTATTCAGGGGGCATAGACGGGACAGAGGGAGATAAAACGCAAGGAGAAATTCTCAGAGAGAAGACTCTGGTGCTTGTATCATTATGCCGTGTTTTGTTCTGTGCTGTGCTGAAAATGTTTCTGGATCGGTTTAAGCTGATGCCTTAGTTGCATAGCAGTTTTTCTTTCATCAATGACATGGGAGGGTTTACACATTCTCCTACCAGTCCTGTGGCCAAGGAGAGTCCAAACTTTCGGACACTACATCAGTGAATAAAAATCTGTAAATCTCTAAGAAGAGTTGACATGCTATATTCCTCTCTGTTCTGCATTTTGTCAATACTAGAGTTAGATGAGGCAGGTTGCATGTACAGTAAAATCATAGGTTCTTGAATTTTCATTAAACCCAACTTCCAAAATGGCTATACAATATATTTTGTGCCCTGTTTTCCCATATATGTTATCTTCCTCTAAAGAAGCATTTGGAGGCTAATTCCAATTTAGAAAAAATAAGAGAATTTATGTAACATTAAAAAATAAAACAATGAAGTGAGAATGTGAGTGCTTCAAGTCTATGTGTGTGTAGTGTGTGAATGGTTCCTGTGCTTAATTTGAAAGAATGACTGTCATTCAGAGAACAATCTTTTCTCTACACTGCATATGAAGAAAATAAAACTTAAAACTTTCAAATAATACATTTAAAAATTGAATCTCAAGTATTCCTCAATGGCATCTGTTCCCATTACTTCATGGCAAATAGATGGGGAAACAGTGGAAACAGTGACAGACTTTATTTTCTTGGGCTTCAAAATCACTGCAGATGGTGACTGCAGCCATGAAATTAAAAGATGCTTGCTCCTTGGAAAAAAATCTGTGGCCAACCTAGACAGCATATTAAAAAGCAGAGGCATTACTTTGCTGACAAAGGTCCGTCCAGTCAAAGCTATGGTTTTTCCAGTAGTCCTATGTAGATGTGAGAGTTGGACCATAAAGAAAGCTGAGCACCGAAGATGTTGGAGAAGACTCTTGAGAGTCCCTTGGACTGCAAGGAGATCCAATCAGTCCATCCTAAAGGAAATCAGTCCTGATTCATTGGAAGGACTGATGCTGAAGCTGAAACTCCAGTACTTTGGCCACCTGGTGTGAAGAGCTGACTCATTGGAAAAGAGCCTGATGCTGGGAAAGATTGAAGGCGGGAGGAGAATGGGATGACAGAGGATGAGATGGCTGGATGGCATCACCGACCCGATGGACACGAGTTTGAGTAAACTCCAGGAGTTGGTGATGGACAAGGAGGCCTGACGTGCTGCAGTCCATGGGGTTGCAGAGTCGGACACGACTGAGCAACTGAACTGACTGACTGATTCTTCAAGTACTCCAAAAAATACATCCCATGTAAACTGTGAATTTAGAATGACAAGGGTATTTTTCAAAACATTTTCATTTACATTGTTTTCTCTTCCATCAGCAGTTGTTCTTCTGGATTCATATGAAAGCATTTTTTATCCTTTCCACAGAGCCATGTATGCATTTTTTAAAAGAAATCAATAAGATAGAAATATATCTTGAAAGGTCAAAGTCTTCCAGTAAGGCAACAATGTCAGGCCAGTTTATAATGTTAAACATAAAAATAATGCTTCTTTGAACTTTATGAATATTTTAGGAATGTAAATTCTATATGTGACAGAAAATCACAAAACTCCATGTGCAACTAAGGTACACTAGATTAATGATGAATTCGGTATAGGTTTTTTTTCTTGTACATTATTTTTAATTTGTTACAATTTTTATTGATGGTAGTGGAAGCTATGCTGGCAACAGTCATTTTTATTTGGGATGGAGGAAAGAAAGATTACATTTGCATTTTTCCAAGTCATATGGGAAAAGTCAAACTGCCACATTCATTTTCCTGTTTCTTAGAGCACGTAGGACATATACAAACAAACGATGACACGACACTGAAAGCTGGCGGATAGGGACCCGTTTTTCTGTAATGGATGGACCTACACAGAGTCACCGGTTTCAATCATGGTTTGTTAAGGTTACTAGGATTCAAGAGTGCTTTGAAACTGCTGCATCCATTTCTTTAGGGACAAACTGTCATGGCCACCAGCCTCAACTGTTATTTGATTTATGAAGAGTAAAATGGTGTTACTCCCTTTTGTCTACACCCCTTAACATTTTCTAGAGTTATTGCACTAGCTTTTATTGAACTTATTTTTATTTCAACTGGAACAAGATGGACATGTTAATTAATTTTCATAATAATTTTATCATAGCAGCATGGAGGGTGACGGGCACAATTTTTCACATTATCTATATTCATAAGGCCCAAGAAATAATATTAGGATGTTTACTTCCATAAAAGGAGTTTATTCAGACCTATGAAGTCTGTTTTAATTCATATCTCTTCAAATCTATAGTATTTCATCCCCCCTCCAGCAAGTGCTCAGCCGTGTTCAATTCTTTGGGGCCCCATGGACTATAGCCCGTCAGGCTCCTCTGTCGTTTTCCCAGGCAACGAACCCACATCTCCTGCATTGGCAGGCAGATTCTGAGCTACCTTGGAAGCCTGTAGTATTTCAGAAATATAAACCTCTATATTTCAAAGGATCAGAATATAAGGATGTGAGTTAACATTTAAGATTAAAATTTGGATCTACTTTTATTTTTCACCTATATCATGTAAGTTCTTAATTGCAGACTGAGGAAAAAAAGAAATTAGTAATCTGACCGTGTCCTCCGAGAAGTAGCTGAAGGATTTTTAATGTATAATACTTCTTTGGTAAGGAGCTCTGTACCAGAATTTTGAGTCTACAGCACTCAGCAATTTAAACTTCCTGGAGCACTTCACAAATTGGAATTCAATTTGAAAGAATGAAGGTCTCCTAAAAGTCCAAAGCACTCCAATAATTTTAAATTATTTTCTACTTCATAAGTTCAGAGTCCCTACTGCTTATAAAGAGGCACTTATAACGAAAAGAAAAGTACCACAATAATTTCAAATCACCATGTACGGTGTAGGACAATTTTAAGACTGAAGTACTTACAGGTTTTCCTGTTTCATTTGAAGACTTTCAATTTGAAAGTAAGTCAAGCAGTTTTTATAATGGAACAATGCAAAATATACTCAGTGATTTCAAACTGAAACAAAATCTATGGCAAAAAAACAGTGCACAAAGTTATGTAAAAATATAAACATACCTGTATCCCCTGAAATACAAAGGAAAGTTAAACTGCCTTATAAATTAACTGGTATAAAATAGTGGGAATTTGGGAGGGCAACATTCATCTAATAGTAATGTCATGTTTTAAAGTGATAACTCAGAGGCAGCTACTGAATTTTATAATGAAGGATTAAGAAGAACAAAATCCATATGCCAAGGTTGAACGTTTGATCCAGTGCTGTGCTGGGATCAGTTCCTTCAGGATCATGAGAATTGATCATGCACACCTCTTCCTCATTCTGGACTGTTACGTAATATTATGTTGGTATCTTGAAATAAGTCATGGTAGCAGTATTTATACCATGGAAATTGATAAAGGCTATCAATGAGTTCCTTTTTCTCTGAAGAGTTAGTTGTTGGACATGTTCAACACACCACTGGTGTATTACATCCAATTCATTTCTATGTTAGGCTCTTTCCAGTGACAGGGGCAGGGACCCACGTAGACTGCCTCAGATAATGAAAAGGATAATGGTAATTATGCAAAGAACCAGGGGGAAACGACTCTCAGCTAACTGAAGAGTCCCAGGCCAACTGGGACAAAGTGACCCAAAGAGTGAAGAGTCAAGAACATCACGTGGAGAAGGAAATGGCAACCCACTCCAGTGTTCTTGCCTGGAGAATCCCAGGGATGGAGGAGCCTCCTGGGCTGCCACCTATGGGGTCGCACAGAGTCGGACACGACTGACGTGACTTAGCAGCAGCAGCACTAGGGGGAAAAGTTGAGAGGGTTGACTTTTAAAAGCCATGATCCCCAAACATAAATGAAACTTCTTTTATTTGAAAAACTAAGCTGCTTCAACCCACAGTTTTTTATTAAAAGTATTTATGAGTACTCTTCCATTCCTTCACACATAAACCATGCAGCACCCATACCAGGCCACTGTGCGTTCAAGCTTTGTGACGCGTATGAAGCAAGATTTACCTGCTTTACAACAGTGAAAGAGAAATAAATTGGGTGATTTCATTAAAAAAAAAAAAAAAAAAAAAGAACATCACGTAAATAAGCGAAAGGTTCACAGCTAAGAGTCCAGGGTAGCCGAGTGCCTCAGCAGGCACGTCTCAGCTTGGTTTTCCTCAGGTAGATTTCTGTTTCTGCATGCAACTCCATGCTCATCTCCCCTCCATACCTGGTTTCTTCAGATGCTAATTTACAATTTTCCTCTATGTCATAATTTATGCTTACTCGTAGTTTTGAATCACTCACATCTCTGTTGTCTCTTCAAGACCCCTCTTATCTTATGTGTGTGTCCATGTGTGTCTATCTTTTCATTTTGTGTCCTTGCTTCCTACCAAACACTTGATTATTTCTATATTTCCATGTCAAAATTACTGAGTTCGGAAACCTGTGAGCCAGTTTCTCCCATGAATATCCTCTTACTGGAGTCATGGAATTTTGTAGAATTGAATTGTTTATTGTATATCTTCTCTAGGTATTAATGGAAACACAATGCTAAGTAAGAATACCCCTATAAAAGAGAAATTAATAATATTTTTGACTATAAAAATCTACTTGGCTAAAGAACTATAGTAAAATGTACATGTAATAAAATAGAAGAGATGCAAAGATAGTGCTCTGGACATTCAAAAGAGGGAAAATATATTTCTGACTACACGAAGGCAGTTTTAAGGGAAATAGTTTAAATGATATTTGCAGATGAATAATTTGGAGTAGGAAATGGCAACCCACTCCAGTATTATTGCCTGGTAAATTCCATGGACAGAGAAGCCTGGTGGGCTACAGTCTCTGCAGTCACAAAGAGTCAGACATGACTGAGCACACACACAGATGGATAATTATTAATAAAACAATGCTTCAGAAAATGGCATCCTAGGCAGAAGGAGGAATCTGTAAACTTTGGGGGTGAGTGCAATTCTCCATACGTCTGTCACATTTCTGCACATGTTGGGAGTCAATCACTGATGGCAATTTTTTCTGGAATCTGTTCCAAGATAGAGACAGGATCCCACTTTGGAGCAAGGGGTGGGGATTTCCCCTCTTCAGTGTAAACGTTGAAGCTTCCTAAGCTCAGGGTTGGTGTCTCTCCTGTAACACAATCCATCTTTACTGTCCCACTCTCTGTGCTGACCTATATGAAGTGGGGCTTGAGGAGTGAGCCCCCAAAATGCTGATACTCCACAATTTTTCTGCACTGAAAAATCAGGTTTCCTTTGTTTCTCTTCCAAAGTCTCGTGGAGTCCACCAGCACTTAAGCTATAGTAGGCCACCTTAATTGGCTGCAACTGGGAGGGAATCTTGGCTTCATTACAGTTCTTGACAGAAGCGTGATGTATAGGTCATGTTCCGCATAGAGACTGGAACCAGCCTGTGTATACAGGAGACCTGTAAAGAAACACTGGAAAATCCACCAGGAGCCCCTCTGCCTTTGACTGTCAGGATGAGGTGTTTGCATTCAGTCAAGTAGTTGGTGCTGAGCCACTGAGAGGTTTTTGAGAGATAAGTGGTCTCAGAGACATATCCGAGAAAGGTTAGTCTGAGATCAGTGTACATACAGGACTGATTTGAGTGAGACGAGGAAGAATTAGGGAGTAGAGAGAGGAGACAGCTAAAGAACGATGACACCCTTGTCTTTTAGGTCTCTACTGGACCTGTGGCAAGGTAAATATAAAGATGGCTTGACTTGAGGCTCAGGGCAGAAGTGGGTTTACAAGAATTCATTCTGTATTGGCTAAACTTAAACAGGAAGGAAGAACACAGTCAATCCCAGAAGAGGCTTAAGAGAGCCGACATGTTTGTAGTGATTCTTTTGCGAATCAAGCCTAAGGAAATAATCTTGAAGACAGAGGTTTATACAGAAAGATAGTACCCCAATATTATTTATTACAGTGAAAGATTGAAAATAATTTAAATATTCAGGTTTTATACAGAAAGACAGTACCTCAATATTATTTATTACAGTGAAAGATTGAAAATAATTTAAGTTTTAGGAAGTGATAAGAGAATTATGCCATAATCATGCAACTAAAATATTTACTAAGTCAAAATAAAATATTTGGTGAAGTACATTTCCTTAAAAATACCTTTATGAAACATTTTAAAAACATATTTACATGTAAACTATTTAAGTATTAAAAGCATATTTATTTGATAATATACAGAAATAAAGGAAAAATGGTATGACCCTGTATGTGCTGTGCTGTGTCTAGTCGCTCAGTCGTGTCTGACTCTGTGTGACCCCATGGACTGCAGCCCGCCAGGCTCCTCTGTCCACGGGGCTTCTCCAGGCAAGAACACTGGAGTGGGTTGCCATGACCTCCTCCAGGGGATCTTCCCAACCCAGGGATCGAACCCAGGTCTCCCGCATTGCAGGTGGATTCTTTACCATCTGAGCCTCCAGGGAAAACCAAGAATACTGGAGTGGGTAGCCTATTCCTTCTCCAGGGAATCTTCCCCACCTGGGAATTGAACCAGGGTCTCCTGCATTACAGGCAGGCTCTTCACCAGCTGAGCTACCAGGGAAGCCCATATAGACAAATAACTATATATAAAATGATAACCAACAAGGACCTACTGTATAGCACAGGGAACTGTACCTGTAGTAACCTGTAGTTTATAAGGGAACTACAATATCTTGAACTATAACTCAATATCTTGTAATAACCTATAAGGGAAAAAATCTAAAAAGAATAGTTATATATGCATAATTGGATCACTCTCCTTTTTATCTGAAACTAACACAATATTGTAAATTGACTATATTTCAATAAAAAAATAAAAGAAAAATATATAAAAATAAGTAAATAGGGTTTTTCTTGGTAACCCAATGGCTAAGACTCCATACTCCCAAATCAGAGGGCCCCGGTACAATCCTTGGTTAGGGTACTAGATCCCACAGGCAGCCACTATGAGTTCACATGCTGCAACTGAGGATCCCTGTGACATAACTAAGATCAAAGATCCCGTTCGCCTCAGTTAAGACCTGGCACAGCCAAACAGATAAGTAAACATTAAAATACTAAGTAAGACTCAAAAGAAGAAGATACATGTGTCCATCTTCATCTCTGCCTCTTCCATCTTAGTCCAAGATGTGGCTATTCTTCACTTTCTCCTACACATAGTTTTCTTACTCCTATCTTATCCACGAAGTGATCCATCGAAGTATAAGTTATAAGTAAATAAAAATTTATTAAAAAACTAGACCATTTATTCTCCTGTTTAAAAAATTACTTACTGGCTTCCCAGTTTCCTTAGGAAAGAATCTGAATAGCTTCCCTGAACTGGAGGGCCAGGTTTGGTCTGGCCCTGCCTGGGAACTCCTGCATGCATTCCAGGCCCACTGCTGTCCTTTCTGTTTCCATCATGGGCCTCTTGCGCTGTCTTCTCTCTCATTGTCCTGCAAACCACTGCTCCCCAAGGAGACCTCCCTGACTGCACAGAGCAGCCTTTCTCTGCTGTTAAGTCCCTCTCAAGCCTGTTTAACTTATCTTTCTTCCCCCCAGAGTGGATCACGTTTGTGTAGACCACCGCTGCCTGCCAGAGGAAGGGCATGGCTACACAGAGGTGGAGCTGTTCTATAATGGAAAAGACTCAAAATATCAGTGGTTAAAGGAAAATAGACATGCACCCCCTCTCCTGTAAAAGGAATGTGGTTAAAAGTGATACGGAGGCTTAGGTGGTTAAGGTGGTTAAGAGTGATACGGAGGTCCCATGATCTCATCAGGACCCCAAGCTACACGCTTTCTGCTCTGCTATCCTCAGCACACAGCCTCCAACCTCAAGGGCACATCACAGTCCAAAAGGCGGCTATACCTCAAGCCATGTAGTACGAGACCTCCAAGAAGGCATAGGGGACACTTCTTGCATCTCACCGGCCAAATTGAGTCACATGGTCACATCTCTCTTCAAAGAGGGCCTGGAAATGTAGTGTTAATTCTGTGTGGCCATGTGCCAGAATCAAACTTCAACTTGTCCTTTGTGACCTTGCCAAAAGCCCCCTGATCATCACCAACAACCTTCCTGACTCCCAAATAGGTAAAGATGCCCACTCCAGTAAATATCCTATAGTGTCCCAACTAGTCACTTAACACCAAACTTCCAGCAGGAATTTTCTTTGCCTTGACACTATAAAAATTGGCTATTAACCCATGAAAACTGTCAGCTTTCCCTGGTCTTTCAGGAGGTTGGCCCACTGCACTTGCAGGGCCCATTTTATCTCTGCACTTTGTTCTTAATAAACTCACTCCCTTCTGAAAAAGAAAAAAAAAACACAAAAAACAAAAAACTTGTCCATAACTAACACAAAGAAGAAAACGGATCCAGGGTTGCAATCTCTCCCATGGGATACAGAGTTAGACCAGGCTTATTGATGCAAGCAAGGCCTCTCTCTACTTTTTATCCAGGCTTGCTCCCTGAGTTGTTACAAGATAGCTGCTTAAAATGCCTTTGTTCACACTGAGAGAAAGGAGTTGGGGGAGAGAGCTAGGCATACACCTCGGGCTGCTTTCTTAATAGACACAGGAAGCACCCTTCCTCTCCAGCCCAGGAAATACCTCCTCCAGCCTCAGCAGTCACAACTCAACAACTATATCCAGGGGAAGCAACTAAATGCATCAGCGTGGGACTTAGTCTTCTGCACCTTTGTACAGAAGCAGATGTTGAACTACCAAGGCTCTAAGTGTCAGGAATCCTCTGGCCCTTATTAATTCCTGAATATTCAGGAATTAAGAGGAGAGGCACGCCTTTCCTAGGGCTCAGGAATCCAGGCATTTCCTTTGTTAGTTGCTCATTATGGTGATAAGTACCCTCTTCTCTCATTAATAGGGATCGCCTTGTGTTTTGTAAGTCTGGAATTTTAATCTTTATCTTTGCTGAGAATAACTACCTTGTAAGACAGTATATATGCCCACGCCATGTTGATTAAAACACCTTTGCTCCATCAGAGCTTTGGTCCCCGTGTCTTTCTTTCTTTCTTTCTCTTTCTCTCTCTCTATCTCTCTATTTCTGGATGATTCCCTGGAGCGTGAAAGCCGGCTGCATAACCCAGAGAATATTAGCCTCTTTCCTTCTTTCACTCGCTCATCATCGACTCCGGGCCACCAGATTCCGGTCCATTAAAGGACCAACAAGTGGCGCCCAGAAACAGAGACTCTGGTACCCATGGCAAGATTCGGACAGAGGGACCCCACAGGGCCTATTGAGGCCAGTAAGTACTAAGACATGGGTCAACTGGCTGGAAAGCCCCCTCACTTTTCTACTTTACTTTATCACTTATTTAAAGTTCAGGGATTTTCAGTTTCACACCAGGGAATAGAGGCTTGCCTTCAGGCAGTGGTTGAATGTAACCCTTGGTTCCCAGAAGAAGGTAGTTTTGACTTAGAAATTTGGCATCAGGTCAAAGAGAATGTTGAATGAGCTGTCAGACAGGGAAAAAATATTCCGATAGATTTCTGGCCCCTATGGGCTCTCATTGAAGCTGTGATTCTGCGATTCCAAGGTAATTCTGGCCCTCCTGATATTCGGCAGGCAACAGGCAGAACACTTATTACATATGAATTAGACGATAAAGCCTTACAAAACGCCCAATTAGAAAAACATAAGATATTTCAGAATTTTCCTACTAACCCTACCCCGGTTGCTCCAAGCGCTCCTCCCCTGCCGGAGGCCACACATCCCAAAGTCTCTCCCTCCATAGAACCTAATGATTCTGACAACGACTCCCTTAAGACACCTTTTAACATTAAAACCAACAACACCTTTCTGAATAACAATAATCTACCCACTTTGCCACAGTGGCTCTCTGAATTGCTGGCTTTGCAATCGCAAGTCTCTGAAGCTGAAGATTTCTCTGCCTTCCCAGTTTGAAGAAATGTTGATGCTCAAGGGCAAATAACACCTCAATATGAAGGTATTAACCTTTTTCACGAGCAACAAGTGAAAAAGGCCATAACTTTGTATGGCCCACATTCGCCTCTTACTAGAGAGATTCTAAATGCTATGGCGTCTTCTATTGGAACCTTTATTCCCTATGATTGGTGAATTTTAATAAATGCTCTCCTTGAACCAGGAGAGTATCTTCAATCGACAATGTGGTTTCAAGATATAGACAGAGATCATGCTAACAAAAATGCTCGAGCTGGCGCTCCCCAAAACCAAATTACTTTTGAAATGTTAACTGGCACTGGACAATTTGACACCATAGAAGCTCAAATAGGATGCCCTCCTTTATTGCATGATCAATTAAAAACAGTGGCCCTTGAAGCTTGGGATCGAATTACTCCTCAAGGGGAGCCTACAGGTAGCCACATTAAAATATTTCAGGGACCTAATGAAACATACACCACCTCCAAGGAGAGGCTGCAGCCCGGCGCAGGAGGGTGAGAGGAGCTACTCCACGTTCAAGGTCAGGAGGGGCGGCCGTGAGAAGATACCCCTCGTCCAAGGTAAGGAGCAGAGGCTGCGCTTTGCTGGAGCAGCCGTGAAGAGATACCCCACGTCTGAGGTAACAGAAACCCAAGTAAGACGGTAGGTGTTGTGAGAAGGCATCAGAGGGCGGACACACTACAACCATAATCACAGAAAACTAGTCAACTTGATCACAGGACAACAATCTTGTCTAACTCAATGAAACTAAGCCATGCCTTGTGGGGCCACCCAAGATGGTCAGGTCATGGTGGAGAGGTCTGACAGAATGTGGTCCATTGAAGAAGGGAATGGCAAACCACTTCAGTGTTCTTGCCTTGAGAACCCCATGAACAGTATGAGAAGGCAAAATGATAGCATACTGAAAGAGGAACTCCCCAGGTTGGTAGGTGCCCAATATGCTACTGGAGATCAGTGGAGAAATAACTCCAGAAAGAATGAAGGGATGGAGCCAAAGCAAAAACAATACCCAGTTGTGGATGGGACTGGTGATAGATGCAGGGTCTGATGCTGTAAAGAGCAATATTGCATAGGAACCTGGAATGTTAGGTCCATGAATCAAGGCAAATTGGAAGTGGTCACACAGGAGATGGTAAGAGTGAATGTCGACATTCAAGGAGTCAGCGAACTAAAATGGACTGGAATGGGTGAATTTAACTCAGATGACCATTATATCTACTACTGTGGGCAGGAATCCCTTAGAAGAAATGGAGTAGCCATCATAGTCAACAAAAGAGCCCGAAATGCAGTACTTGGATGCAGTCTCAAAAACGACAGAATGATCTCTGTTCATTTACAAGGCAAACCATTCAATATCACATAATCCAAGCCTATGCCCCAACCAGTAATGCTGAAGAAGCTGAAGTTGAATGGTTCTATGAAGAACTACAAGACCTTTTAGAACTAACACCCAAAAAAGATGTCCTTTTCATTATAGGGGACTGGAAAGCAAACATAGGAAGTCAAGAAACACCTGGAATAACAGGCAAATTTGGCCTTGAAGTACGGAATGAAGCAAGGCAAAGGCGAATTGAGTTTTGCCAAGAGAACGCACTGGTCATAGCAAATACCCTCTTCCAACAACATAACAGAAGACTCTACACATGGACATCACCAGATGGTCAACACCAAAATCAGATTGATTATATTCTTTGCAGCCAAAGATGGAGAAGCCCTATACAGTCAGCAAAAACAAGACCAGGAGCTGACTGTGGCGCAGATCATGAACTCCTTATTGCCAAATTTAGACTTAAACTGAAGAGAGTAGGGAAAACCACTAGACCATTCAGGTATGACCTAAATCAAATCCCTTATGACTATACAGTGGAAGTGAGAAATAGATTTAAGGGACTAGATCTGATAGACAGAGGGCCTGATGAACTATGGACGGAGGTTCATGACATTGTACAAGAGACAGGGATCAAGAAATGGAAAAGAAATGCAAAAAGGCAAAATGGTTGTCTGAGGAGGCCTTACAAATAGCTGTGAAATGAAGAGAAGCAAAAAGCAAAGGAGAAAAGGAAAGATATTCCCATTTGAATGCACAGTTCCAAAGAATAGCCAGGAGAGATAAGAAAGCCTTCCTCATTGATCAATGCAAAGAAATAGAGGAAAACAACAGAATGGGAAAGACTAGAGATCTCTCCAAGAAAATTAGAGATACCAAAGGAATATTTCATGCAAGGATGGGCTCAATAAAGGACAGAAATGGTATGGACCTAACAGAAGCAGAAGATATCAAGAAGAGGTGGCAAGAATACACAGAAGAACTGTACAAAAAAGATCTTCACGACCCAGATAATCACAATGGTGTGATCACTCACCTAGAGCCAGACATCCTGGAATGTGAAGTCAAGTCGGCCTTAGAAAGCATCACTATGAACAAAGCTAGTGGAGGTGACGAAATTCCAGCGGAACTATTTCAAATCCTGAAAGATGATGCTGTGAAAGTGCTGCACTCAATATGCCAGCAAATTTGGAAAACTCAGCAGTGGCCACAGGACTGGAAAAGGTCAGTTTTCATTCCAATCCCTAAGAAAGGCAATGCCAAAGAATGCTCAAACTACCACACAATTGCACTCATCTCACACACTAGTAAAGTAATGCTCAAAATTCTCCAAGCCAGGCTTCAGCAATACATGAATTGTGAACTTCCAGATGTTCAAGCTGGTGTTAGAAAAGGCAGAGGAACCAGAGATCAAATTGCCAATATCCGCTGGATCATCAAAAAAGCAAAAGAGTTCCAGAAAAACATCTATTTCTGTTTTATTGACTATGCCCAAGCCTTCGACTGTGTGGATCACAATAAACTGTGGAAAATTCTGAAAGAGATGGGAATACCAGACCACCTGACCTGCCTCTTGAGAAACCTGTATGCAGGTCAGGAAGCAAAAGTTAGAACTGGACATGGAACAACAGACTGGTTCCAAATAGGGAAAGGAGTACATCAAGGTTGTATATTGTCACCCTGCTTATTTAATGTATATGCAGAGTACATCATGAGAAATGCTGGGCTGGAAGAAGCAAAAGCTGGAATCAAGATTTCTGGGAGAAATATCAATAACCTCAGCTATGCAGATGACACCACCCTTATGGCAGAAAGTGAAGAGGAACTAAAAAGTCTCTTGATGAAAGTGAAAGAGGAGAGTGAAAAAGTTGGCTTAAAGCTTAACATTCAGAAAACTAAAATCATGGCATCTGGTCCCTCACCTCATGGGAAATAGATGGGGAGACAGTGGAAACAGTGTCAGACTTTATTTTTTTGAGCTCCAAAATCACTGCAGATGGTGACTGCAGCCATGAAATTAAAAGACACTTACTCCTTGGAAGAAAGTTATGACCAACCTAGATAGCATATTAAAAAGCAGAGACATTACTTTGCCAATAAAGGTCCGTCTGCTCAAGGCTATGGTTTTTCTAGTGGTCATGTATGGATGTGAGAGTTGGACTGTGAAGAAAGCTGAGCGCCGAAAAATTGATGCTTTTGAACTATGGTGTTAGAGAAGACTCTTGAGAGTCCCTTGGGCTGCAAGGAGATCCAACCAGTCCATCCTGAAGGAGATCAGTCCTGGGTGTTCATTGGAAGGACTGATGCTGAAGCTGAAACTCCAATACTTTGACCACCTCATGCCAAGAGTTGACCAGGAGGAGCAGGGGACGACAGAGGATGAGATGGCTGGATGGCATCACCGACTCGATGGGCATGAGTTTGAGCAAACTCCAGGAGTTGGTGATGGACAGGGAGGCCTGGCGTGCTGCGATTCATGGGGTCGCAAAGAGTCAGACACAACTGAGCGACTGAACTGAATGAAACATATGCTGATTTCCTAGGTAGATTAGAAACTGCTATTTCCCGTACAGTAATTGGAGAAGAAGCTAAAGGCAACTAGAAAAATTACTTGCTCATGAAAATGCAAATCAAGTATGTCAAAAGGCTATAGGCCCAATTTGTGATACAGGGACTATTTTTGATTATTTGAAGGCTTGTCGCAATCTAGGATTAGAAACTCAAAAAATGCAAATGCTAGTTGAGACAATGGCTGCTTGCTTTAAAAGGGAAATGAAGGATGCTTTATATGTGGAGATAAGAAACATTCAAAAAGGGACAACCCTAAGAAAGTTAACAAAAAACCTCCAAAAGTCTGCCCCTGCTGCCATAGAGGAATACATTGGGCCAAAGAGTGTAAATCTAAATTTGATATTAAAGGGAAACCTGTTCCAGGAAACTCCAAGCAGGAGACCCCCCAGGTCCCCTTCAACAAAAACCAGGGGCAAATTCTATCTTTTCCCTCAAACCCTCAATATCTGGCAGTGCTGCCGTCGATACACCAGCCCTAAATGACTTTCTCCTTTACCGTCAAGCAGTCCCCTCTAGAACACCTACTGGACTTTGTGGGCCCCTGTCCCCACAAACCTCCGGTCTTTTACTTGGCCAGTCTAGTTTGACATAACAGGCAGGAAGGCCAGGGGTCTCCAAATGGAGAAAACAGGCTTCAAGTGTCAGATATTTTTATCTTTCTTAAGCGGCAGGAAAAAACAAACTAGTGATATTTCTTTTTTTTTTTTCCCTTCTCTATACAAATTTAAAAAGAGGTTTCTCTTAAAATTCTGTGTTGTCATAATGACACCTGGTTCCACCTGAACTTAACTTTTCTCAAACCTTGAGCTAACCAATGCGGTTTTTCTTATGGAAATGTTTGTCTTCGAGTATATTAATAAACTATTTATTTACCATAGACTCTTTTTTTAAGTCAGTTCTTCCTAAGACTGAGAAGCAACTTGACAAACCAGTTTGTTTTACTCATGCAAATGTTCTCTTAAGCTATGTTAATGAAACTGTATTTGCTTGGAAACCTGCCTTTCTTCAAGATTCCTGTCAATCATTTTGTGGCCTGAGACAACTCTCCTGGTGTCAAGGTTATCTCAAAATGCTTGTTGTGGGTGAGGGGCCTAGTGCTATTGTCTTCAGTTTTGAGACATTTCCTTTGTCTAATTAGCAGACTGCTAGTAGTTATCTGAAAGTGAAAGTGAAAGTGAAGTCGCTCAGTCGTGTCCAACTCTCTGACCCCATGGACTGTAGCCTACCAGGCTTCTCAGTCCATGGGATTTTCCGGGCAAGATTACTGGAGTGGATTGCCATTTCCCTCTCCAAGTAGTAGTTACATGACACCTGGCTAAAGACTAGCAGGAGCCACTCTTTTTGCCCCCTTCTATTGCCTATGTCAGAAGCTTTCTCTATCTCCTTTATACTTTAATATAACTTTATTCAATTTGAGAACACATTACAAACTTCTACCAATTTCCAATTAGCTTTTTAAAAATATTTTAGAGAAATTCCATTATCCTTCTGGTAAGCTGTGGAATTTTTTCAAAAACACTGAATTTATTATTTCTCGCATTTCTTTTATATAGCTGGGACCAAAAACACCAAAGCTTCATTTTGGTCTCTTAAAAAATACAAAGTCTTTTACACTAAATTCCATTCTGCTCAACAATATGCTCTTATTCAAGTTATTTGCCTACAACCTTACCCCATTAATATAGTCTCTGACTCTATATAATTCAGTTTTTCTATTAAAAAATACAAAAACCTACACCATAAACTCCTAGTTCTATTAAAACAGACAATGGTCCTGCCTATATTTCTAGATACTTTAAACAATTTTTACAATCTTTTTCTATTAAACATATTATAGGTATTCCTTATAATCCACAGACACAAGACATAGTCTAACAAACACATCACACACTAAAGTTACAAATGAAAAAAAATTAAGGGGGAATACACAGGTACAACTACTGTCTTCCTTATTTAAAGTAGACTTTACTAGATTCCAACATAAGATATTTTCTAAACATACAACTATTGTTAATGCAACTTTATTTGTTTTAAATTTTTTAAACTTGCCACAAGGAGATATCTTGACAAGAGCAGAAAGACATTTCGAGGAATTAAAGGACACTTCTCTTCCTCTGCCCATTTGATATCAAGACGGGTTCAATAAACAATGGAAATCTGGGAAACTAATCTTTCAGGGAAAGGGATATACTTGTATTTCCCCAGATGTATCCAATAAACTTTTTCCTTGGAAAATTCGACCCAAGGGGGCCCCCGACATTCAAAATGGAGATGAAACAACAAGAACCCCGGGAGGAAGAAATTCCAATACAGGCCATTGCGCGCGGCTCTAAAGATCTCCAGAAAGCACCGCCCTTGGCGGCATGAACCCTATGACCTCGCCTCTTGGAGTCAGATAAAAACCCTCACTAATAAAGTTAAAAATCTGACTTCTCAACAGGAAATGCCTCAGAGTCCTGAAAACCTTCCTATCGCTATGCTGACCTGTGCGACCCCCGCTTGAGCCAGATTAACAAATTAGACTTAACTGGGCTTACTTACCCAACCCCCCTTTATTACAGGTCATAAAATGGATGGAGAAAAGACAAATCGTATCAACCAATGACTCCACCCATATGCCCCCTCCCTGGAAGCCTCACACCCTGGGGAAGAGGGAAAACTAATGAACATGTCTTTAGGCTATGAATTCCTTCCATTGCCTGGGCCCAGGAAAATTATGCATAAATGTCGCTGACAAACTTGGGCTTTCCTCCTGCCTCCAAAAGAAGACTTTTGGACATTGCTGCTCTTTTTCTGTCTGTGAACCATGTTTACTACTGAAACTTTAGGGAAAGAGTTAGAGAAAGAACAAAAAACATTATGTAAACTGTTACTAACACTACTTTGACACATTACCATGACAAAGGACTTCTTGGCTGGCTTGATGGTGGAACGGCATCCCCTCCTCCTCCTCAAATCGTCCTGGATAAATAAATTGGGCCTAAACAATCGGACATTGGGAAACTTGCTGCCAGCACCAAAGAACTTGGGACTTAGACCAGACATTTCACAGGGACCAGTTGTGGTCATAGTAACTATTTCTTTCGCTATAATCCGTCATATTTTATACAGGCCTGTGTCCCACTTCCTTTTGTTATAGCCATAAGAAATTTACAATTTAATAAGATTTTACATTCTATAACTTGTATTAATTGCCAATTTTGTGTTACTTCTGTTCATTTCAATCATAGTACCTACAACTGGGAACAAATCAAATTTCATTTACATGATAATGCCTCTCTGAATGTACAATTACTGCAAAAGAAAATCTTTAAATTTTTTTCTAAACATCTGCCCTCTTCCACTAATTTGGAAACTTTAGCTGAACAAATTATCCGGGCTAGACCCGCGAGGATGGTTTCAAAGTATTACCCACAGCATGGGGTCTGGAACTGTAACTTTGGTGATTGTCTTGATAATTGTATTTGTTGTTTATTGTCGCCTTTCTATAAGGTTGGTTCATAATAACCAAACTCATTTGGTCAGGACCTTTTTTACAAATATAATAAAATAGGGGGAATTTCCAGGAATCCTCTGGCCCTTATTAGTTCCTGAATATTCAGGAATTAAGAGGAGAGGCAGGCCTTTCCCTGGGCTGAGGAATCCAGGCATTTCCTTTGTTAGTTTCTCATTATGGTGATAAGTACCCTCTTCTCTTGTTAATAGGGATTGCCTTGTGTTTTGTAAGTCTGGAATTTTAATCTTTATCTTTGCTGAGAATAACTACCTTGTAAGACAGTATATATGCCCATGCCCTGTTGATTAAAACACCTTTGCTCCATCAGAGCTTTGGTCCCCATGTCTTTCTTTCTGTCTGTTTTTCTCTCTCTCTCTTTCTATTTCTGGTTGATTCCCTGGAGCGGAAAGCCGGCTGCGTAACCCAGGGAATATTAGCCTCTTTCCTTCTTTCACTCTCTCATCGTAGACTCCGGACCACCAGGTTCTGGTCCATTAAAGGACCAACATCTAAGCAAATGGACTGTGGCTGGCAGCTGAACAATGAGAACAGTTATTCAGAGCAGGAGAAGCCGGTGAGCAGGTAATTTTGGGAGCTGCACATATTTCTCAACATATCATACAACATATACATGATGAGCAAAAATTTGTGTTATCTCCTATTTTTATTCAATTCATTTATTTCTTGTCTTCATCAATTAAAATACTCTCAAGAACTACGTTGTTTAATATGAGAGCCACTAGCCACATGTGATTGCAAGAATTGATAGGGGTTTTGAGTGTAAGCTACACATTGGCTTTCAAAGACTTAGGATGAAAAAAACAATGTAACTAAATATCTCCTCAATAAATTTTACATTGATTGTGTGCTAATGGTTATAATTTTAGATCTATTGGGTTAAATGAAAGTTATAATTAAAATTAATTTTACTTTTGAATGTTGTTACTAGAAAATGGTAAGTTACATAGGGGGCTCATGTTGTTCAATTGCTCAGTTGTGTCGGACTCTTTGCAACCTCATGGACTGCAGGGCACCAGGCTTCCCTCTCCTTCACTATTTCCCAGAGTTTGCTCAGATTCAGGTCCACTGAGTGGGTGATGGTGGCTCATATTATATTTCAATTAGCATTCATCAAAAAGGTTTTCAATTGTCTTCTAAGACTCTGCCTTACTAGAGCTTTCCACCTGGACTTCGTCTACCGTCAAGCAAACCTGAGCCACTTGCAGCTGGCAGGCTCTAATTCCATACCTAAAACCCACTCCCTACTCACTTCTCAAGCTCTTTATGCCAAGGCCATGTCTTCCAGAAAGTGGTACCGTGATACCTTTCCAACTTTCTTCCCTTTCTCTTGACTACCGTCCAGTCTACCTGTGCAGATTTATGGCAGGGAACACCATTTGCTATCTATTGCAGTGGATTGTTTACATGGGTCAGCACCTTTATAGACTTCATGCTTTCTTTTCTGAGCAAAAGTTTGGCTTCTAAACCTTTGTATCACCCCTTTAATCCCTTCGCTGCTATAAGACTTAGAATATCTGTGGATGAGAAAGTAAGTAAATGCTGCAGTGGGGAGTGGGAAGGAACTGATGGGCCGACTTTTTCTTTCTTCCTGGATGTGCTGGGTCTTCACTGCTGAATGAGGGCCTTCTCCAGTTGCAGGGAGTGGGGTCACTTTGTAGTTGCGGTGTGTGGCCTTCCCCTTGTGGAGGCTTCTCTCGGTGCAGAGCACAGGCTCGAGGCTCACGGGCTTCAACAGTTGCGGCTCGGGACCTCCAGAGGTTGGCCTCAGTAGTTGTGGCTCATGGCTAATCTGCCCCGCAGCGCGTGGAGCCTTCCTGCACGGGGATCGAACCTAGGTACCCTGCATTGGCAAGTGGATTCTTAACCACTGAATCACCAGGGAAGGTACTGAGAGTCCTACTCTTGAAGAAAAGCAGTGAAAGTGTTAGTCGCTCAGTCATGCCTGACTTGGTGACCCCATGGACTGTAGCCCACCAGGCTCCTCTGTCCATGGGATTCTCCAGGTAAGAATACTGGAGTGGGTTGCCACTTCCTTCTCCAGGGGATCTCCCTGATCCAGGGATCAAACCTGGGTCTCTTGCACTACAGGAGGATTCTTTACCGTCTGAGCCAGGAGGGAAGCCCGCTCTTGAAGAAAGGCTGAGAAATTTGAGAGTGATGCTAACGAAAAGCAAGGCCCTCGAGGGATTTTGAAAGTGGTAAAATACCAGTTACGTGGCTTAAAGAAAAAGCACTTCCTATGAAAGCTAAAAGTATGCAGTTAAGAATCCACATTATATGGAGCATACAGATCAAGATTTTCAGCCAAATGCCCTATTTTTCACATACACTTGGCCTGAAAATGGTTCAAGGGAAAGAAATCATATACTTGGCCTTGTTATAAAAATTTGGAAAATTACTTTTGAGTGTCTCAAAGCAATTCAGTCTAAAATACTAGTAAAAATGTTCTGGGCCCCTTAAGAGCAAGGTAAAGAAAATCCATCCAAAGCTTCTCCTTTGGGTCAATTTTTGCTCATCAATGGTACTTAGAAATTGCCGTGTTCCCTGAAGTCTGAATGGTCTTCTTGAGCTGACTTTCTGGTAGAATTAGCAGGTTTCAGAAGTGCACCAGAGAGCCTTCTAACCAATTCTAAATTTTTCTGCAGTCAGTCAGGGACCCCAAGGCTGCTAAGACAGAATAGAAGCCATGAGAATAATATAGCCCAAGGTCAGGCTGTAAACTGTCATCTAACCAGGCCATAACTGCCAGGAAAAAGTTCATGAGCCACACTGCATTAGACAAGGTTGAATCTCCCAGAGCTTTAAATTGGAAACCAATAGTTCTAAAATATTATCCTTCATCGTATTTTCCCCAAATCTTTATATTTAAGTTCAAAACTATCATCTGTAGCAGATACAACTGGTAAGGTCCTTAATACCTATTGTATTTGATTTTTTTTTTTAATTTATAGCACATATGTTTTGAGATAGCTTACAGCATTGTACAACATAAATTTAAAGTAAATAAGAGAAACAGGCAAAGAAAATAAGGGTAGGTAAACTATAGTAGACATCACATTGAGCACATTGTACATGCCAAGGAACCTGAAAGAGAAAGTCACTCAGTCCAGTTTGACTCTGCGATCCCATAGCCTATGCAGTCCATGGAATTCTTCAGGCCAGAATACTGGAGTGGGTAGCCTTTCTCTTCTCCACGGGATCTTCCCAGCCCAGGGATCAAACCCAGGTCTCCTGCATTGCAGGTGGATTCCTTACCATCTGAGCCACAAGGGGAGCCCAAGAATACTGGAGTGGGTAACCTATCCCTTCTCCAGGGGATCTTCCCAACCCAGGAATTGAACTGGCGTCTTCTGCATTGCAGGCAGATTCTTTACCAGCTGAGTTACCAGGGAAGCCCCTAAGAAACCTAGATAGTTGCTAAATGTGGGTGACATCTCAAAAAGAGTCTGCATTTCTAGGAGTCAGTTGTAAAATTGTATAATGAGGGTTTATGGTAAGTGAACAGTTTTTGCCAGTCCATCCAGCTGATCTTGTTTCTCCCACAATAGTATTTCCTTTCTTTTAAGGTATATTTATACCCTGGACAGAATGTCTACAAAGGAACTATATTTTTTCCTGTATAAACTTAGATGGAAGTTTATTCACTACAGCAGGTATACATTACAATATTAGAAAAAGCCACTGAAACTGAATTCCTTTGAAACATATCAAATTTTCATGCTAAATATCACAAAATAAAAACATCAAATTGAGATGTTATCTTATAGTAAAATAATTAGTGACATGCTTTTTTAATAAATTTAATTTATAATTCAACTATGTATCAGTTCTTATAACCACTGTAGATTGAATTAGATACTGATTTTTCTAACAGAAAATTAAGATAGAGCAAAAGACATTCTGTCAATAATTCTGGTATGATATGAGCAATTCTGCAACTGTACTCACAAAAATGTCATGAAATCAGATCTTGCAAAATTTGAAATTTCAGTTTGCAATTGATTTGCATCAAAATTAAATTTTAAGTTAGATATTTAATATGTCATAACCAATGAGAGACTGACTTATTAAAAGGATCTGACTGTACTGGTGCAGATAAATGCTATTGTGAAGTGGGCAGGTTGTTTCAATGTGGACCAGTTTTATAGAACATGACTTTATTGAGGAACATTTTCCTTTAAGCAACCCATGGTTCTCCATTATCATCACCATAACTTGGGTACTCAGATGGTGAAAATTTGGGTAATTAGTATGCCCCAACATTAAATAGTCATTTAACTTCATTTGTCGCATCTCCATAGATTTTGTTCACCCATGCTAGAATTCTGCTTTTACTTCCACATTTAATTACTCTCATAACTACAGTCGTCTTAGTCTGAGACTGCATTTTAACGCGTGAAACTGAACTTGGCTGTTGCCCTGTTCTCTCCTAGCTGGTGGCATGCTATAACATTCCACTGATTAAACACCTTTCCTTGATGGTCACTCGGTTGTAGTCTATTGGATTCTAAAGTGTGCAGCAAGTCAGAGTTTCAGGCCACATAGTGAGGTACAGACAGTGTCAAGCTTCCTGAATTTTCTAAGAATTGACTTGTAACATGAGCCTTGATTCTGTATCCCTGCTCCAGGGATGAAAGTAATCTTTAATGTGAGTGGATCATGCATCGTCCCGCACTCTGGACTGCAAGGTGACTCCAATCCAACATCCTACCAGTTATTTCTCTGACCCTTCTTGGGCACAGAGCAAAAACTCTGCAGCTGTGAGGACCTCACTGAGGTTGGCTTCAAACTTGAACCTGTCAGCACTAGCCACTCCAACCCCTTCACTGTCACCCAAGAACTCGGGAGACTGCCTTGGACCATCTGCCCGCTCCTGTCCAGGCTGTGCAGAATTTCCACGGCTCAGCCTTTGGACCTGCCGGGGTCAGAAGAACCCTGGGCTCTGGTTATTGCATTGGACTTTCTTCAGGAATATGGCCTGTGTCCCTTCTGTTCACAAACCTATCTGAGGAGATGTATTTTCCTGCTAGTCTGGAAGACCTTATTTAAAATCAGAGGAAACCAGAAAAGCCCAAATTACTAAATCTAGATGTTTGGCAAGGAAATCCAGGAAAAAACAGTCAACAATCCTAAACAAACTGGGATTAGTTTTAAAGACTGGAAGGATGGAGGCATGAAACAGAAATGAGGATTAGCTTTAGAAAAAGAAAATTTATGTCTTGTACATCTGAATTTTTGTCCTGAAATTTGTACCTTCTAAAAATTCATATCTCATTATGTCACTTGCTTTCTAAAACCAGCAATGCCTTTCTACCAAATACAGACTGAAGTTCCTACTCATACTGGTCCTCAGAATCCTCCTGACTTGGCCCAAAGCTACATTTTCAATCCATTCTCTCTGATTATAAGCCAGAAACACAATTATCTATTTGCCAACTTGCAAACATGGACAGAGCACAGTTCTGCTCGAGCTGCTCTGTAGGCGATGCTTCGCCCCAGCAACAAAGTGTGAAAAACTTGGAAAGAAAGAAGTAAGGTTTCTGCCTCTCTGAGAGTTAAACTCTAAATAAATATGCAACAGAACAGAGAAGGTACGTCAAAAAAAAGAAAGAAAAGAGAATGTCATCAGATCAAGACTTGAGTATAAACTAATTGTTAGAATAAGCATCCCTCAAGAAAGAATTTCTTTTTTTAGTATAAATATTTTATTGAAGTGCAGCTATACAATATGTACAAAATGTATAATACTATACGATTTACAGGTACTCAGTTCAGTTCAGTTCAGTCACGCAGTTGTGTCCGACTCTTTGCATGAAACGCAGCACACCAGGCTTCCCTGTCCATCACCAGCTCCCGGAGCTTGCTCAAACTCATGCCCATCGAGTCAGTGATGCCATCCAACCATCCCATCCTCTGTCGTCCCCTTCTCCTGCCTTCAATCTTTCCCAGCATCAAGGTCTTTTCTGAGTCAACACTTCGCATGAGGTGGCCAAAGGATTGGAGTTTCAGCCTCAGCATCAGTCCTTCCAATGAACACCCAGGACTGATCTCCTCTAGGATGGACTGGTTTGATCTCCTTGCAGTTCAAGGGACTCTCAAGAGTCTTCTCCAACACCACAGTTCAAAAGCATCAATTTGTCAGTGCTCTTACAGGTATGCAATGGAGTTATTCACAATTTTTAAAGGTTTTACTCATTTATAGTAATAACTATAAAATATCAGTGTATTCCCCATGTTGTGCCCTATAATATCCTTGTAGCTTATTTCATACATAATACTTTTTATCTCTTAATTCCCTTCTCCTCTTCTGCTCTCCTGACTTCCTTCTCCCCACTGGTAACTACTCGTTTGTTTTATACATTTGTAAGTTTGCTACTTTTTTTGTATTTTATTTACTAGTTTGTTGTATTTTTTAGATTCCACATGTAAGAGATAGCATGCATTATTTGTCTTTCTCTAACTGATTTCACTTAGCAAAATAGCCTCCAAGTCTATCCACGTTGTTGCAAATGGCAAAATTTTATTCTTTGTGTGGCTGGGTAATATTCCATTGTAGGTGTTCTGCATACCACTTCTGCATCCATTCATCTCTTGATGGATACCTTGTTTGCTTCATATCTTGGCTACAATAAATAATGCTACATTGGGGGTACACAAATCTTTCTGAATTACTGTGTTTGTTTTTGGGTTTTTTTTTTTTTGGATATATTCCCTAGAGTAGAAGTGCTGGGTTGTGTGGCAGTTCTATTTTTAGTTTTTTGAGAAATGTCCAGAGTGTTTTCCACAGTGTCTGCATCAATTTACATTCCCACCAATAGTGTACTAGGATTCCCCTTTTCCACATCTGTGTCAACATTTGTTATTTGTGTTCTTTTCAAAATTTATTTTTAATTGGAGGATAATTGGTTTCCAATGTTGTGTTGGTTTCTGTCATATGACAACATGAATTAGCCGTAAGTATGCACATATCTCCTCCCTCTTGAACCTTGCTCCCACCCCCTCATCCCCCCCAGGGGTCACAGAGTACTGGATTGAGCTTGCTTTGTTATGCAGCAACTTGCAATGTCTCACTGTGGTTTTGATCTGCATTTCCCTGATGGTTAGCAATGTTGAGCATCCTTTCATATGCCTATTGGCTGTCTGCATTTCCTCTTTGGATAAATGTCTATTCAGCTCTTCTGCCATTTTCTAATTAGGTTGTTTTTTGATATTGAGATGTATGTAGGTGAAGTGAAAGTCAGTCGCTCAGTCATGTCTGCCTCTTTGTGATCCCATGGACTACAGCCCACCAGGTCCCTCTGTCCGTGGAATCCTCCAGGCAAGAATACTGGAGTGGGTTGCCATTCTGTTCTCCAGGGGATCTTCCTGACCCAGGGATCAAATCTGGGTCTCCGGCATTACAGGCAGATTCTTTAATGTCTGAGCCACTTTAGATATTAATCCTTTATTGGTCAAATTGTTTGAAAATATTTTCTCCCTGAGTGTAGATTATCTTATCATTTTGCAGATTGTTTCCTTTGCTGTGCAAAAGCTTTTGCATTTAATTAGGTCCCATTTGTTTACTCTTGCTTTTATCTTTGCTTTAGGAGGCTGATCAAAAAAAAAAAAAAAAAAATACTGCTTCAATTTATGTCAAAGAGTGTATTGCCTACGTTTTCCTCTAGGAGGTTTAAAATTTCCAGTCTTACTTTTAGGTCTTTAATCCATTTTATTTTTGTGTATGGTGTGAGAGAATGCTATAATCTCTTTCTTTTACATGCAGCTGTCCTGTTTTCCCAGCACCACTTCCTGAAAAGACTGTCTCCTTTCCATTGTATATTCTTGCCTCCTTTGTCATAGGTAAGGAGGTAAACTGACAAGAAAGAACTTCTTAAATCTCAAGTGAATCTGTGATCAGTGATAGAGCTGTGATTGAGCAGGCAGTCAGAAGCAAACAGTCACCGAGAGCTGACGGTACTGCTCACAAGACGGTTCCCTGTCATCGCTACCAGCACGAGATGGGGCTGTCCCTACAATGCGGACGAAGAAGAGGCATACAGGACATAATGATGCAACCCCAGGGTTTAACATCTGTGAGCATAGATCTGGGCCTCTTTTGATCACTGTTGCATTCCCTAGTCAGTGAGTGGCACACTGAGGAACTCAGCGTTTGTCGCGAAATTATGTGCTCCTGGTAATCTTTTAGTTATGATGTAACTCCTCATGAATGTATACATCAGGGAATAGATGATGAATTAATAAAGTATTATTTCAATTTCTATACTAATATATTGGTTTGTGATGAATTTTAAGTTGAACAAATCTTCTGAAAACTGATGACCCCTAGAAGTATTAATATTCAAGTTTGTAAACCTATAGAGCTCAGAGTAAGACCATGTGCCCACACCGAGGTCCTCCTTACTGTGGGAATCTTAGAGCTCAATTGATCTTCCCTATTCAACATCCCTTCTCCAAGCTGCCACGTGGCAAGAGTGCTAAAGAACCCCCTGCCTCTGCAGGAAAACTAAGAGGTGCGGGTTCCATCCCTGGGTCGGGAAGATCCCCTGGAGGAGAGCATGGCAACCCACTCCAGTGTTCTCGCCTGGAGAATCCCACAGAGAGAGGAGCCTGGCGGGCTACAGTCCATAGGGCCACATAAAGTCCAGTGTGACTGAGGCTACCTAGCAGAGCAGATAAAAAAGGAAATGGATGAATAATTCCATTAAATATTTAATAACACGTATACATACACACAGGGGCTTCCCAGGTGACTCAGTGGTAAAGAACCTGCCTGCTAATGCAGGAGACACGGGTTTGATCCCGGGTCTGGAAAGATCCCCTGGAGGAGGAGGGCATGGCACCCCACTCCAGTGTTCTTGCCTGGAGAATCCCATGGACAGAGGAGCCTGGTGGGGTACAGTCCACGGGGTCGCAAAGAGTAGGACATGACAGAAGCCACTTAGCGTGGTGCAGAGCTCCAAGCTACAGAACCTTCCATTGTCATCATTTTTCACCCACAGACCAGGCTCCTAGTCTTCCCAAGGTTCACTTCTTCCATCTTCAGATCGCATAGGAAACACTCTGTCAAAGAGTTAACAGAGGGTGTTCTCCCCACACTGTTACAGGTGGAAACTCAAATGTGCCTTGCTGAAAGATGATTAATATTACTGATGACATAAGGTAAACTTCCAAGTACAGTGAAAGTATTTGGTACTCAGCAAATGGCAGCTATTATAAGCATTATTTCAGTAATTTGCTGATATTGCTAATACTGCCTTTTAATTCAGTTCATTTTAACAAGCTTTTCAGATAAACTTCCTGGCTCAAGGAATTAAAATTTAACATCTCTGTGCCTGTTTTTTTTTCCAACTATAAAATATACATACAAATAACACCTACCTCATAGATTTTTGTGAGGTTTAAATTGTCACATGTATGTATGCATATATATATTTATATATAGGGCTTCCCTGTTGGCTCAAATAGTAAAGAATCTGTTAGAACAGGGCCTTATGCAATTACAAGCCTGGAATAAACATTAGCCATTATTATCAGTACTATTAACAATACTTCTAAAGTTTAGAGAAGTGGCATGTGAGTAAAGATAATTATGAATAAGACAATTATAATAGTAAGACAAGGAACTGCAGAGCTATGTGAAAATACCAGAGGTAACTCAAAGGAATAAGGGATGACTTTTATTAGGGCCCATTGAAGGAGACTTCCTGGAAGAGGTGAAATGCGAGCTTGTTTTTGAAGGGTGATTAAAGTTCGCCTAGCAGATAAGTGAAGGGGTTACAAGAGGACAACACCAATCCAAGGAAGACATGTGGCGTCTAGGAGTACATGATAAGGCTGTGTGTGAGGTGAGCTTGGGGGTATGACTGCTGGGGCAGAGGGTCACGCCTGATGCCACAGAAGTGACATCTAAACAGCTTGTGTCCTACTAAACAGTTTGCATTCTATCTTGGAATTTTTAAGGTAAAGTTCCTAGACGTAGGAGATGGGTTTCAGGAAGATCACAGCCACCTAGAAATTAGGTACAAAGACTTGTGTTGTAGATGCATTTTAAGCAGGAAAATGATACTTGGCTTTCATCAGCATTCAAAGGATTTGCATGACCAAAGTGAAGGACCACTGTTACCTGCTGGAGATAAAATTAAGGATTTTAAGCAGGATCACACATGGTTTTAGATAGGTCCCTCTAGTGGCAGTGAGGAAGGCTGCTGATGCAGGAGACAGGGGGTGGATCCCTGGTGAGAAACGTGAGCGATGAGGGGGAGCCTCTCAAGGGTCCAGGCAGAGATGAGGGCCTGCGGCAGGAGGATGGCGGGCATGGACTGGAGAAGATGACCATGTCCACTGGTTTAGAAGGACTCATCCATTCTGTAAGAACCTGTGGATGCCTTAGATGCGCCAGTCACTGTGCTAGCTGCCACAATAGAAGATCCTAGTCCTCACAGAGCTTTGAAACAAAAAGAAGAAACAGACAACGGAAAATCACCTAAGCATTACTGTGATCGGTGCTATGTCTAACCCTTAGGTAGATATTTCCAGAGTTCAGGAACTATGTCTTAATCCTCTGCTTTCTAACAATGACTTGTCCACAGGAAATGCTTGATTAATGCCTGTTTCATGGAATAAATATCTCAATTTATCCCTGTGTGGTGAGCTGTTCTGAGGGTCATCTTTCCCAACAATAAACACATCCCCCCTTCATGGATTATAGCCTTATCGTGGCGATGGGCCTTGAATAACTCAATGAAGCTATGGCCCATAGAAGGGGAAAAAGTGGAAACAGTCACAGGTTTTCTTTTCTTGGGCTCCAAAGTCACTGCAAACTGTGGCTTCAGCCATGAAATTAAAAGACACTTGTTCCTTGGAAGGAAAGCTATGGCAAACCTAAAAAGCATATTAAAAAGTAGAGACATTACTTTGCTGATGAAGATTTGTATAGTCAAAGCTATAGTTGTCATGTACAGATGTGAAGGTTGGACCATAAAGAAGACTGAGCACTGAAGAACTGATGCTTTCAAACTGTGGTGCTGCAGAAGACTCTTGAGAGTCCCTTGGACAGCATGGAGATCCACAGTCCATCCTAAAGGAAATCAGTCCTGAATATTTATTGGAAGGACTGTCGCTGAATCTGAAGCTCCAATATTTTAGCTACCTGATGCAAAGAGCTGACTAATTGGAAAAGACCTTGATGCTGGGGAAGATTGAGGCAACAGAAGAAGGGGATGGCAGGGGATGAGATGGTTAAATACCGTCACTGACTCAATGGACATGATTCTGAGCAAACTCCAGGAGTTGGGGAAGGACAGGGGAGATTGGTGTGCTGAAATCCAGGTGACAGAGTCAGACACTTAGGGACTGAACAACGACAACAACACAAGCTTTCTAGCTGGTGCCCATACTTGCCTTCCTATCCTTTCGGGGCAATGTTTTGCTTTGAGAAAAAAATCTTTTGCTAACCTAAAGTTTGCAAGTTATAAAATAATGAATTCATTTCTTCAGGTACATCATGAAATCATTTCAAAGCCTGGATATGTCATTACATCTGCGTGCCTCCTTTCTACTTTGGGGAAAAAATATAAGAGATCTAGAACTGAATTAGACATAACTTCTACCTTCAAAGATCTCACAACCTCGTGTGGATGATTCTGCCTTTAAGTGAGACAGGTAATACGGAAGAAGGAACACGTTCATACCTGTCAGTTGTCTCATTAGGCACTTAGAAATACCAGTCTAGACTTTAGAAAACATTAGAAGTAAGAGGTGAAACTAGAAATGGCTCAAATAATGCAATACTTGCTCTTAAGCTTACTTACTCAAATAATGGAATACTCCCTCACTCTTATTGAAAGGGTTATGCAATATTTACAATTCAACCAGTCCCTTAATCTACCCTCAGGTGATACAAGTGATGGGAATCTATTTACCTGGGCTTAGGGTTGCTTCAAAGCAGTGGTTCTACTATTTCCTAAGTGAGTTGATTAGCATCTATAAGGCCAAACTAAAATGCATCTTGTCTCTGTCTCTTTTAATTTTTTTCATACTGTTTGCATGGTTTCACTTGGTGATTTTCTGAGTAATACTTGACCTTTTCAAATTTATGTGCATTTGTACTTTACTGAGCATTAATCACCCATCTCATGCCAACATGGGGCGCACCTGGTTGCAGGGGAGGTAGGAGACGTCGCTTGGTTAAAATAAAGAATCGGGTCTTTGAAACACTTTCTGACAAGAACTAACTCTCCTATTATTTTTGCTATGTCTGAAGCAATGTTAAAGAAAATGCTTCCCTACGCTCGGGCTGCTGTCTGCAGAAAAGATTACCTGAACCTGTCTTGTTCTGACATGATGGGTAATGGTTAGGGCGTCTCTGCTCCTATCTTTCTTTTGGAGATGGTTAAAAAAAAAAAAATGATAACACGGTGAACTAAATGTCAGCCAAAATCAATGACTAGGAGGTGAGACCAGACTGAAGCAAATAAGCAAGCCAAAGAAGCTGAAACCTCAGCCAGAGGGGCTCACCTGCCCCCTGCTGCCACAAAACTACTGTTGAGACCGGATGTCCCCGACTCCTGGAGTCGAGGTGGGCATTACTGATGGGGTGAGGCAGGCTGCCCACCTCAGCTTATAGGATAGTTTCTCGGTGCAGAGTCTCATCAAAATGCCGAGCTTTCAAAAAAAAAAAAAAAAAAAATCAGAACATCATGTATTCCCATGCAAAAATAATGTTATTAAAATAACATTCAAGCCTACTTATGAATTTGCCACATTTTGAAAGCCACTTATTTCTACTTGTAAATTAAAATCATTTTCCCTTTATTTTATGAAATGATGCTCCATTTTTTTTAATGTCTATTTTCTTAGGAACTTTAACAGTCATTGTGTCCTTGAACATATTCCTAATTCACACCCTACTCTAAGCTTTCAGAGAGACAGAGAAGTGTTGAATGTCTGTACTTATGTATTTAAAACCATCAATTGCCTTTATCTTGGAATGCTGTTGGTGGTCAAACTTAAAGTACCTTTTCTGATAGTCTAGGTTGAAGCCTCTCTTGATTTAAATACATGCTTAATGGTAAATAAGGGGATAAAAGTGTACTGAAACCCTTAATGGAATCTAACTCCACACAAATCTTTTTATATAACCTTGAATGTTATTTTCAAATATCTCGTTTGTAGAGGAAGTTTATACCGAAACTTGGAGGCATAATTGTTAAACATGTTGATTAAAAGGAGCTAATTTTCAAAACACAAAAGAATGTTAATTATACAAAAATAAAAGTCATCATGTAAATTATTGAAATAGCTTTCAGAAGTCTCACCACTTTTTTCACCTCTTCTTCACGCGGCATGCTTCCCTGTCACTCACTAGCTTAAAATTATTTATAGCAGGGGTTCTCAGACTATCGCCTCTAGATCAGTACAACCATAATCACCTTGGGCACAAAGACTCCCACCTCCTGGTGTTCACAGCCTTCCACTGAGTATGGCTGGATTGAGTGACTTATTTCTACCAAACAGAATATGGCGGATATAATGGAATGCCACTTCCAAGATTAGGTTAGAAAAACACAGTGGCTTTTATCTTGGGCCTGCTCTCCTGTTTGCCGGCTCTGAGGAAAGCCAGTTGCCATACTATGAGGTGTTCTGTGGAGAGTCTACATAATAAAGAATGAAAGGAAGTCTTAATAACAAACAATGCAATCAAACAATTGGCCTAAGACTCCAGAACAGATATTTTTCCAAAGAAGACATACAGATGGCCAACATTGCTAATTATTAGAGAAATGCAAATGAAAATAACAATAAGACATCATCTCACACCTGTCAGAATGGGTATCATCAAAAAGTCTACAAATAACAAATGTTGGAGAAGATACAGAGACAAGGAAATCCCTGTATACTCTTGGTGAAAATGGAAATTGGTGCATCTGTTATGGAAAACAATATAAAGGTTCCTCAAAACAAAAACAAAAACAAAAACAGAACTACCACGTGATTCAGCAATTCAACTCCTGAGTATATATCCAAAAATATTAAAGCATTAATTTGAAAAGACACATGCACTCCAATGTTCATAGCAGAATTATTTATAGCAGTCAAGACATGGAAGCTACCAAATTGCCCATCAGCAGATGAAAGGGTTAAGAAGTGAACAGTGGAATATTATGTGACCATGAAAAGAATGAAATTCTGCTATTTGCACCAATGTAGATGGACCTATAATGTATTATGCTAACTGAAATAAGTCAGACAAATGCTGTATATCACTTATATGTGGGTGATATAAATAATACAGAATATATAAGCAAAACAAACAGATTCAGGGAAAGAGAAAACAAACTTCCTGCTACAAAAGGCAGAATGAAGGAAATAGGGACAAATTAGGGGTACAGGGTAAACAGATACAAACTCAATTGAGTTCAGTTCAGTCGCTGAGTCATGTCCAACTCTTTGCGACCCCGTGGACTGCAGCACACCAGGCCTCCCTGTCCATCACCAACTCCCGGAGTTTATTCAAATTCATGTCCATACAGTTGGTGATGGCATCCAACCATCTCATCTTCTGTTGTCCCCTTCTCCTGCCTTCAATCTTTCCCAGCATCATGGTCTTTTCAAATGAGTCAGCTCTTCAGATCAGGTGGCCAAAGTGTTGGAGTTTCAGCTTCAGCATCAATCCTTCCAATGAATATTCAGGACTGATTTCCTTTAGGACGGACTGGTTGGATCTCCTTGCAGTCCAAGGGACTCTCAAAAGTCTTTTCCAACACCACAGTTCAAAATCATCAATTCTTCGGTGCTCAGCTTTCTTTATGGTCCAACACTCATATGTATACATGACTACTGGAAAAGCCATAGCTTTGACTAGATGGACCTTTGTTGGCAAAGTAATGTCTCTGCTTTTTAATATCCTGGCTAGGTTGGTCATAACTTTTAATTTCATGGCTGCAGTCACCATCTGCAGTGATTTTGGAGTCCCAAAATATAAAGTCACTGTTTCCACTGTTTCCCCATCTATTTGCCATGAAATGATGGGAACAGATGCCATGATCCTAGTTTTCTGAATGCTGAGTTTTAAGCCAACTTTTTCGCTCTCCTCTTTCACTTTCATCAAGAGGCTCTTTAGTTCTTCTTTGCTTTCTGCCATAAGGGTGGTGTCATCTGCATATCTGAGGTTATTGATATTTCTCCCAGCAGTCTTGATTCTAGCTTGTGCTTCATCCAGCCCAGCATTTCTCATGATGTACTCTGCATACAAGGTAAATAAGCAGGGTGACAATATACAGCCTTAAGGTACTCCTTTCCTGATTTGGAACCAGTCTGTTGTTCCATATCCAGTTCTCACTGTTGCTTCTTGACCTGCATACAGATTTCTTAGGAGGCAGGTCAGGTGGTCTGGTATTACCATCTCTTTCAGAATTTTCCACAGTTTGTTGTGATCCACAGTTAAAGGCTTCAACATAGTCAATAAGAAAGGAGATGTTTTTCTGGAACTCTCCAAAATCACTTCAGATGGTGACTGCAGCCATGAAATCAAAAGACACTTACTCCTTGGAAGGAAAGTTATGGCTAACCTAGACAGCATATTAAAAGCAGAGACATTACTTTGTCAACAAAGGTCCATCTAGTGAAGGCTATGTTTTTTCCAACAGTCATGTATGGATTTGAGAGATGGACTTAAAGAAAGCTGAGCACCAAAGAATTGATGCTTTTGAACTGTGGTGTTAGAGAAGACTCTTGAGAGTCCCTTGGACTGCAAGGAGATCCAACCAGTCCATCCTAAAGGAAATCAGTCCTGGGTGTTCATTGGAAGGACTGATGCCGCAGCTGAAACTCCAACACTTTGGCCACCTGATGCGAAGAACTGACTCATTTGAAAAGACTGTGATGCTGGGAAAGATTGAGGGAAGGAGGAGAAGGGGATGACAGAAGATGAGATGGTTGGATGGCATCACCAACTCAATGGACATGAGTTTGGGTAAACTCCAGGAGTTGGTGATGGACAGGGAAGCCTGCCGTGCTGCAGTTCATTGGGTTGCAACAAGTCAGACACGACTGAGCGACTGAACTGAACTTGCTTTTTCGATGATCCAGTGGATGTTGGCAATTTGATCTCTGGTTCCTCTGCCTTTTTTAAATCCAGCTTGAACATCTGGAAGTTCATGGTTCATATACTGTTGAAGCCTGGCTTGGAGAATTTTGAGCATTACTTTGCTAGCATGTGAGATGAGTACAATTGTGTGGTAGTTTGAACATTCTTTGGCATTGTCTTTCTTTGGGATTGGAATGAAAACTGACCTGTTCCAGTCCTGTGGCCACTGCTGAATTTTCCAAATTTGCTGGCATATTGAGCACAGCATTTTCACAGCATCATCTTTTAGGATTTGAAATAGCTCAACTGGAATTCCATCACATCCACTAGCTTTGTTCGTAGTGATGCTTCCTAAGGCCCACTTGACTTCTCATTCCAGGATGTCTGACTCTAGGTGAGTGATCACACCATCATGATTATCCAGGCCGTGAAGATCTCTTTTGTACAGATCGTCTTTGTATTCTTGCCACCTCTTCTTAATATCTTCTGCTTCTGTTAGGTCCATACCATTTCTGTCCTTATTGTGGCCATCTTTGCATGAAATGTTCCCTTGGTATCTCTAATTTTCTTGAAGAGATCTGGAGTCTTTCCTATTCTATTGTTTTCCTCTATTTCTTTGCATGGTTACTGCAGAAGGCTTTCTTATCTCTCCCTGCTATTCTTTGGAATTCTCATTCAAATGGGTATATCTTTCCTTTTTCTCCTTTGCCTTTTATTTCTCTTCTTTTCATAGCTTTTTAAAGGCCTCCTCGACAACCATTTTGCCTTTTTGCATCTTTTTCTTTGGGGTGGTCTTGATGACTGCCTCCTGTATGATGTCATGAACCTCCGTCCATAGTTCTTCAGGCACTCTGTCTATCAGATCTAATCCCTTGAATCTATTTTTCACCTCCAAACATACAAACTACTATGTATAAGATAGGTAAGCAACAAGGATACCCAGTATAGCACAGGGAACTGTACATGTTATCTTGTAATAACTTATGTGTGTGTGCCACGTCAGAATCTAGTCCTGTCTGACTTTCTGCGACCCTATGTTCCATAGCCTGCCAGGCTTCTCTGTCCATCGGATTCTCCTGGCAAGCATACTGGAGAGGTTTGCTATGCCTTCCTCCAGGGGATCTTCCCGACCCAGGGATCGAACCTGTGTTTCTCAAGTCTCCTGCATTGGCAGGCAGGCTCTTTACCACTAGTACTACCTGCGAAGCCTGTGATAACCTATAGTAATCTGCAAAACTGCTGCATCACTACATTGTACACCTGAAGCTAATATAACATTGTAAAGTAACTTTACTCCAACTGAAAAAAAAAAAATGAGAAAGAAGTCTTGAAAGAAAAGAAGCAAGTCCTCCAGTCAAGCTTTCTTTTTCAATAAGACCACAGCACTAGCTGACAGTTGATTGCAATCCTCAGTGAATTCTTCATCCACAAATCTGAGATAATAAACGTTTGTTGTTCTTAGCCAGTCAGTTTGGAGATGGTTTGTGATGCAGCCATAGTTAATGAATATACCCTGAAACTTGGTAGATATGCAAATTCAAGGATCTAATCCAGACCTACTGAGCCAAAAGTTACCGGGGTAGAGCTCAGCAATTAATGTTTTAACAAGTCCTCCAAGTGATTTTAACGTGTTTTCAATTTGGAACCACTGCTTTACAGGAGAAAGCCTAAAATCCTTAGTGAAGCCCACAAGACCCTTTCTATGGGTTTTTTTATTTTAAATACTTAGTACCCTTATTATGTGTCATTCATCTCAAGAATTTTCCTCCCCAGTGAATTTCAGCAGCAACAACTGCAACTGAAGAAGTTTAAAAAGCCACTGACAGGCTTATTAGCTGATGAAAACTGTGATAAATAAATTGTGTATATTATTCCATTAATTAGCAATTATTAGAGCCATGATAGATACTACCTGAATGCATACTAAATGTTTGGCCACTCTCTATGTTATATCGAGTCAGAATTTCCTAACCAAACCCTAAGAAACCTATAGGGTTATTATCCCTGTTTCATCAATTTTTAAAATTTAATTAACCCATTTGGCTGATCTGGGTCTTGCAGTGTGAGGGCTTTCTCTAGTTGGGGCAGGAGGGGCCTACTCTGTGGGGCACCGGCTTCTTGTTGCACTGGCCTCTCTGGCCGTGGAGCGCGGGCTCTAGAACATGCAGGCTGCAGTCATCGTGGTGCCAGGACTCACTGTCTGTGGCCCACAGGCTCAGCTGCGTTGCAGAATCTGGGATCTTCCCAGCCCAGGGATCAAACCTGTGTCCTCTGCACTGACAGGCAGGTCCTTAACCACTGGCCAACCAGGGAAGCCCTTCCCCTGTTTTAAAACTGAGCAAAATACATTTCACAGAGAAAAGTAACGTGCCTAAGGTCATGAGGATAACTTAGGGTGATGATTCGGCAAGAGTCTGACTGTAGCCTTCGCACATGGAGCCAACGGTCAGACTGCCTCCCACAACATGCATGGCAGTTCCTTGAGCTCCCTGTATTCTCTCAAGTTCCGAGGCCCCTTCCCTCTTGATGGCAAAGATATGTACTAATTCATTTATGTTTACTGAAAGCTTATTATATGCCTGGAGATATTCCAGACATTATAAATTTAGCACTGGAAGAAAAGTACACAAACCAACAAACAAAAATCATTCCTTTAAAGCTTACATTTTAGTTGGGTATTGGGGGAAACAGCCTGAAAAGAAATATGTGAAAAACAAATAGTTATTCTAGATGATTATTTTAAAAATAGCATACAATAAATCAGCGAAAGCATATAAAGGATCTGGTGGTGGTCATGGTAGAGAGAGGGTGTTCTAATATTAAGAATAATAACTATATAATCTCAAAAATATACAAGCAGCTCCTGCAGCTCAATTCCAGAAAAATAAATGACTCAATCAAAAAATGGGCCAAAGAACTAAACAGACATTTCTCCAAAGAAGACATACAGATGGCTAACAAACACATGAAAAGATGCTCAACATCACTCATTATCAGAGAAATGCAAATCAAAACCACAATGAGGTACCATTACACACCAGTCAGGATGGCTGCTATCCAAAAGTCTATAAGCAATAAATGCTGGAGAGGGTGTGGAGAAAAGGGAACCCTCTTACACTGTTGGTGGGAATGCAAACTAGTACAGCCGCTATGGAGAACAGTGTGGAGATTTCTTTAAAAACTGGAAATAGAACTGCCATATGACCCAGCAATCCCACTTCTGGGCATACACACTGAGGAAACCAGATCTGAAAGAGACACGTGCACCCCAATGTTCATCACAGCACTGTTTATAATAGCCAGGACATGGAAGCAACCTAGATGCCCATCAGCAGACGAATGGATAAGGAAGCTGTGGTACATATACACCATGGAATGTTACTTAGCCGTTAAAAAGAATTCATTTGAATCAGTTCTAATGAGATGGATGAAACTGGAGCCCATTATACAGAGTGAAGTAAGCCAGAAAGATAAAGAACATTACAGCATACTAACACATATATATGGAATTTAGAAAGATGGTAATGATAACCCTATATGCAAAACAGAAAAAGAGACACAGATGTACAGAACAGACTTTTGGACTCTGTGGGAGAAGGCGAGGGTGGGATGTTTTGAGAGAACAGTATCGAAACATGTATATTATCAAGGGTGAAACAGATCACCAGCCCAGGTTGGATGCATGAGACAAGTGCTCAGGGCTGGTGCACTGGGAAGACCCAGAGGAATCGGGTGGAGAGGGAGGTGGGAGGGGGGATCGGGATCGGGAATACATGTAACTCCATGGCTGATTCCTATCAATGTATGACAAAACCCACTTCAATACTGTAAAGTAAGTAGCCTCCAACTAATAAAAATAAATGAAAAAAATGCAAAAAAAAAAAAAAAAAGAATAATAACTATGATGGTTGACACCAAAATATAACATTGGAGCAGATTCCTGATGTAGCCAAGAGAGGCAGTTTCTGGCTTGGGTAGAGAATGGATTTCTATGGTTAGAAATAAGCAAGTCATGTGCAAAGTTCCTGAGGTAGAGATGTCTGCCATGCTGGGAAAACGCCAAGGAGACCTGAGCAACTGGACTTAAGGAACAGACAGCAGGAGGGGAGGACAGAGAGAGAAAGACAGGTGCCAAGGAGGGCCACATAATATATTGTAAGGAATATGGGTTTTCTCTGCTTGGGATGGGAGGCCGTGGAAGGGTGTTGGGCAGAGGAGATGGCTCAGTTTAAGGTATAGTTTAGTTGAGAAGAGACTAAATGGGAAAGGCAAAAGCAAGAAGCACATTTCAGAGTAGGCAGAAACCTTTCAGTAATCTGGATCAAGGAAGCTTGGGTCCTTCAAGGATCATGGAAGCCTGGGTCATGATGACAGCAGTGGGATTAATAAGAAGTGATCCAATTCTGGATACATTTGAAAGACAGCTGATAGTAATTACTAGACGGTCTGATATGGAGTGGGAAAGAAAAAGGGTCAGCTTTTCTGGTTTGAGCAACTTGAACAATAGAATTGGCTTTTACTGACATGGGGAGAATGTGTAAATTGTAGGTTTGAGGGAAAAGTTCAAAATTATGGGTTTGTAAGCTAAATTTGTGAAGCACAGTAGCTATCAAGGAGATGTCCAAGTGGAAATCAGATATACAGAAACATTCAGAGGAACAGTTGATTATGCAGAGATAAATCCGGTAGTCACCTGTTATTAAACAATCTACAATATTTAAAACCGCAAGAGTGGCTGACGTTATTAAGAGAATGAATACAGATGATATCCTTGGGACTCTGAAAACAAACATGTCTACTCAAACACAGCCCTTTCTCCCTGCCTCCTGTCCTTCCTAAACATCTACGTAGCAAACATCTACTATCTGCTTGGCAACCAGCTGGACCAGGTTGGTCCTGCTTGTTCATTTCTCTCCCCAACTATAGCAAGAGCCCATTGAGCCGGAGCTCATTTATATCCACCATTCCATTCCAGGTACCTGGTATATAACAAGCCTTTATTTCATGTTTTTTTGAACACATTGTTAATTATAATCAACTCTACTAAGACTTAATGTAAGAAAATAAAACACCAAAACTTTAAAAAAATCAGTTATAGTCTGTACATAATGTTATGACCATGATTAAAATGCTGATAGCATGTAAAAGAAGGCCGTTCATTTTTACTTTAGAACCTCTGTAAGTTCTACTAAATGAGGGAAGGCTTTTATTAGGTCATGAAACAAAAGTGCGTCAAAAAGTTATGGAAAGAATTTCAGGAACAGTGAAAGAGATACATTGGAGGGAGTTGATGTATAGCTACTTATGGGCACCTACGTTTGAGATTCTCTGTTTAAGACTAAAGGATATTTTGGAACTCCAGACTTTAGACTAAAGCCATACTTGCTCAGTTTCCTTCACTTGCAAACAGGGAATAATTTCACAAGATGAGAAGATGAGTGGACTTGGAGCATGAGAGAAATAAGAGGAGATGAATAATGTTGCAAGAAAACTGGAATTAGGAGTTTGGTTCTGACTTATTCAGATCTTCGAAAAGACTGAAAAATTGTGATAATCAAATGATATTATAGTCTGTATTACTGCATTCTTTACTTTGGTGTTGGGAGAAAACTAGCTCACTCTGGAAAGTGCCCTTATGTTCACTTTGAAGTAGATGAGAAAAACCTGAGTGGAAGCAAATGAAAAAGATGATGTCTTCAAGCAGTTTTCAGAGGACGCTGTCCTGACAGTTTAGTAATGTTGAAAAACCTATAGATAGGAATATTTCTTTCCCCATAAGATCCTCCAATGAGTGGTATCAATAAGAAAAGCTTATTAGTAAGGTAAACTCAAAATAAATTTTCTTTTTCTTTCCCTATTTTTACAAAGCTTTATTTATAAGTGAAGCATAATTCTTAGCTGGAATGTCTTTCAATTAAAACAATACTCATCTATTTATACTCTTCCTGAAATTGCTCAAGCCTTGTTTATATTGCTTTCTTTGACTGAACTTTAGCTGAGGGTGAGAAAATTAATACTTAATGTAATGTGTGTTTTTCAATCTAGGTTTAATCATCTTAAGATATATGGAATTAGAGCTATAAGAGATGGGAGAAGGAAGATTCAATTATCCAAAGCTATTCAAACCATTCAATAAACATTAATCAATTTAATTTGGTACCCAAGGAATTTTATTAGGTGTTATGGAGGGGTAAGCAGAGGAAGAAATGAAGAAAACAACCCCTGTCTTCAAATTATTTATAATATAGTACAGAGGAATCATAGACTTAAATAGTGAATAAGAAAAGCATCATAAATGCTATTAGTTTTCACACCTATTTTACTTGTATGATAAGATTAAGTATAAGATGGCATTAAAGAGTTTCAATTACTATTTGCTGAAAAAAAAAAAAATGAATGATTTTGGAGAGTATTTAGACAGGATGACTCTACTCCAAGTTAAAAATAAAAAAAGAAAACACTAGTCAAAAGAGGCCCAGAGAAGAGAAATTTGTTAATAAATTGCACTTAGAAATAATTTCAGATATAGGTAGTTCTCTGGTTGAAGAAGTCAGCAGCTCAATGATTGCAGGACTTCAGTTATTCTTTTATATAACTGGGCTTTCCTCATGGTCACATGGTGGCTGCCACCACTCCAACCATTGATCCCTCATTCAGAAACATTCAAAACCATGCATGGATGGGAAAAGAGAATCTTATCAGGAGGATTTATCTTTCTCTCTCTCTCTCTTTTTTTTTTTTTATCAGACAGAAAATTTGTTAACAGAAGCTTGAGCCTTCTCCTCCTCAGCTACAAATACATGTATGCACACACACACACTCTTCTCTGCAAACCCTTGCCAGAATCAGATGGCCAAACCCAGAAATCAAATCTGAGAAAGAGGATGTATGGCATTTGAGCTTTTGTTGTGAGACATGAGCTCCACCAAAAAAAAAAAAAGGAAAGGAAAGGAAAGGAAATTGCTGCTGGGTAGGAAGCCAATAGGGGGTTCTCTCAGAAATGGCATCACAAAGTACAGTTGTTGCTTTGAGCAATGTACAATACCCCTTCCTCCCCTTACTGCCCACCCACTCCCCAACGCCCTCAGGGAGTATACAAGCTCCCACACATCCATGCACCCCAGGAACTTGGTGCCTGGTGCTTGCAATATTTCACACCTCTGAACTTCTGTGGCCTACCTTTTTATATTATTTTGTGACTGTTTTACAGTGTTTATGAAGTACTGTTCTTAGCATTTTACAAATTTCAACTCATGCAATTCTCACACCAACTCTATTAAGTAGAGTTTTGCTACTATCTTCTCTGCTTATAGACAAGGAAACAGAGGCCTCGTAAAGTTAAGTAACTTTCCCCCTCTTACACAGCTAGTAAAAGTGCAGGGCAGGATGTGAAGAACAGAGTGGACCCAGAGTGGGCAATTTGACCACTTTGTTGGGCTACTTCCTCAGTGGCTTGAGGAGACCCAGTATCTGCTCTGACCTGAAGCTGAGGCCTCTTGGAAGAGAGGCTGGTTATCTAGTGATAACTGACAGACACAACGATGACACAGCTTGATCAGGAAGTAAGTTGTGCTGCTTAACATCCCTGGGCTTTATTTATTCATTTGTAAAATGAGGAAAAAAATGTGACCTCTAAGATCGCTTTCTTATTAAATATTCAACAATAGAATTGACAATTATTAACAGGAATAAGTTCCACAAAAGTTGAAAATCAGCCTTTATTTTCTTAGCAACACTGATCTTTCTAATATTTCCACTTTTGTCTCTCCATTGTCCACACAGCAACCTAAGGGATCTTTTAAAATTAAACCTATCATGTTGCATGTTGAGGTAAGAGCTCCTGTTGGTGATGATGTGGAGAACAGGAAACCCTCCTACACTGTTGGTGGGAACATAAATTGGTGCAGCCACTACAGAGAAGAGTGGTTTCAGAAAACGAAAACCAGAACCACCACGTGACCCAGCAGTCCCACTCCAGGGCATGTATTCAAACAGAATTATAATTCAAAAAGATGCATGCACCCCTATGTTCATAGCAGCACTATTTGCAATAGTCAAAATACCAAAGCAATCTAAGTGTCTATCAACAGATGAACGGATAAAGATGATATGCTAATGTAGCATTACTCAACTATAAAAAAGTATGCAATTTTGCCATTTGCACAACATGGATAGACTTGGAAAGCATTTTTCTAAGTGAAACAAGTCAGACAGAGAAAGACAAATACTGTATGATATCACATATATAGAACCTAGGAAAACAAACTCATGAATATAACAAAGAAATAGACTCATAGAGAACAAACTAGTGGTTAGCAGTGTAGGGAAGGATGGGGGAGGGGCAATAAAGAGGTGGGGAATGAAGAGGTACAAACTACTGTGTATAAAGTGAATAAGAAACAGGAACATATTGTACAACACAGAGGAATATTGCCAATATTTTATGGTAACTATAAATGGAGTATAACCTTTAAAAATTGTGAACCTACCTCTATGTTGTCCACCTGAAACATGTAAGTCAACATACTTAAATAATAATAAAAAAGAATGCACACGTGCACATACGTACACACACACACACAACAAGTATCTTCAAGAAAAAAAACAAAACAAAACTGATCACGTTGTTCCTTTAGCTAAAGGGCCCATATGTCTTCTCATTGCTTTTAGAAAATATCCAAACCCCTTGCAATGTCCTAAAGACTGCATGATCTGATGCCAGAGAAAACCATTCTCTCACCTAATGTGTCACTCCCCACAGTGGCTTGTCCTGACCTGCTGTCTCAGCCCTGCCCTCTCCCCTAGCCTCTCTGCTAACCCAGCCATTCTTCATCATGCTATCCTGCTTTTTCCTTCACAGCAGCTTTCCAAAATCATCTTGTTCATTAACTTGAGGGCACAGACAATGTCCATTTTTAAGCCAACACCTTGAATAATAATACCTTCTTGAAAAGGAGCTTCTCATTTCTGTGAAAGATAATTACAATATTTGGAGACTTAATTGAGAATAAGTTCTCAATTACACATTTTTAAATTAAATCAATTAACATACATAAAAATATGAATCTCTCCCAATTATCTTTATATTTTTGACTTTCATTAAATATACATAAAAAACGTAAGGACATAGTGTCATATTGCCAAATTAGTGAAAAGGACTAATTTGCCTTGAGGTTTTGGTCACATTTCAGTATTCAAATAATTACTATCATGCAATTTCTGTCATTTGCAGCTTCTGAATGAAGAAACAAACTATTCTCCATCTTCATTACGTCTTTCTCTTCTCAGAAGCAGTTGAAAGTTTTGCAGTTTTTAGACATAGATTGGTCTATGAAAAATTTTTAACTCACAGTGATTATTTGTACTTAGCTACCATGGCTCAGACTCTGGTAAAGAATCTGCCTGTAATATGGGAGACCAGGGTTTGATCCCTAGATCAGGAAGATCCTCTGAAAAAGGGAATGGCTACCCACTCCAGTATTCTTGCCTGGAGAATCCCATGGACAGAGGAGCCTGGCGGGCTACAGTCCATGGGGTTGTAAAGAGTCAGACCAGACTAAGCGACTAACACTTTCCTTTTCTTTGTGCTTCAGAAACAGCTCCCTTATGAAATGACAGCATTACACTGACTGGGACCGACGGCCGCCTCTCAACCCCCTGCTAGTGATGACTCAATTTACTCCTGCACCGAACAGTCCCTTAATGATACTAGTGGCTTCAATTTTATAACAATATGGAATTTATAATGTACCTTGATACAGGGCAAAAAGTATGTACACTGAGATAGTAACACATGATGGCATAATGTTGAATTTTATATTTTATTGGAATTTGATTTCTTGGACTCAAACAAAACATAGTGAACTGTTATTTTTATTTTCTCAGCTAGAAAGAGCCCATACCACCTATCTGGTGGCTAGCACCAAAATGTAGAGATTTCTCTTGTCTTAAAGTTAATGGAGGCAGGATTTGGGGGAATGTGCCTGCAGTGAGGTATTCAATTTCTTTCTTTCTTCCTTCTTTCTTCTTAGCTATACTGGACACATCCTTCCACAGGAGACAGTTTGTCACATTAGGTTATTAGCTACACGAGAATGAGCTCTCAAGTCCAACTTAATAAATGAGCTCTTAGATTTCAGAACACTTGTAAAGACTATTAAGAGTTTCAGGACTACTTAAATAACCAGATGCCAGTGAAATGCATTTTCAATGTTCTCTGTTCTCTTTATCACTTTGAAACTGTCAAAGCTACTGCAATTTTAAAACCTTTACACTAGGCGTTCTTTACTTATAAGAATATGCCATCTCAGCAAGGAGCAAGGGCCTTGATAAATGCAATGAAATTCAATACCTGTTGTCGAAATGAGTGGATAAATGGATGGATGGATGGAGACTGTTGGCCAGCTCACATACACCATTCACTCCAGCTCAGCAGACAGTGAGCATCTAAGGTGAGTCCTCAGGAAACTGAGCTGAAGGGTCTTCTGACTTTTAGACCTGCCCTCTAGGGTGGAGACTGCTGATAACACAGAAGCTCCTTACCACTTGCTGTGAGCTAAATTAGTGGTAGGTATAAGCTCTGGAGCCTTCCCAGGTGGTTCAGTGGTAAAGAATCCACCTGCCAAACAGTTGATGTGGGTTCGGTACCTGGGTCACAAAGATGCCCTGGAGAAGGGCATGACAACCCACCCCAGTATCCTTGCCTGGGAAATCCCATGGACAGAGGAGCCTGGTGGGCTACAGCCCATGGGGTCACAAAAGAGTCAGACATGACTTAGCGACTAAACAACAACAAAAACAATGTAAGTTGCTCTGAGCAAGCAGAGGGAGAGACTGAAGTTGTGACCTGAATTTGCCAGGTGTAGACAAAGTATATGGAGAGAGCCACTGACGGCAGATGGACCAGCAGGGAGAAAAGTGTGAGTCAGCATGACTGTTGTGCAAATAACAGCTAGTTGGCTTTTGGGATGCTGAGGCAGGTGCAGCAGGAAGAGAGAGCACGATGGAGCCGAGGCTGGACCACAAAGGCCTCCTAAACCACACTGAGGAGCCTGTTCATCATTTAAGGAGCAAGAGGGGAACCAGAGAGAGAGAAAACAGTATGGTGGAAAAATGGAAGACAGATTCAAAATCCAAAGGCCAGGGGTCAAATCTCATGTCTTACTGCACCTATGGATTATAAATGCAGGTCTACCACCATCACAGAAAGAGTAGGAACTCTCCTTAAACCCCAACATTGATCTATTAGGCAGACAATAGATAAACAAAGAATCATGTGTAAATGAAGCATGCGTATAAAAGGTGACTATAAACTCACCAGAGACCAGTTTTGATGTGTGCATGCAGTAGTCAGGGTCATCAGTAGGTCATTACAGCTCAATCTGTTTTATTAACATTTTGCGAGGCCTACTTTCACTATGTCTCTAATGCAGCTTTTTTTTTTTTTTTTTAATTGGAGCATAGTTGCTTTACAATGCTGTGTCAGTCCCGGTTGTACAACAGAGTGAATCAGCTCTGTGTACACATATAACCCTTACCCCTTGAGCCTCCCTCCCACGCAGCACCCCCATCCCACCCGTCTCGGTCATCACAGAGCACTGAGCTGAGCTTCCTGTGCTTTATATCGGGTTCCCACCAGCTATCTATTTTGCACATGGTACTGGACATATGTCAATGTTGCTCTCTCAATTCATCCCACTCTCTCCTTCCCCTGCTGTGTCTACATGCCTATTCTCATGTCTGCATCTCTATTACTACCCTGCAAAAAGGTTCATTTATATCATTTTTGTAGATTTCACATATACATGTTATTACACGATACCTGTTTTTCTCTTTCTGACTTATTTCACTCTATATGACCATCTCTAGGTCTATCCACGTCTCTACAAACGACCCGGTTGCATTCCTTTTCGTGCCTGAGTAACATTCCATTGTGTACATGTACCACATCTTTGTGCATTCCTCTGTTGATGGGCATTTAGGGTGTTTCCATGTCTTGGCTGTTGTGAGAAGTGTTGCAATGAACATAGAGATGCATGTGTCTTCTTACCAAACTCCAATGTTGGACTTTTCTTGGGGTGGGGGTCTGAGATAAGTCAAATGACATTTGTCTGTTAGAGTTCATTTGAAATTGAAATTTCCCTATTTTCATAGAGCCATGACTTGACTAATCCTTGAGGACAAAGATACTCTGTTCTACATCACTGAAAAGAGCTTTCCATTTCTGTGAAAGACAATCACAACATTTGGATGCAAAGTGCCACCTCCTCTCTCCTTGACTGTTCCCTCCATTTACCTTTCAGCCTGCTTTTCTATATTCCTTCTCAGGCTTTAAAAAAATTCCCCAACCTCCCTTTCCCATATTATTCCATCTGTTATTAACCTTGACAAAATACCCCATACAATTTCCTGAACCACAATGCTATGTGTATAGAAGCAGGAGGAAGATAGAGTCTTAAAGGACAACTGTCTCCCACCACAGGTAGATCTCTGTCTCTATGCTAGCCTTTCTGGCTTTTGTAAACTTTTTACCTTAGAGCTTCTAGTTGAAGATCCAATTCTCTGCTGGGTTTCTTGGTTTCTTGCCTCTTAGAGAGAGTTCTTTCAGTATCTAGGAGGACACTGCATGCAGATTTCATATCCAGGGCTACATATTGTTGAGTATGACTCTAAACTCAGCACCTGAATTTGTTTTATTGTCTTTTCCTCAAAACTATGGCTAAAATATATATTAGAAAATACGTGTGATCATAAATTGTCTCAGTGCAGCTCCAGGACCCTCAGTTCAGCCAGAGATACATAAATGATCCCCTTTAAAATTTACTTAGACTTTACATATGTTATTGCAGTATAGTATTAAACACATAAACTCAATTTCTCTACTTGCTCACAACCTGTCTAGATATTAAAGCGGATACTATTGTAGACTACTATATAAAATCAATGTAAATGTGTCACTGAAAATATCTTAACTGTGTCTCAGTTGTGAAGGGTCAACTTTGATATCTATAAAACAAAACACATACTGAGTCCTGCTTCTGAATTCAGGCACTTAACACTTGTAGCTTGAAAAACCGTGTGGCCAATACAACCTCCTCTCTGAGTGACTTGGGACATAAAGAATTAGCTATTTGTTTTTGTGATCAGGGGCAGTCACTAACTGCACCTGTAATTAACCACCTGTTCACCTAATTACAGAATCACAGATCAGGTATTCTGGAAAGCAATTCACTTTCTACATTTCAGATTAAATATATAGATTTACATAATAGCAGAACATTTATCCCACTAATGGTTTCTAATAAATTCACACTCCATTTGCATTCAGGAGAGTCACATTTGGGACAAGAATTTAAACTCTATGTTTCCAAGATTTCTCTCTGGTGGTAGCTGTGGAAGCTACAAAAAGTAATGGCTCCACCAGATAAATCCATTTTGAAGAATTAAGAGTGGAATAATGCCTGTATTTTTGACACATAAAAATAAGATTTAGAGCTTGAAAAGAAGTACAATTATTCTTTCTTCACCCTAAAAGGCCAGCTTTAAAAAAGAAAAAGAAAATTTGCTCACTTTGGTTGGGCCCTTCCAAATACATAATGTAAACAACTAGCCAAACCGTTCACAGTATCAGAAATATATGAACAAGGGCCTCTAGACAGAGATTAGCTGCATTCATTCATTCAGCAAACACTTAATGAGTACCTGCTCCATGCCAGGCACCAGATTAAATGTAGCTATAAATATTAATAAGACAGACACAAATTCTTCCCCTAATAGAGCTGGTATGAGGGCAGGAACAAGTAATAAACAAAATAATTAAGAAAAATAATCCAGTATTTGGACAGTAAATGTTAAGAAGAATAGAGAAAGTGAAAGAAGCCGGTGTTGGGGCAGGGATTCACATTTCCCAAGGGTGGCAGAGAACGCCTCCCTGAGAAGGTGATGTGAGAGAAACCGCTGGCGGTAACGAGAGAGCAGGTCCTACAGCATCCAGAGGGAAAACTGTCCAGTCAGGGCAAAGGTTGCTATGGAGGGTTCCAGTGTGCAGGGCAGAAGCAAGGAGGCCAGAGAGATGTGGAGAACAAGGGAGAGAGAAGTAGAAAGCCAGGAAGAAGAGGAGACAAGGGAGGGGGGGTTCGTGGACAGCCTTGAGGGTCACAGCACAGACTAGACTTCATATTTTGGTGAATACTCTGTGAGATACTATGTCAACTTATAGCAGGCTAAAGGAAAATGTAGTTGTAAAGCTTCAGAAATTGAGAAATTGGGGTATCTGAGCTATGAGCAAACCTGAGTCCTTTGTTTTAAGACGATGAAATAAAAACTCAGAGCAGGTGGGATTTACCCACATGCAATCAGTCAAAGGCTAAATTGTAATTAAATCACATATGCTGTCGGAGCATCTGAGAGACAGGTTCAGGAAGCTGTGTGTCTTAGCTTCAAGGAGGCTCAAGATTTGAAGGTCAGTATCGATGAGTTTAGAATCAGCAACCTACGCTGAACAATCACAGTAACAAAGTATTGAGGGGAGAAGGAATTCTCTAACATTATGCTTTGATCTCGCTTTTGGCAAGTACTTCCTAACTTACTGAAAGTTTTTAATCAGATCATGTTCCACGAGGAGATTTCAAATAGATTGATCTAAGTTAGATTGATCTATCCCTACATTTTCTCTCCTGGAGTTAACTCAGAGTGGTCTCAAAAACTGTTTACAGGACAAATGACAGAGGTTTGTATGTTCAGAGTGCATCTGTCTTGTCTACAGTTAAGTATGAGTGACATGCGTAGATGTGCAGAGCTTTCTGGGGAGGGCTCTGGGGCCATTTGGCTTAGTGTGTGAGGCTTAAAGCTAATTAAGTTAAGAGCGTGAGTTCCATCCCAGGTGGGCATGTACCTTGGCCCTGTCACAGCTGTAGAATGCATCCCAAGCCCTGGCCAGCTGTCTTGAAAATGCATGCCCTTGATCAGAAGGAGAGAGTCACACAAGTCAATCACTGCGGATGAAAAAAAGATTGCTCGGAGCACATGCCATGCTGATAGGAGCAAGCAGCATCCTCGTAAAGCTCATGGCGATCAATCTTGAGTTGGAGGAAGCTGGAGACTTTGCTAGCTCATGACAACAAAGGCAGGCGAGCAGCGTGCTGTTTCTTGGTGTGAATGCCTTCCCTCCCGTGTGGGGGCCTCTGCTGAGAGAGTCTTTCTCAGTGGGTCTCTCTCTGTGGGGGTATGTACACGCTCTAATCTGGGATGCGGTCAAGTAAGATTGCATATTTGTTTGTTTTCCTCGATGCTCTCCTTAAAAGTCTGAGTCCAGTTACTATTTTCATGAATTATTCTATTTAATCTTATTTATGAGGCTCTTGAATTCAGAGTATAAAATTAATGATATACTATTACCAATTATATGTTGCTATGAAGCTTAAGAGTATTTCCACTAAGAATCTGAAAGGACAAGGTTTGAAAGAGATCAGATTCTAAAATGGCACATTTAGTGAGTCATCTAGGCTATCGCACAGGAGGTGACATGTCATAGAGGCAAGAATATTCATTCTAGTTCTCCTCTGTGCTGTGTGGCTGACTAACTTATGGTAAAAGGAGGCATTTCATTTCTGTGGGTCTCAGTTAAAAAAAAATTGCTTTAGATGAAGTGATCTTTGTTTCCTTCAAAATGTAAAATATTTCTAGTTTGCTCACTTCATATAGAGAATAAAGTGAAAATATGTAATTGAAGTCAAGGTATACTAGTCGTTATTAACACAATGGGCATTGGCCCTAGACAATCCTGTGATCTAGGCTTGTCTCTTAGTTACTAGTTAACTGGGTGAGCTTGTGCAACTTACACAACTTTGAAAACTTGTCATCTGTAAAACAAGTATACAAACATAAAAATGCAGAAACCGTTTTTGGGAGGATTAACTTAGATAACATACTTCAATAATTGAATGGAACATAAAAGTAAACAATGGGAGCTATAATGATCTTTGCTGACATATTTCTACATACAGTTTATGAATATAAATCATTTCATCATTAAGTAAGCTACAAATCAAAACAGTTCTTCACATAAAGACGACCGTATCAAATAGATGGGTCACAGTTGAGTTACAGGGAAGATACACCCACAATAAAATGCCTGGCTGAAAGCAGAATGCCTGAAGTTCCCATGTCAGCAGGTACCCTCCACACAGTACAGAAGAACGGGGCAGAGAAGAGCCAGACCTAATATCAGGGGTTGGCCCTGCCATTCTGGGCATTTGACCTGCTGCAGAAACAAGTCTTCGTGGCATGGCTACCGGGCAGAGGGGCAGTGGCCGAGGGGGTGGGCGGCACGGGTGAGTGGAGGAAGCTGGCAGGACACTCCTTGGGGAAGCCCGGCTGCCCGTGAAACCAAGCATCTGCTGTGGGGAGAGGCTGAGGTGAAAGAAGCACAGAAAAGGGGTTGAACAGTTCCAACATCATGACGGTCATGGTACTCTGAGCGGCTGAACCTGGTAAGGTACCTGCTTTCATAACCACACAGGACCTGAGGGCCCTTGTCTCATGATGAGTCATCTTTCTCAGCACTGCTCAGGTTTCAAATAGAAACTCCTGGACTTGTAAACTCACAAATCAAGATCTGCTTGTTCTGCATAGCGCCATGCACTGGTTAATTTTAAATTAAAGTAATATTTTCCTCTAGAGTCTTCTCTAGAGGGCAAGGCAATTTTTCTCTGTGAACATTTTTCCTCTTATAACCTTTGCTTTCCTTAGTCACTTGAATTACAATGCAGACTTCATCACAGAGCTCTCTCTTTCAGTCTTAGTGGCAGCTTTACAAAGGAATATTCTTATTCCTCATTATAATTCATTAACTTAGCATTTTATAAACTTAATGTTAATAAATCTCATTAATTTGTAATTCAAGGAGAAAAAAAAATAGCAACCCTCAGTAAAAAAGAATTCATAGTATACTATAATTCACTTTAACCACCAGAGAGCCAGCCTCTTTTCTCCAAGAAAAGGACTTATGAAATAATCAAGCTGTAGATGAGTGTGTGGAAGTCGGGGGTCATTAAGGCAAACTTTAAATCTCACTCTCACTTGGGCACATTTATGCATGAACATGTGAACACTGGCTGCCACGGAGTTAAGTTTTTCAGTAAGCCATGATGATGCCATGATGATACCAGGTAAGGACAATCAGAGAGCTACACCTGAGCCCCAAACAGCTCAGGAAGTTGGCAGCTGAATGCACGCAGACACATGGAGACACATGGAAATCCCTGAAGGAGTTATACACAAAGTGCCCACAGCTAGGGTCTTCCAACTACACCTTTCCTGATGCTGAGACAGTGTCGCTGAACAAAGCAGATGTGACAGAGACTGAGAGCTGGCTTCCACAAAGCTGTTTTTTCTTTCTTCCTTTCATCTTCTTGGGGATGTAACCAATTAGGACCCTACTGGGACTTCCCAGGACAGACCCCCTTTCCCACCCCCATGTCCTCTGCCAGCCTTCTGTCTGTAGAAAAGCTTTAGTCAAAGAACAAATTGAATCAGAGAAGTGAGACATGCAGAAAGGAGAACAGTCAGATTAAGACAGAATAATAATAGCTTTAGCCATTGAACAAAGTTAAGGACCTTTAGTTTCTCCTCAAGGGCTACAGATATTCTGAGCCATGTCCTTGAGTTGTTTTGCAGATTGTGAAACCCCCAGCAGGTGGGAGAAGTTAACTGAATACTGCCCCCAGACTGTCCGGAAATAGAAGGTTGATGACGTTGACTCCCGATTACCTCACCACCAACCAATCAGAAGAACGTCCAAAAGCTGACCACTTGTCTCACAACCCTTTCCCTCACCTTGTCTTTAAAAACCTTTCCTTGAAAGCCTTTGGGGAGTCTGGGCCTTTTAAGCATTAGCTACCTGCACTCCTTCCCTGGTGCCCATAGAAAATGCTGCACTTTCCTTCACCAAGGCCTGGTGTCGCTAGACTGGCTTCACCGAGCATGTTGGCAAATGGATCCAACCTTGGTTCGGTAAAAAGAACACAGTACACCATAAATTTCTAGCTTCTTCCTTGTAGCTGGTTATGGTTGTTATTTTGTCATTATCTCTCATACATCATGCTATGATGTTACTTTATATTTATCATTGTTTTCGTTTGTGTACTTTATTTAGGTATGATACAGTTTTCACCAATAAAATGTACCTAGAAGTGGTGGGCAGAGAAGGCAATGGCACCCCACTCCAGTACTCTTGCCTGGAAAATCCCATGGACAGAGGAGCCTGGTAGGCTGCAGTCCATGGGGTCACAAAGAGTCGGACACGACTGAGCGACTTCACTTTCACTTTTCACTTTGATGCATTGGATAAGGAAATGGCAACCCACTCCAGTGTTCTTGCCTGGAGAATCCCAGGGACGGGGGAGCCTGGTGGGCTGCCGTCTCTGGGGTCGCACAGAGTCGGACACGACTGATGTGACTTAGCAGCAGCAGCAGCAGTGGTGGGTACCACTTTCAGGCCTGGGTCATTAAAACCTCCCATGCTTGTTCTTCCTGTTATTCTCTACTGTCTGTTGCATCGAGTTGGACCTGATTCCAGAGCAGCTTCTGCAGATATGTTGCTGATGGAAACACATCCTCCCCTGCATTGCTGCATCACTGGCTGGAGGACGGTCATCCCGCTAGCCTCTTCATCTGTCATCACCACACGAACTTTCAACAGAAGAGGGAAAGGATCGATTGTGTCTGAGCCATGGTAAATCAAGGGATTCTTTCCTACAGAAACTAGCATCCTGAACCTAATATGGAAAATATTAGTATTTGAGAAGCTGTTGTTTTAAGTCTCTGATATTTATTTGTGTGTTTGTTTTAACTTACCATAGCATAAACTGATTCATATAAACTAGACAACTAACCAGAGGAAATATATGTTCATTGATTCACTTTAGCATTTTATGAATTGATGATGTCTTAGCAAAGGATAAAACTACTGCATAGAACTTACTGGGCACAGAATAACATAGTTGAGAGAAAAACAAGTCTGCACAGAGACAAAAGGAAAAGAATTCACACATCTGTGAACGTTGACATGAGTCCACACATGACACACAGAATACAAGAATTATGAGGGGTCATGGTGCTCAGTAGCTCAGTTTTATCTGGTGCTTTGCTACCCTGTAGACTGACTATAACCCACCAGGCTCCTCTGTGCAAGGGATTTTACAAGCGAGAATATTGGAGTCAGCTGCCATTTCCTGCTCCTAGGGATCCTCCTGACCCAGGGAACGAACCCAGGTCTCTTGTGTCTCCTACATTGGCAGGCAGATTCTTTACCACTGGTCCACTGGGAAGCCCGTAAGGGATCATATGGGTAATCTATTTTAATTTCACATTGGAGATGCAAAAAGACCTTACCAAAAAAAAAAAAGTTACTGCATCTATGGTGTAGAGAGAGAAAAAATATTTTACTGGAAAATATATTCTTTTAATTTGTTATTTTGTTGAAGGGTAATCACGATGGTGTGATCACTCATCTAGAGCCAGACATCCTAGAATGCGAAGTCAAGTGGGCCTTAGGAATCATCACCACGAACAAAGTTAATGGAGATGATGGAGTTCCAGTTGAGCTATTTCAAATCCTAAAAGATGATGCTGTGAAAGTGCTGCACTCAATATGCCAGGAAATTTAGAAAACTCAGCAGTGGCCACAGGACTGGAAAAGGTCAGTTTTCATTCCAATCCCAAAGAAAGGCAATGCCAAAGAATGCTCAAACTACTGCACAATTGCACTCATCTCATATGCTAGTAAAGTAATGCACAAAATTCTCCAAGACAGACTTCAGCAATACTGTGAATTTCCAGATGTTCAAGCTGATTTTAGAACAGGCAGAGGAACCAGAGATCAAATTGCCAGCATATGCTGGATCATCAAAAAAGCAAGAGATTTCCAGAAAAACATCTATTTCTGCTTTATTGACTATGCCAAAACCTTTACTGTGTGGATCACAATAAACTGTGGAAAATTCATCAAGATATGGGAATACCAGACCACCTGACCTGCCTCTTGAGAAACCTGCATGCAGGTCAGGAAGCAACAGTTAGAACTGGACATGGAACAACAGACTGGTTCCAAATAGGAAAAGGAGTATGTCAAGGCTGTATACTGTCACCCTGCTTATTTAACTTATATGCAGAGTACATCATGAGAAATGCTGGGCTGGATGAAGCACAAACTGGAATCAAGATTGCCCGGAGAAATATCAATAACCTCAGATATGCAGATGACACCACCCTTATGGCAGAAAGTGAAGAACTAAAGAGCCTCTTGATGAAAGTGAAAGAGGAGAGTGAAAAAGTTGGCTTAAAACTCAGCATTCAGAAAACTAAGGTCATGACATCCAGTCCCATCACTTCGTGGCAAATAGATGGGGATACAGTGGAAACAGTGGCTGACTATTTTTTTTTTTTTTTGGGCTCCAAAATCACTGCAGATGGTGATTGCAGCCATGAAATTAAAAGATGCTTACTCCTTGGAAGGAAAGTTATGACCAATCTAGACAGCATATTAAAAAGCCGAGACATTACTTTGCCAACAAAGGTCTGTCTGGTCAAGGCTATGGTTTTTCCAGTAGTCATGTATGGATGTGAGAGTTGGACTATAAAGAAAGCTGAGCACCTAAGAATTGATGCTTTTGAACTGTGGTGTTGGAGAAGACTCTTGAGAGTCCCTTGGACTGCAAGGAGATCCAACCAGTCCATCCTAAAGGAAATCAGTCCTGGGTGTTCATTGGAAGGACTGATGTTGAAGCTGAAACTCCAATACTTTGGCCACCTGATATGAAGAGCTGACTCATTTGAAAAGACCCTGATGCTGGGAAGGATTGGGGGCAGGAGGAGAAGGGGACGACAAAGGATGAGATGGTTGGATGGCATCACCGACTCAATGGACATGGGTTTGGGTGGACTCTGGGAGTTGGTGATGGACAAGGAGGCCTGTCGTGCTGAGTTGGACACACAAAGAGTCAGGCATGACTGAATGACTGAACTGAATTGAATTACTTTACAGAATTTTGTTTTTTTTGTCAAACCTCAACATGAATCAGCCATAGGTATACATATATCCCTCCCTTTTGAGCCTCCCTCCCATCTCCCTCCCCATCCCACCCCTCTAGGTTGATACAGAGCCCCTGTTTGAGTTTCCTGAGCCAAACAGCAAATTCCTGTTGGCCATCTATTTTACATAAGGTAATGAAAATTTCCATGTTACTCTTTCATACTTCTCACCTTCTCCTCCCCTCTCCTTATGTTCATATGTCTATTCTCTATGTCTGTTTCTCCATTGCTGCCCTATAAATAAATTCTTCAGTGCCACTTTTCTAGATTCCATATATATGTGTAGAATATGTTTTTTTAAAATAGAAGAAAACTAACAGTGAGGAATTGAAATCTGTTCTGTGAGGAGCTGGAATCACTGGCCCTATAGAAGATATTATCTATTCATATTAGATAGTATGTTTATTATACAACCATAAAACACCACAAAGAGTTGGGTATTATTCAAAGTAGAAAGATAAATAATTTCCTCTAGGTTTACATAAAAACAAAATAGGCTGTTACTTGAAGTTCTAAATGTAGTTCTAAATCTAAAGGTTCTAAATGTAGTCTGGGTATTAAAATAAATAAAGGCAATTCAAAGAGGAACCAAAATAATCAAACAAAAAAGTTAAAGACTGAAGAATTCTTCATTATGAAGACAGAAAAGGATAGTAGGTAGGGTATAACTGAAAGGAATACAATTATGAAGGGAATTTTTAAAAGAAAATAGATGTGCTTATGGAATTCCAAATTTATTTACCTACAGAAGTCTACAGAAAGTTTAATATTAAATATTAAATAAAAGAAGGCAATTACTTTCAAAAGAGTAGGATGCATATTCTGTAGTGAAAAGCATTGTAAGTATTTCCTGTGGACAGGCCACTACATAAAAAAGGACTTATTTGCAATTGTAAGTGATACATTCATAGAGAACACTAGATGTTAGATACATATTCCTAATTTGGGGGGAACTATAGATATATAATCCAGTCCATGGGGTCACAAAGAGTCAGACACGACTTAGCAACTGAACAACAACTGTGGCTTGTAACTCTTTCCCCCCAGAAATTATTTTATGATGACTGTTACTTGTAGAATATGGGAATGGGGGAAAATACTATTCTTTATTCATGATGATGTTTCTCATGTTCTGCAGTAAGTCTCCCTCAGACGAACCTTCAATTGTGAACTTCCAAAAATGTGCACATCCGCTTGTAAGTCAGCTGTTGTCCTGTACTGCTGTACTTAGGTTTAGTTGCTAAGTCATGTCCCACTCTTGCGACCCCATGGACTGAGGTAGCCCACCAAGCTCTTCTGTCCATGGGATTTTTCAGGCAAGAACGCTTGACTGGATTGCTGCTTCCTTTCTCCAGGGGATATTCCCATCCTGCAGTGCAGGCAAATTCTTTACCAACAGAGCTATAGATGTGCTGAACTGTAAGTTTAAAATGTTTCTTTGTTTTCTGTGTTTGTTTTTTAATATATTATTTGTGTGAAAAGTATCATAAACCTATTATAACATGGTACTATATAGCTGATTGTTTTAGTTGGGTACCTAGGCTAACTTTGTTGGACTTATGAACAAATTGGTTACAAATGAACTTGTTCATACATAGGGCGCTTACTGTCATTTTTTTATAGCGACAGTAGCTTTACCTCATGTTTACAATAATGCAGATATACTTCTATACTCATTCACATACTTGTATACAGACGCACATGCACACACATGGATACAACACACAAACATTTAAATAGATATAATGCTTGTGTATGCTCGGTTATGTCTGATTCTTTGCAACCCCTCCAGGCTCCTCTGTCCATGGAAGTCCCCGGGCAAGAATACTGCAGTGGGTTGCCATTTCCTTCCCCAGGGATCTTCCCAACTCAGGGATCAAACATGTGTCTCTGGCTTGGCAGGTGGATTCTTCACCACAGAGCCACCAGGGAAGCGTCTATATGTGCATACATACACATATACATATACTGTGCTAACTAAGGGCATGTTTCTGAGATTGTTTCTTTTCATTAGAGAATACGCTAGGAAAGGCATATCACACTTACTACTCAATCTTGCTCCCTGTGATTTTCTCCCCTCTTCAGTGAAGATGAAATCAAAGTCATATCTTGGTATATTCCCTTGTATTTCATTCCAATCACACAGGGAATTTCTTGTAGAGGGAACATGTTGCGTTTTACACTTGGTTTATTGCTGCAGACTAACCTGTTATGACGTTACCAAATTCAACAATTGGCATTTTTTCTTCTCTTAATTGTCCCTATCACCTCTGTTCCTGGTTATTATAGACCTTTTTATCCTGAGGCAGATTTTGATAATCATAAGTCAAAAACTACAAGTTGCTGAATTTTCCAAGTCAGACTCGAAATTGGTCCTTTGGTATCATTTAGACACAAGATATTGCAAATTCCTAGTAATTAAGATGCCTTAACTTGCTGGGTTTTTCTGTGCAAGGACACAATTTTTTTTTAAATGACATAAAAACATAAATACCATGTAATCTATACTTACAAAATTTATATGTAGAAATTAATGCTTTCTCCTTGCTTAATATGACAGAACATTTATTTGGTTGAATTAAGAGGATTTTTGGAAAAATAACTACACTTTTGTTGGCATTAAATTAGCCAATAGAGGACATTTTTATGGGCCTGATTGAAATCAATGCCAGCAGGTAAAAATCTGAATATGCTTCTCTTAAAAAGGCCTGATATAATGTATCAAATCCTTTCCACATAAAATGTAGCTGTTATTTTTGCTTCTAGTACTTACATATGTTAGGCTATGTCTGGAAGAAGCCAGAAGATAAGCCCATAATGGATAAAAAAAAAAAATCTCTAATTTAGCATAACCAGTTCTGTTACTTATTTGGAATTTACAAATTTCCTTCCTATTTTGACATCTGTTGATGACCCTTCATTTTGCTAAGAAGTACTTCAAGCCTCCTCTTAAATAAAGTTCTCAATGTGTTGAAATTTGTACCCCTCAGAATACACTGTAAAAAAAAGATGATCTTTCGAGAAAACTAAAAACAACATTGTCAACAGGATTGTTTGTATGCCAAAGGTGCAATTTACATTTACAAACATACACACTAAAATATATGTAATCCACCTTCTGTAATCCACAGAAGGTAATACGTCACCTTCTGTGACTAAATGTATTCTATGGAAATGCTGCTCTTAAAATTCTTTTGATAACTAGCTTGTATTTCCTTATTGTCCATCTGCTCATGTATGCTCTTAAAATTAATTATTCTCCCGTTATATTAGTTACATATGTAGAGATGCCCCCTCAATAAGAGAACCCACTTTACTATGTTCATTAGGGCAGAAAATGTCCTTTTTCTCAACTTGTATCCTCCTATACGCTCTTTTCAAAGTTGTTAATGTTTACTACTCTACTTTAAAAAATGCCGTAAGAATCATATGTGGGGCATGACACTGGAAGAGTCATGATAGTTAAAGAGAAGCAAAACTGTCTTGAATTTCAATTGTGTTCTCACAATTCAGCTGGCAAATAAGACTCACAAAGCTATCCGTCAACAATGTAGTGTCTGGTGACCAGAATAAACCACAAGTGCTCTAAAAGATAGAGAATTTTATGGTGATGAGGAAAAGTTTTCAAGAGCAAATGGGATTAAGCCTGACCCCTCAATGGAAAGTAGGAGTTGAGTATACAGGGAAGAGTAGAGAACATAAATAGTGACAGTAATATGTGAAGGGAGTAGATGGTCTGTAGGGAGAATGCTTATTTGAAGGATACGCATGAGTTGGAGATAAGGTGGTGGAGTAGAAGGACTGAGCTCACCTCCTCTCAAGAAACAGGAGCCTGGTGGGCTGCAGTCCATGAAGTAGCAAAGACTTGGACATGACAGAGCAACCAACTTTTTCTTTGCTCTCATGAAAACACCAAAATCACAACTAACTCCTGAAGAACCCTTGACAAAAAAAGACTGGGACCAAAAAAGATATTCTACCAAACAAGATATTCTACATCCAAAGACAAGGAAGAAGCCACAACAAGACAGTAGAAGAGGCAAATGAAATATAACCCAACTGCACATCCCCTGGATGTGCAACCCAGAAGCTGGAAAATAATGACATTACAGAGGTTCCCCCAAAGGAGTTAGAGATCTGTGCTCCACGTCAGGCTCCCCCGGCGGGGGCTCTGACATGGGGAAGAGGAGCCCCTCAGAGTACATGGCATGGAAGGCCAGTAGGGTTTGATCACAGGACTCCACAGCACTGGAGGAAACAAAAACTCCACCCTTAGAGGACACCCACAAGGTCTTGTGCACATTAAGATCCAGGAAAAAAAGGCAGTGATTTTATAGAAGCCTGGGCTAGACCTACCTGTTGGTCTTGAAGGGCCTCCTGAGGAGGTGGAGGAGGGGCAGGCAACTGCGGCTCACTGGTGGGGACAAGGACACTAGCGGTGAGGTCCTGGGGAGTACTCTTTAGTTTGAGCCCTCCTGGAAGCCACCACCTTGACAACAAGATCTGGCCCAACCCAACAGCCTGAAGGCTCCAAGGCTGTGATGCCTCAGACCAAATAACTAACGCGGAGGAGCCCAGCCCAACCCATCAACAACTCAGGGCTGCGTAAAGTGCTCCTGAGCCCACAGCTACCTCCAAACATACCCCTTTACATAGCCCTGCCCACCTGAGGGACAAGACCCAGTTCCATCCACCAGTGGGAAGGCACCAGTCCCTCCACCGGGAACACTGCACAAGCCTCTAGAACAGGCTCACTCACTTGAGGGCAAACAGCATAAGCAAGAAGAACCACAGTCCTACAGCCTGCAGAACACAGCTTGCAAACACAGAAGGTTAGACAAAATGAGATGGCAGAGAAATATGTTCCCAAAAAAGGAACAAGATAATACGCGAAAAATAAACCAAGTGAAGTGGAGATCGGCAATCTTCCTGAAAAAATAATTCAAAGTAGTAGTACTGAAGATGATCCAAGATCGCAGAAGAAGAATGGAGGCATAGACTGAGAAGATACAAGAAATATTTGACAAAGAGAAGATTTAAAGAACAAATAAAACTGAATAATACAGTAACTGAAATGAAAAATACACTAGAAGGACTAGCAGAGTAAATAAGGTTGAAGAATGAATAAGTGAGCTGGAAGACATAAGGGAAGAAACCATTGCTGCAGAACAGAAAAAGAAAAAAGAATGAAAAGAAATGAGGAGAGTATAAGAGACCTCTGGGACAAGATTAAAGGCACCAACACTCACATTTTAAAGGCCTCTTATAAGGAGACGAGAGAAAGGACTTGAGAAAATATTTGAAGAGGTAACAGCTGGAAACTTCCCTAGCATGGGAAATGAAACAGCCACCTAAACCCAGGAAGTGCAGAAAGTCCCATTAAGACTCACAAGGTCCCCAACTTTTTTGGCACTAGTTTTGTGGAAGATAATTTTTCCACACATGGGGAGGGGGGATGGTTCAGGCAGAAAGGCATAGACCAGTAACAGTCCATGACCTGAGGGTTGAAGACTCCTGACAAACAGGATAAACACAATGAGGCATACACTGAGACCTAAGGAAAATAAATTGACAAAAGTTAAAGACAAACAAGAAATATTAAAAATAAAAAGGGGAAAAACACAAATAACACAAAGGGAATCCACATAACATTATTAATTGATTTTTCAGCAGAAACTACAGGCCAGAAGGGAGTGGCAAAGTATATTTAAAGTGATGACAGGCAAAAACCTATAATCAAGAATTCTCTACTCAGCAAAGCTCTCATTCAGATTCAATGGAGAAATCAGAAGCTTTATAGACAAGCATAAGCTAAGAGAATTCAGCACCACCAAGCTACAAATGCTAAATGAATGTCTCTAGGTAGGATAGAAAAGGTTGTGATTAGAAACTATAAGATTACAAATGGGAAATTTGTAATCTTAAAAGTAAAGTCAAAATATACAGCAAAGGTATGAAATCATCCACACAGAAATATGATACCAAAACTGGCAATCATGAGAAGAGGAAAGCATAAATGCAGGATATTAAAAATACATCCAAAATTAAGAGACCAGCAAGTTAAAGCAATCTTGTGTGTATTTGTGTATATATATACAGTATAGTTACTATATAGAGAGAGACCAGCAATTTAAAACAATCTTGTGTGTATGTGTATATGTATATATATAGTTAATATATCAAAACTTCATCATAACTGGAAACCAAAAATCTACAAAAGATATATACAAAAAAAGAAACAGGATTACAAACTCAACATTAAAGATAACCATCCAATCACAGGAGAAAAGAATAAAAAAATAAAGGAAGGGAAGAAAAAAGACCTTTAAAAACAAACTCAAAAAATGAATAAAATGGCAATAGGAACATACATATCAATATTTTCCTTAAATGTAAATGGCTTAAATGCTCCACCCAAAAGATATAGACTTGTTGGATGGATACAAAAGCAAACCCATACATGTGCTGTCTACAAGAGACCCACTTCAGACCTAGAAACACATACAGACTGGAAGTGAGGGGATGGAGAAAGATATTCCATGGAAAGAGAAATCAAAAGAAAGCTGAAGCAGTAATACTCCTATCAGACAAAATAGACTTTAAAGTAAAGACTTTTATGAAACAAAGGACAGTATATAACGATCAAAGGATCAATCCAAAAAGGACATATAACAATTACATATGCACCCAATATACAATCACCTTAATAGTTAAGGAAAATGCTAACAACCATAAAAGGGAAAAAAAATCAGTGACACAATAATACTGAGGGACTCTCATCAATGGACAGATCATTCAGACAGAAAATCAGTAAGGGAACACAGACATTAAATGACACACTACAGCAGATGGACTTAATTGGTATCTATAGAGCATTCCATCCAAAAGCAATAAAATACACATTCTTCTCAAGTGCACATGGAACATTCTCCAGGATTCACCATTTTCTGGGCCACAAAGCAAGCCTTGGTAAATTTTAAAAAACCGATTATCATATCAATCATCTGTTTTTGAACACAGATGTATGAGATTAGAAATCAACTACAAGGAAAAAAAACTGTAAAAAAACACAAACGTGGAGGTTAAACAATATGCTACTAAACAACTGATCGGGTCACAAAACATAAGAGAAGAAATTAAAAAAGTATCTAGAGACAAATGAAAATGAAAGCATGACAATCTAAAACCTATAGGATATAGCAAAAGCAGTTCTAAGAGGGAAATTTTTAGCAATACAGTCTTACCTCAAGAAATAAGAAAAATCACAAATAAACAACCTAAATTTACACTTAAAGCAAGGAGAGAAGGAACCAGCAAACCCAAAGTTAGTAGAAGGAGAAAAATAATAAATATCAGAGCAGAAACAAATTAAATAGAGGTAAAGAAAACAACAGAAAAGATCAAGGAAACTAAAAGCTGATTCTTTGAAAAGAAATAAAATTGATGGAACTTTAGTGAAATTCACCAAGACAAAAAGTGAGAGGACTCAAATCAATAAAATCAGATATGAAAAAGGAGAAGTTACAGCTGACACCACAGAAATACAATGGATCATAACAGATACTAAAAGCAACTATATGCCAACAAAATGGACAAACTAGAAGAAACACACAAATTTTTGAAGGTACAATCTCCCAAGACTGAATCAGAAAGAAATAGAAAATATGAACAGACCAAATACAAGCACTGAAATTGAATCTGTGATTTTATTTTTTTATTAATTAATTTTTAATTAATTTATTTAATTGGAGGGTAGTTACTTTACAATACTGTAGTGGTTTTGCCATACACTGACATGAATTAGCCATGGGTATACATGCGTTCCCCATCCTGAACCCCCTCCCACCTCCCTCCCTATCCCATCCCTCTGGGTTGTCCCAGTGCACCAGCCCTGAGCTCTTGTCTCATGCATCAAACCTGGACTGGTGATCTGTTTCACAATTGATAATGTACATGTTTCAGTGCTCTTCTATCAGATCATCCCACCCTCGCCTTCTCCCACAGAGTCCAAAAGTCTGTTATTTATATCTGTGTCTCTTTAGCTGTCTCACATATAGGGTCATCGTTACCATCTTTCTAAATTCCATATATATGCATTAATATACTGTATTGGTGTTTTTCTTTCTGACTTACTTCACTCTGTATAATCGGCTCCAGTTTCATCCACCTCATTAGAACTGATTCAAATGCGTTGTTTTAATAGCTGAGTAATGTTCCATTGCGTATATGTACCACAGCTTTCTTATCCATTCGTCTGCTGATGGACATCTAGGTTGCTTCCATGTCCTGGCTACTGTAAACAGTGCTGTGATGAACATTGGGGTACACATGTCTCTTTCAATTCTGGTTTCCTTGGTGTGTATGCCCAGCAGTGGGATTGCAGGATCATATGGCAGTTCCATTTCCAGTTTTTTAATGAATCTCCACACTGTTCTCCCTAATGGCTGTACTAGTTTGCATTCCCACTAACAGCATAAGAGGGTTCCCTTTTCTCTGGAATCTATGATTTTAAAACTCCCAACAAACAAAAGTTCAGGGCCAGATGGCTTCACTGTTGAATTCTATCAAATATTTAGAGAAGAGTTAACACCTATCCTTCTGTTCCAAAACACCTATCCTCAATTTCAAAAAATTCCAAAAAACTGCAGTTGAAGAAACACTCTCAAACTAAATCCATGAGATGACCATCACCCTGATACCAAAACCAGACAATATCACCACACACACACACACGAACAAAATTACAGGCCAATATCACTGATGAACATAGACACAAAAGTTCTCAACATAAAACTAGCAAACCTAATCTAACAATACATTAAAAGGATCATACAGTGCACCAGCCCTGAGCACTTGTCTCATGCATCCAACCTGGGCTGGTGATCTGTTTCACCCTTGATAGTATACTTGTTTCAATGCTATTCTCTCAGAACATCCCACCCTCACCTTCTCCCACAGAGTCCCAAAGTCTGTTCTGAACATCTGTGTCTCTTTTTCTGTTTTGCATATAGGGTTATTGTTACCATCTTTTAAATTCCATATATCAATGTATGGCAAAAACCACTAAAATACTGTAAAGTAATTAGCCTCCAACTAATAAAAATAAATGGAAAAAAAAAAAAAAAGGATCATATACCCTGATCAATGGGATTTATTCCAAGGATACAAAGAGTCTTCAATGTATGCAAATCAATGTGAGAACACCACACTAACAAACTGAAGAATAAATATCATATGATCATCTTTGTAGATGCAGAAAAGCCTTTGACAAAATTCCACACCCATTTATGAAGAAAACTCTCCAGAAAGTGGGTATAGGGGGAGCGAACCTCAACATAATAAAGGCCTTATACGACAAACCCACAGCTAACATCATACTCAAAGGTGAAATGCTGAAAGCATCTCCTCTAAGATCACTAGAAAGACAAAGGCGTGCACCCTCACCACTTTTATTCAAGATAGTTTTGAAAGTCCTAGCCACAACAATCAGAGAAGAAAAAGAAATACATGGAATCCAATTGGAAAAAAAAAAAACTGTTACTATTTTCAGATGACATGATATTATAGATAAAAATTCTAAAGATGCTACCAGAAACCTACTAGAGCTCATCAGTGAATCTGGTAAAGTTGTAAGATACAAAATTAATAGATACAAATCTGTCGCATTTCTGTACACTAACAATGAAAGATCAGAAAGAGAAATCAGGAAACAATCCCATTTATCATCACATCAAAAGTAACTAAATGCTTAGGAATAAACCTACCTAAAAGGAGGCAAAAGATCTGTACTTCACAAACTATAAGATTCTGATGAAAGAAATCAAAGGTGACACAAACAGATGGGATGATACACTATGTTTTTGGATTGGAAGAATTAATATTGTGAAAATGACTATACTACCCAATGCAATCTATTGATTCAGTGCAATCCCTATCAGGTGATCAATGCCATTTTTTTGCAGATTTAGAAAAAAATATTAAAATTTGTATGGAAATACAAAAGACACCAAACACCCAAAGCAATTTTGAGCAAGCAAAATGGAGCTGGAGGAATCAAACTCCTTGACTTTAAACTACCCTATAAAGCTACAATAATCAAAAAAGTGTGATACTGGCACAAAGACAGACTTACTGATCAAAGGAATAGGATATAATGCCTAGAAATAAGGCCATGCAATTATGGTCAATTAATCTATGACAAAGGAGGCAAAAACATACATTGGAAAAAAGACAGTCTCTTCGATAAATGATGCTAGGAAAATGCACAGCTACACGTAAAAAATGACATTAGAACATTCTCAAACTCTATACACAGAACTAAACTCAAAATGTATTAAAGATCTAATCATAATGCTGGATGCTATAAAACTCTTAGAGGAAAATACAGGCAGAACACTGTTTGACATAAATCACAACAAAATCTTTTTTGATCCCCTTTCTAGAGTAATGAAAATAAGAAAAAAAAAAATAAACAAAGGGGACCTAATTAAACTCAAAAGCTTTTGCACAGCAACTGAGCTATCAGGGAAGTCTTTTCACAGCAAAGAAAACCATAAACAAAACAAAAAGGCAACTTACAGAATGGGAGAAAATATTTGCAAATAATGGGACTGACAAGGAATTAACCTCCAAAATATAAAAAGAAGTCCATACAGCTCAATATTGAAAAAACAAACAACCCAATCAAAAATGGGCAGAAGATTATAAATAGATATTTCTACAAGGAAGACATACGGATGGTCAAAAAGCACATAAAAAGATGCTTACATTGCTAATTACTACAGAAATCAAAGTCAATATACAATGAGGTCTCACCTCCTACTGGTCAGAATGACCATAATCAAGAAGCCTACAAATAAAAAATGCTGAAGAGGGTGTGGAGGAAAGAGAACCATCTTATACTGCTAGTGGAACTATCAACTTGTCCAACCCCCATGGACAACAGTATGGAGCTTCCTTTAAAAACTAAAAGTAGACCTGCCACATGATCCAGCAATCACACTCCTGGGCATATATCCAGACAAAGGTGGAATATAACTAAAAGATACATACATCCTGATGATCATTGCAGCACCATTAACAACAGCCAAGACATGGAAACAACATAACCGTCCATTGAAAAATGAATGGATAAAGAAGGTGTGGTACGTATATATGATGGAATATTACTCAGCCACAAAAAGAATAAAACAGTGTCATCTGTAGCAACACGGGTAGACCTCGAGCTTATCATAATTTATGAAGTCAAACAGAGAAAGGTAAATATCCTATGATATCACCTGTATGCAGGATCTTTAAAAACATAAAATGAACTTATATACAAAACAGAAATGACTCACTGACATAGAAAACAAATTTGGTTTCTATGGTTACCAAAAGGGAAAGGTGCTGGGCAGGGGGTTAAACTAGGAGTTTGGCATCAACATATATATGCTACTATTTATACAACAGATAAACAACAAGGGCCTACTGCATAGCACAGGGAATTCTACTCAACATTCTGTAATAACCTATATGGGAAAAGACTACGAAAAAGAATAGATACATGTATGTGTGTAACTGAATCACTTTGATGTACACCTGAAACTAACATAACATTGCAAATCAACTACTCAAAGATAAAACAAAAAATAAAGCATATGTGTGAATGACTTCAAATAGTACCATTTAAAATTTTTGTGCTTCAACTGCAAAGACCCACATGGCACTATACTTATTGCTATTACATACACTATGGACTTGCATTCAAATTTAAAGCTACTTTTTTCAATACTATTTGGCGCTAGACATAATGAGATTATTCAGTGTCATCTCTCTACTCTATTTTAAATATAATTTCCAATATTAACTTTCAGTACTCTACTGTTTGACCTCCATGATAATGCCATGATTTTTAATTAAATGTCTTATGCTGAAAGGCTATTGAGTTAAACACTCTTCTTTTTTTCTGATTTTGAGCTAATTTACATTAGGTTTTAACTTTGAAATAATTAATGGCTATCTTCCAACACTTGAAATGCATGACTTCTTTTCAGAACATCTTCTGTTTTAATGATTCTTAATTCTCATCTGGAGATTTTTCATAAAAATGTAATTATAAATTGAGGGAAAATTAGCAAAAAACTATATCTTATATCATTTGCTATTGAACAAAGAATAAAAACATGTTCCAGAAATAGACTGAGAGAGGTCTCTCAGTCTGCTTGGTGGAATAACTAGTGAAGAAAGAAAAACAGAAGAAAATGATACAGAAGGAAGGAGCAAATTTAGAAGGAAATAATGAGTAAAGAACTTGTTAATCAGATGTAAGTAATTTCACTATGCGTGACTTTTAAAAGAAAAATAACAATGGCTAAATTTGGAACGTATAAACATAAGGTAGATATAAAAGTCTAGAAAAAAATAATGAGTAAGTCAGGATGGTGTGGCAGGAGTTAACATTACAAGTCTTTGTAATGTTTTGGAAAAGGGCTGAGATACTGATCACAATAGATTCTATTAAATCAAGTTTATAATTTAAAAATAATGGGCAACCATTAAATGAAAAGAACATATAATTACTAAAATCAGAGGTGGGGCAAAAAGGAATTACAAAGCTTCAAATTATCTAAAAGAAAGAAGAAGAGGAGAAAAAGAAGTCAAGGGCATAGGACACTTCTAAATCTACTTCATCCATTCAGGAAGCACCCTCCGCTTCCTTGGCAGGGTGTTAGGGCCAGTGGGTGATGTGAGTCTGTCAGAGGGCAAATGAGCGTTGAATGAATCTGAGTTGTGAACCCCGCGGGCCCAGGTAGTCAAGACGACACACAGCAAGGATGAAAACCAGGAATTCCTCATCATCTTTCAGGCCAGCTGATCTCTACAAAAACTGCTTACATAATTAGAGTGGATTATTTACTGGGAAGGGAAACCTGTATTTAGACAGAGCCTGGAAAACATATTCAAGTTGAGGATAGACTGTATTTCTGCACTGAAAAGGATCCTCAGCGAACATTTCTTTTTATGATTTTATAGAATATAAAGACTCAGTGAATAGTAAAAGGCCATTGTTCAGTGACACAATTCTCCTAGCATCTCACATGAACTGGTTTCTGATATTGACTGACATGGGACCAAGATTGGGAATCTGAGCGATTATGGCGGGTGTAACTCAGGTAGCAATAATGTAACAAGTGTGTAGCTGTTTAAGAATAAATTTATTTTATATTTCCAAATTGTGCTATGTTCCCGTCCCACCGACACTGTTTTCTCAGACTTTTTCTGTTTAGTATTTTCGTCTTTCAATATTCCTTTCCCCTGTCCCCCAATACTCCTTATTCTTTTTCCAGTGCTACCCTCCAACTTCCGTACATTACCTTTTTCTCTTTCACTTTTGTTTTCAGCTCGTCTGCATTATCTGCAACCCAGTGGCTCAGTTGGTAAAGAATCTGCCTGCAATGCAGGAGACCTGGGTTTGATCCCCGTGTCAGGAAGATCCTCTGGAGAAGAGAAGGGCAACCCACTCCAGTACTCTTGCCTGGATATTCCATGGACAGATGAACTGGGCAGGCTACAGTCCATGGGATCACAAAGAGTCAGACATGACTGTGCGACTTTCACTAAAAGATCTATTAGCTTCCAGAGGAGTTGATTTAATTCCACACACATGCTCTGAATTCCTACTTCCGCTAGTTGACAGTATAAAGTAGAACTCCAGAGTTGCCTAGTTTCCAATGTCTGTTACCTTACATACCAGCTGTGTGGGTTTGGCCAAATCACCTTGTGTATTTCACATTAGGCCTTCCCTAGTGGTTCAGCGGTAAAGAATCTGCCTGCCAATGCAGGAGATGCAGGTTCGATCCCTGGGTCGGGAAGATCCCCTAGGGAAGGAAATGGCAACCCACTCCAGTATGCTTGTCTGGGAAATTCCATGGATGGAGGAGCCTGGTGGGCTACAGACCATGGGGTTGCACAGAGTTAGACTCAACTTAGCGACTAAACAACATTTCAGATTAACTTCAGGTTAACTCAACTGTAATGATAATAATAATAATACCTATTTCATTAAGTTGTGAAGATTAAGTAAATTAGTGCGTGTGAAGAGTGTGGAACAGTCCCTGACATACAGTCAGCATATACATGTTATCTTTCCTCACATACTCTATGTACTGTTTTAGTCTTTTGGCACACACAGGATTCAAGTGTAGTTCCATGTTCATAGGGAATTTATAATCTACTGGTGTTCCAAGAAGCTAAATTATCTAGCCTAGGAGCAGGCTGGCTGAAACAAGCACTACATGGAGAAAAGAGCTGGTCTTCCAAGTTCATTGCATCATTATTCACAATAGTCGAGAGGGAAGCAACTTAAGTGTCCATCAACAGGAGAGTGGATAAAGATGATATAAAGTATTATTCAGTCATGAGAAATAACAAAATCCTGTCACTTGTGACAACATGGATGGCCCTTGAGTGCATAATGCTAAGTGAAATAAATCAGAGAAAGACAAATACTATATGGGATCACTTACATTTGGTATCTAAGAGAGATGAGCTCATACAAACGGAGAGTAGATTGGTGGTTACCATGGTGGGAGGTAAGAGAAATGGGGTGATGCTGGTCAAATAGTACAAATTTCTGATTAGAAGATTAATTTGTTCTGGGGATCTACACACAGCATTATGATGAAAGATAATACTGTACTATATACTGGAAAGTCACTGAGAGATTAGATCTAAAATGTTCTTATAACAATAAAAAGGTAATTATACAATGTGATGGAGTGATGTGATGTTAGCTAACGCTACAGTGGTAATTGTATTGCAGTATATCTGTATCAAATCAACACTCTGTATATCTTCAAATTACATGACCTTACGTATCAGGTGTACTTCAATATACTGGGGTGGGGGGAGACTTAGATGTGACCCAATTGACAGCAGGCCAGAGTAGGAAGATACCTCAAGTTTATCTTTAGATTTTATGAATGTCAAGTTGTGCTGTTGTTCAGTTGCTAAGTAGCGTCTGACTCTGCGACCGCATGAACTGCAGTATGCCTGGCTTCCCTGTCCGTCATCGTCGCCTGGAATTTGCTCAAAGTATGTCCACTGAGTCAGTGATGCTATCTAACCACCTCATCCTCTGCTGCCCCTTTCTCCTTTTGATGAAAGTCAAGTATTGTAAAGCAGTAAGAATTGTGGAATTATGATCAATGCCAGACTGGGGCAGTAAGGCCCCCAAACTGGAGTAACTAAGTTCTTTGAAGATAGTCTGAAAATAAACAATTTGAACAGCATCAAACTTGCCCACTGAAAAAAGGTGAGAGAAGCAAGTAGCCCCATTCCATTTACATTTTTATTGTGTGGCTATTGAGAAAGCACTAAAAATAGATTGCTTGGCTTCAAGCCTGGATCAATGATTCTTGGAGCTTTTTTCTTTTTCCTTTGGGGAAGAGGTAGGTTTATATCTGCTATGTAGTTTGCCAAAAAACAGAAAAAGACTTTAGAAGAAATTCTATGATTATAGTTACTATCTATTAAAGGCAAAGAGGGAACATTTTAAATTATCAGTATTATCCCTGAAGAATAAATAATTGTCTTCAAATCATGGACTACAGGATCCCCTAACAGCTTTCTTCATTTAAATGGAGGGTTTAAATTTTAATAAATGACTCTAAGCTGTGGATTTTGTCATTTTGGCTTTGGGGAATTAGGTCTTTTAAGTAAAATTGATGTAGCAAAGATACAGAAATACATTTGACTTTCAAATAAAGGGTAGTCCTCAGATACTTTTTCTTAGAGCAGACAGGTGACTGAGGATAAGCAGGTGTGTCTTAAATACTGATGATAAGACACAAAGCGCTCACAGGCAGCTTGTGATTTTCGCAGATTGGGTGCAGCCTCGCTACAATGTCTCGCTGGAAACAGTAACTGGATTTTCTGCTAATGGACAATCTGTCCATATGTGAACACATTATGCTGATGCTTAGCATTTTATTTCTTTTCTCTATAGGGAGACTGCTCTATATCTCTTTAGGGGGTGAGTATGAAGGGACATTGAAAGGCACCTGTGTTGAAAAACCATACCAGAAGAAACCCTGTTACCTTGGCTGTAATCTTGCCCTTGCCTCACACAAATTCCCAGGCACTGGAACACATCTGGAGCAAAATTTTAACATTTTTCTGTTGGTAGAAGCTGATACCAAGGTGTTCACAGTATCAAGAAATTTTGGAATAAGAAATCACACCTAAATATGAGGTTAATATATTCTGGAATAAAATATGTTCTGTAGTGCAAACAAATAAAGGAAAACAGGTTGCTTTTTAAATATAAATACACATTAATTGGTTGATATTATACCCTCAATTTTATAACAGAGGGAACATAGACACAGAAGGCTAAGTGATATGTCACAAATCACGCAGTGATTAAGTAGAAACCGGATTAGAAGCTTCATTTGTAGTTTCAAACCTAGAAGTAACCAGACCATCACAATAAAAAAGGATCACAATAACTGACTTTATGTATTTGAAGATACCTGGGAAAATGTCTAAGACTCAGTTTACTCACGTTCAAGAATGAGAAACCAGGAAACCACACATAAGTGACATAAATATGAAACAGCATAACTTTTTCTTTTAGGATAGAGAAGAAAACAAAAATTACAGAAGTTTCCATTTAGGTGTAAGTATCAGTAGTTAGACTGAAAGTGGGAGGAGAAGAGGACGACAGAGGATGAGATGGTTGGATGGCATCATCGACTCGATGGACATGAGTTTGAGTAGGCTCCAGGAGTTGGTGATGGACAGGGAAGCCTGATGTGCTGTGGTCCATGGGGTCGCAAAGAGTCAGACACGACTGAGTGACTGAACTGAACTGATCAGTAGTTAATTTCCAAAAGAAATACACTATGTGATTTATAAAGCACATTTTCTCTCAGCATTTTCAAAGCAACACTGTCTATCAAGACTTGAATATGATGATGAAGGTGGACGTAATTACTGCGGGACAGAAAGCACAAAGCAAATTTAATGGCAGATTGAGGCATTATCTGGTATTAAGGCTTCAGACTTCAAAACAATTTTATGTAGTGTATGGGTCAGACTGACTCGTACAGGATCAATTTTAGCAGGAGTCAGAGATCAGAAATAGACTTATGAAGAGATAGAACACAGCTTAGGAACTGTCATGATAGAAACACGTAATTTTTGAATCAGAGATTTGCAGACTGCTATGCACTTTTCATACAACAGATGGCAAAGAATCCAGTTTGAAGATTGCAATTTAGGAAAACCATCTTCAATGACAAATAACTCAATTCAAAGGCAAGAGTTGTAAAATTTGCTTTGTTTCAAATTCATGTCAGCCAATACATGGATTAATCACTAATATGAGGATGTCAAGCAGGAAATGATGCCAGAAGTACTATGTTATCATTTTCCCTCTAGTACTGAATCAACTCATATTTACTGATTTGCCTAAAATATGTTAAGGCAGAACCTGACTCAAAGCCTAAATAGAAATAATAATAAACAAAATGTGTCTTAGTGAGTTTGAAGCAAATGTTTTAACACTACTTCTAACCTTTGGAATTTAGCATTGAAAATGGGAAGAAAATCTGTTTCTAACCTACTCTTCAGTTTGTAAAGGTCTGAGGTAGATGACTTTGGGCATCCTGTGAGTGACTTTTGATGAGTCCATGTGATAACCACATTTGGGCCTCAGAGATTTCTGGGACATTAAATGAACTGCCATGACGGTACCTAAAGCCAGTCTCAGAGGGAGACACGTGGAATATTTTACCTCTTAGCACTGAAGCACAATTACTGTTTAATTAGTGATAAATTAGGTATCTTATCAGACAATGTCTGTAAAGCACCCTACGATAATGCACATTACTAGGTATGAAGTGCTCAAAGCTTACATAGTCAACATTAAGCTATGGGTAAAGATGAAACTCCTTTATGTGTTTATGTTAGAATTGTTCTTAGTTTTCTTTAACGTGGGCCTCGTCTTTTCTCCAGCCCTACAGTTTTCTCAATCACTTCCAGATTAAAATAGTGTCCTTTGGGTGAATATAGTCATATTCAAACATTTCTAGGATCTCTTTCCCGTTCAAATCTCTCCCCAAATTCCCTTTCCTCCTACTCAAGCTTGATGTAAACATGTATCATAAGTCCAAGGAATATTTTCCAAAAGGAGCCTGTAAACAAATTGGCAAAGGCTGTGAGTCTGCTTTGGGCCACTCCTCATCTCGTTTGTCCTGTGAGCGCACCCCGCTTCTGATCCAGGCCGGCTCATCCGGAGGCTGGGGGGCCCCCAGCCACGTGACCGTCTACAGTCTCCTGACCTCAAGTGTCTCCCATCTGTCTACAGCCTGCTGGTGGTGTGAGGAGAGTGGATTCAGAGGAGAGGTCCATTCTAGCCAGGCGGCTAAGCTTGCTTCCTTGTGAGTTGAAATCCTGAAATTCACTTTCAGGATTTCACATCCACAGGTGGGAACAGGAAAGACTAAACATCTCACTTCTCCTCCCCACACACTGTTCTCAGAATTTCTTCTCCTCTCTCCAGCCTCTGACCCCATCTCCCTTCCCTGTGCTCTCCCCTAGGATTAGTATCTTCCTGGCAGCAAACTCCAATGAAACCACCCTGCCTTATTTCACCTGTGGAAGAATGGAGTCTGGTCTGAGGGGATTAAGGCTCTCTGATTTTGGAGCTGAAGAGGTAACCACTATTGTTCTCAGCTTGGAGGTCCCACTGTGTAATCAGAGAAACTCATCTTAGAGGTGAAAGGTCAAACGCTACTGAAAGAGGAGGAAGGGACACTCTTGATGATCTGACCCCCTTGTGGCTACAAACTACCATGTTAGCCCTTAGACCTCTGCTACTCACGGTCCAGACTCTGAAACACTAGTGGCGAGCGCAGACTAGAAGATGTGGACTCGCCTTGTGTACCAAACTGTGGGACACCGCACAAGCTTTTCATCATCGTGCTGTGTCCCCCGTTCACTGAAATGACATCAGGTACATTCTGAGGACAAGTCCTGAAGTCCAGGTAGGAATTCTAATACCACAGATGCAGATGGGTTGAGACTGGAAGGGGAACCAGCAGAGCCAGCTGCCATCAAGGTGAGAGGTGAGCCTTGTTATTTTCAGAGATGCTCTGGGGAGACTCTCAGAGTCACAGGAGAAATTAAATCAAGAGGGGCTGCTCAGGTCCCCTCTTCCTACTTAGATACACATGGAATAATCGAGTCACACTCTGAGAAGTCCCCAAAGAAAGTGACTGATCTGCCTGGGGAGGGCTCCAAGACAGGATTTGACAGCTGGAGCGAGAACAGAGAGGAAGCAAAGGAGAATCTGGGTTCCTGCAAGTGATGCGGATGTCGGGCCCAGACAGGGACAGGGAGCCCCTCCAAGAGGGACGTCCTAGAGGGCAGCTGCTTGGCCTGCCGGCTTGTCCTCCCCCGGCCCTCGGAGGAAGCCTGCCTTCCTGCCTACACCTCCGCTGGAAATGCAGACCCTGCAGGAGGTCTTCCCAGCCAAGGGGAGACCACCCAGAGGACTCCCTCGGTCAGATATCTATAGACAAGATAAACCTTCGTCTTTCTTCCATTAGTATGGACTGACAACTGAGCATGTGAAGAAAACTCATGGCAAAATGAAAAAAAAAATACTAAGGAACACACATAGATTGGCAGACTCTTGAGGAAATAGAAACAATCTGGGGAAGAAAATAACTTCCCATTTTTCTAATTGTTTTCCCCTGGGGGACCTGATAGCATATTGTATACAGAGAAAAAGGATAGGCTTCTATGTAGAAAGAATGAGTCAAAAAGTGAGAAAATATCCTTGCAAATTGAAATTATAATTGCTTAAATTTTTCAAAAAAAAAATAAAAGGAACTTCTTAATGATAGAGTGAAGATACTGAACATAGATAAAGAGCTAACGTTAATTTATCATTTCCTCTGAATTCATTCAACCAAACAACATTCCTACAAGGCAAGCATCATGGTTATTATCCTCATGTTATAGATGGAGAGTCACAGACAACGTGGAGATTAAGTAACTAGCCCAAGGTCACAGAGCAAGGAAGTGACAAAGACAGAAATTCTAACTCTGGCAGTCTGCAGTGTAGAAAAAGACAAATATGTGGACATTATAGCAAAGAAAAGTTAGCAGACATGGGAAGAGCTAGAAAATCCGTCATCCTTCTTTTAGGAATGTTACAAAGGATGAGATGATGAAGAGGAAATAATCAAAGAAATTTTCATAGAATTGAAAGATCAGAATCTTTAGCTACATGAGAACAACTTTTGGAGGCCAAAAAAGAAAAAAAGAACTAAAACCCCTACCTGGGCACAAACTCTATGTAAAATATAAAATATAAAGACACTGAGAAATGCTAAACATGACGGGAAGAGGAAAGTCTCATCCACTAACGAAAACAAATCGGAGGGCTCCCACGTGATGACACATGGTTTGGGGCGACTGTGGCTTCAGAGTTTATAGGGAGAATGACTTAATCCCAGAAGGCCGTTTCTAGGCAGGTTCTTGGTCCAATGAAAATACAAAAGAAAGAGATCCATGCATGGAAGCCAGATCATGTAAGCCCTCTGCCAAAACTCTTGAGTTCCTATTTCACACCAGGTATTGCAGTCCTGACAAAGGCCCCCAGGGCTCTCTGTATTGCATCTTGTTGTCCCCATCTCTGAAATCTCCATCACCCTCTCTGATCAAACTGGCCACCTTGCTGCTCCGAGATGTGCTCTGATTCCAGGACTTTACAGTCCCTCCTCTGAGAAGTCCCTTCTCCAAATGTGTACCGGGCTCACTCCTTCAGACCCGTGAAGTCTAGACTCAAATGTCACCTTCTCAGAGATTCCTTCCCCAGGTTCTGTATGTAGAATTACCTTTGCCTTACCTCTCCATTATTAATATTCTTCTCCTTGTTTAATCTCCCTTCATAGCATTTATTACATAGCACGTGCAGCCTATTATAAAACCTACTGATCTTACTTACTGTCTGCCTGTGTACACTGGAATATAACTTCCAGATGTGTGTCTATTCAGTTCCCAGTTTAGTTCATTGCTGGTATCCCAGATATCCAGAGCAGTAACAGATATATATGAGATGTTCAATATTCTTTTTCTGAATGAATGTTGAACACCCTGCAAGAATATTATTAGAGAATTCCAGAGGCAGGAAATAAAGTTTCCAAACCAGGCAGATAAGTACTGACTTAAATTATACTTGTGTAAAACAAAACTTTTCAACACTAATATCCTATTTCTATTAACTTCACTCTCTACTGAATATATAAAAATAAAAAATGGTAGTTAATTCTTCCCAGACTAGTGATGTTAGTCTATGCTCTGAAAACTTATTCATTTCTATGCAGACCATAACAGCTCATCAATCAAAAACCTAGATTAATTAAGATCAGCATAACCAACGATGAGGTGACACTTTTGTCAGGTAAGCAGTCTGGTCGGCTGCCACGGCAAGAATGTGTTAGTGACTTCAAATATAAAAACTCATGCCATGTGACAAGTCTTTTAAACTTTAAAACATTGCTCTGCCACCACGGAGACTTTGTTTTAGCAGATAACTTGAGTATCTTATAACAAAATGAAAGAATAATGAGTTTCCCTGGAAAAAGTGGTTTCAAGACTACATCTCTCTCTATTTTTCTTTTCATAGTTGCTTCAGATTTAAAAAAATTTTTTTTAAATTTTTTTTCATTTATTTTTATTAGTTGGAGGCTAATTACTTTACAATATTGTAGTGGTTTTTGCCATACATTGATATATGGAATTTAAAAAGATGGTAATGATAACCCTATATGTAAAACAGAAAAAGAGACATAGATGCACAGAACAGACTTTTGGACTCTGTGGAAGAAGGTGAGGGTGGGATGTTCTGAGAGAATAGCATTGAAACAAGTATACTATCAAGGGTGAAACAGATCACCAGTCCAGGTTGGATGCATGAGACAAGTGCTCAGGGTGGTGCACTGGGAAGATCCAGAGGGATGGGATGGGGAGGGAGGTGGGAGGGGGGACCGGGATGGGGAACACATGTAAATTCATGGCTGATTCATGTCAATGTATGGCAAAAACTACATCTCTCTTTATTTTTAAGTTATACGCAGACTTCTGTAAAATTCACAGACGTCATACCCGGTGTTTTTCTAGAAAAGTAGAAAAATAAACCTAAAGTTTGCAAACCAAATTTAAACAGATGCTAAAAGATAACCACACACACTTAGAGAAGCAACTTCATATTGAAATAGGTGTTTCTATTTTGTAGTAAAAATACAGACTTTTATTTTCTTCCCATATTAATTCAAACAATTCTTCTTTCCAGTGAGTCACACAAGTAGCTTCGTCAATCTGAGATTTGTTAAGCAATCATTTTTACCTGCACGTTAAAATCTAGCAAAGTTTCAAGAAAGACTCTGATCTTCCATGTAATCATTATTATTTCTTCTTGAAAGCAAGAGGATAATAGTGAAAAGTACAGTACCTCCCTATTCCCAGCCTCCTGTCTCCCTTTCCTAATTCCTTGAAGGTGCATGGGGTTGTTAGCCTACCTTGTTTTATCAGGTTTCTGATAGCAATCCAGGGGCACAGATATCAGTGTCTACCCTGTAATGATAGAGAAGTTAGGACTCAGGTGGAGAGACCATCCTGCCCAAGGCAGGCGGGATTTTAACCCAGGTCTTCACCTTCAGAACCCGTGGTGTTCCCATTCTGTGACAGTGGCGCGGGGTCCTTGTGAACAGCACGCAGTGTTTCTCGAACTTGAGAAAGCATCAGAATCTCCTGGAGGGCTGGCTACCGCACAGACCGCTGAGCGCCACGGCTCGAGTCTCCTATTGAGAAGGTTTAAGCTGGAGTTCAAGAGGATGAGTCTCTAACAGGTTCCCAAGGTGACACGTCTTCTGCCAGTCCAGCGACCACACTTTGAGAAGCACTGCAGTAGACAAAACATAACCTCCCACCTTCTGATTCAGAGCTCCTGTTCCCATCCCACAAACCCAGTCCATGCGTCACTTTCTCCATCCTGTTTATTGGCAACGCCATTCATTTGTAGTTCTGACCACAGTCTCTGAGGTCATTCTGGAATCCCCTTCAGCCCACATACTGTGAATCCAGTCTTTCAAACATCCTATGTTCTCTGCTGCTGCCGTCCCAATACGGACACCCAGGTCATTGAGATGGCCTCACATTTGACCTCTCTGCTTGTACCACCCACAGCCTGTTGTGACAGCAGTAGCTCCAGCGAGATACATTTAACATGAAAGTCTGTAATCACTCTTGTGCTCCAGGCCCTGGCACTTTCCCAGAGCCAAGCCCCAAGCCTCTCTGATGGTCTGGGGGGCCCTGCATGACGCGGCCTTCAGAGACTCTGAAGCTCACCTCCCGTCCGTCTCCCCGGTGCCCTCCTGCCGCCCGGGGCTGCTTGCTCTGCCTGGGCAAGCCTGCTGCTCTCTACCTAGTGCCTCTTACCCCGGAGCCCCCTGGCTGAAACGCTCTGCTCCAGATGACCACAGGAGTACATTTCCTCACTGCCTTTGCGTCTGCTCCACTCGGCCGTCTCCACGAGGGCTCTGCTGACCACACCGCCCCATGGTCCCCACGCACATTCCACTGCGCCTTTGCTCTCCACCCTTTCAGCTTTTCCATATCATGTGTTACCTTCTATAACACAACTTGCTCATGTCTGAGGTTTCTTACTGCCTCTCTACCCGTGTTAGACTAGGTGCTCTGGGAGGACTGAAATCTTTGTCTATCTTGCTCACTGCTATGTTCCAAATCCCGACTAGGGTCTCACACGAATCAGGCATAAATAAGCACTTTTTAATGAAATGAATGAATTTCAGTGCGAATTCCTGTGTGTATTCATTTCTATACACAATAGGAAGGAATTCCTATTCACCTAACATGTCATCAGATTGATAAATTCCACGCCAACAATCTGCTGTAGAATCAGCCCTCATCAATATTCTCCCTGAAATAAGTTTTTAGCTCAGCTAGACACAGAAAATAAAATTATCAATAATGTGTGACTTCTATGTAAATCAGAGGTTTTCTGTGACAGTGATTAACTGGCAAAAAGGCATCTGTATAGGGGCATGTGGACTCAACCTACTATCAATAACAAATGCCACTTTTGAGAAGTCTGTAATCTAAAGCATCAGAATATGTCCATTACAGCAGCAGCTCTAATTCTTTTGGAGTAGAATAAAATATGAGCAAATTAAAGCTCAACTCATATTACTTTAGGACATATTTATCATATACTCTTCATTTCAAGGCAAAAACAACATTAAAATATTGTCACAAAAAACAAGTTTTATTATAGACAGACCAAATATAAACTTGATTATTAAATAATCACTTTGAAAACTTTGTATGGTAATATATTCTCATTTATAATAAGTCTATGCACATATTCAGGCATATTTTTTGATAAAACAAGTGGTCTATGGTTTTCTGGTACCAGTCAGTATTGAGAACATCTGGGGCTGTAGCCTGACTCCCTAAACAACTAATCCATCCTTCAGTGTGGGGTGATGCCTTCTCCTGCAGCGGCTGGAAAGCTGAAATGAAACATGCTGTGGAGGCTTGCAGGCAGAGCTGAGAGTCACTTAGGTTTCATCGATCGCTTGCCCTCACATGAGGGCTGAATGCAGAAGTGAGGTGAACAAGATGAGCGCCAGGTGCCAGCCATGCAGTCTGCGGTGCAGACGGGTCTGACTTTCCTGCAGGCAGCTTCTCGATCATATTAGCAGCAGCTCTTACCCAGGTGGCTGCCTAAGTTCTGTGCTGAGTTCTTGAGGATCTCGTCTAGAAACTCAGCCGGTGGGTTCAGTAAGCCATTTAATACCACATGCTAACCTTGGGAACGTGAACAGTTTCCTGGTAGTTTGGCTCTGACCAGAAAAGAATCCCAGGTCCGGTATCCGGTCACCAGTGCTTGAGTTAGAAGAAGCTCTGGCCTCCAAAAGGGTGAGCCATACTAGAATTACACACTACCTGGAAGGTTCTCAGTGCGCGTTTAGTTCAACTGTTTCATTTTACACATAATGGAAGTGGGAGCCAACTGCTTTCTCAATGTGATTGATGACTAAGCCACAGCTAGATGTCAGGTGCCCCTGACTACCTGTTCAAAGCAATTCTTGCTATAATCACATAGACTTGGGCCCAAATTATTCATTATACTGCTACTCTGTGACTTTGAAAATGCATTTATTGGTAGAAGAGTCAGAAAAACAGGAAAGGAAAATCTGGATGTTGCAATCAGACAATGCTGTTATTTTCACATGTCAAGAGAGTTATTCTAGAAATGAATGATTCAGCTTTGCACAGAAGGCATCAGTAATTCCTAAAATAGGAGGTAGTGAAGGGGCATGCATGAAGGGACGGTGCACTCTTTCATGACCACTACATCATAAGTTCCTGAACTTAATTTTAATCTAATTCAATGAAACACATCATACTCAGACACAAGAAGACAACTGTTAGAGGGTATTGAAAACCTGTCTTGCGTTTGAAGCTTGCTGCCGTAAAGCTCAAGATAATAAAAAAAAAAAAACACCTGAAAAGCAAGTTGTTCTTGATTTATCACTCTTATTTCTGAACTGGTTGAGATAATTAAATTTTAAACTAATGTTTATTCCTGAAGTATTACCTATTGCCAATGAGAGTTTGGCTTAATGTAATATGGCTGTGATATTACTTATTAGAGATGATGATTTAGATGACAGAGGTGTATCTTTTCTCTTCCGGCTTTCTAAAGACAGAAACAGAAATTAATCTATGCCTGATGGTCTTGGAATCAGAAAAACATCAGGAATGTATGCTCTGGAGGAATAACATATCTATACTTTATCAAGGGATTATACACTTCAACAGTACTGGAGAAGATAAGTATAATGGAATTCTACACACCCCTACCAACAGTTGTAGAAATATATCTATTGACATGGAACTATATTAATGGTACAAATAATTGAGAAAGCAGGGCATAAAACTGTATATAAGCACGAATCCACTTTTGTAACTATATTCTCTGTGTATCTGTTGCTAGGTCTATATTAACATCCTGGCTAAATTTAGAAGTTTTGAGACTGTGCATCAGCATAGGTGATGGGACTACAGGTAATTTTTTGTCTAGATTTTTTCCAGTTTTTTTCAGACAATATATATTGCTTTTGGAATAAAAAAAATAATAGTTGGAGGTGAGGAAGGAGATTTAGAAAAGGCAGAGGAATCAGAGATCAAAATGCCAATCTGTTAGGTCACAGAAAAGGCAAGACAATTTTTTTTAAAAAAATCTACTTTTTCACTGACTACACTAAAGACTTTCACTATGTGGATCACAACAAACTGTGGAAAATTCTTCAAGACATGGCAATGTCAGACCACCTTACCTGCCTCCTGAGAAACCTGTAGGCAGGACAAGAAACAACAGTCAGAACCAGACATGGGACAATGGACTGGTTCAAAAATGGGAAGAGTATGTCAAGGCTGTATACTGTCACCCTGCTTACTTAACTTACACGCAGAGTACCTCATGCTAAATGCCAGGTGGGATGAAGCACAAGCTGGAATCAAGATTGCTAGGAAAAATACCAACAACCTCAGATATGCAGATGATACCACTTTAATGGTAGAAAGCAAAGAGGAATTAAAGAGCCTCTTGAAGAGGGTGAAAGAGGAGAGTGAAAAAGCTGGCTTAAAACTCAACATTCAAAAACCTAAGATCATGGCATCTGGTCCCATCACTTCATGGCAAATAGATGGGGAAAAAGTGGAAACTGACAGATTTTATTCTCTTGGACTCCAAAATCACTGTGGATGGTGACTGCAGCCATGAAATGAAGATGTTTGCTCTTTGGAAGAAAAGCTGTGACCAACCTAGACAGTGCCTTAAAAAGCAGAGATATCACTTTGCCAATAGAGGTCCATATATTCAAAGCCATGGCTTTTCCAGGAGTCGTGTATGGATGTGAGAGTTGAATCATAAAGAAGGGTGAGTGCCAAAGAACTGATCAGCTTTGAACTGTGGTGCTGGAGAAGACTCTCAAGAATCCCTTGGACAGCAAGGAGATCAAAGAAATCAATACTAAAGGAAATCACTCTGATATCATTAGAAGCATTGATGCTGAAACTAAAGCTCCAATACTTTGGCCACCTGATGCAAAGAGGTGACTCATTGGAAAAGACCCTGATGCTGGGAAAGATGGAGGGCAGGAGGAGAAGGGGACGACAGAGGATGAGATGGTTGGATGGCATCACCGACTCAATGGACATGAGTTTGAGTAAACGGGAGTTGGTGAAGAACAGGGAAGCCTGTGTGCTGCAGTCCATGGGGTTGCAGACAGTGGGACACGACTTAGTGACTGAACAACAGCCACAATAGTTGGAGGTAGAGCAGGTACACCCAGGGCTTTGACTTATGAGGTCAGCACAGCCCAGCTGCAGTGAAGGGCCAGCTGGCCAGGAGTGCATCAGTCGCGGTCCAGGCCTTCAGCGCCCCTTGAGGCAGTGATGCAGCCCACAGCCAGGCACATTAGAACAACTGGCCTGCCTGCTGCTGTAACGTGCCCGAGGAGTTCTGCCGCCTGCCCAACAACCGTCTGTCCGTTAATGAAAGCTGTCTTCTGAAAACCACACTCCCTTGTCTGTTTATTTGCCCTGGCAACCAAGTTCGTTTTGTTAATTGTCCATGTATTTTTAAATCAATTTTGTCAGAGTATAGTGGATTTATAATGTTGTGTTAGCCTCAGGTGTACAACAGAGTGAATCAGTCATACCTATACCCCCTCTTTTTTTACATTCTTTTCTCATATAGGTCATTACAGAGTATTAAGCAGAGGTCCATATTTTTAGATTCCACATATCATATGATGGAATCTAGGTGGAAAGCAATATCATACAATATTTCCCTATCTGATCTACTTCACTCATTATGACAGTCCCTAGGTGCATCCACGTCACTGCAAATGGTGTTATACCTTTATCTCACTCTAGAAATGTTAACCCAAAGGAATACTATAGCTCTCAGAAACCCCGCCTTCCTTGTACTACCTGGGACAAAAAACTGTCTTTAGCTTTTACTGCCATCAGTGAAACCATGATTCACAGTCCCTGTTTTCTCCTCTTCCCTCCCACAGCTTGTCTGGCCTCATCACAGAGCAACCAGCCGCACCCACTGGGGCCTCCACCGCCCCTCTACAGGACCTGTGGTTTCCCCTGCCTTGCACACCTGAAGTCTCTCTCTCTGCTCCAGTGTATCTGTCAACACCCTATCGGTTCTGTTCTTCTGGAGAACCCTGACTGACACATCCACACCCACCTTGACTTAGATGTAGCATGAGCTGGGTAATATTCAAGGATTTTGGAGCCAGAGAAAGGAGGGTAAAATCTTGGTCTTGTACAAGCTCATCACTTTTCCAAGCCTCAGGGTCTCTACCTGTGAAATGATGCTAACAGTCCTCACCTAAGGGTTGTTGATCCTGGAGAAGGAAATGGCAACCCTCTCCAGTATTCTTGCCTGGAGAATTCCATGGACAGAGGAGCCTTGAAGGCTACAGTCTATGGGGTTGCAAAGCGTCAGACATGACTAGGCACGCAAAGGCTGTCGTAAGGATTAAAGCGAAGTACTTAGGACAATGCCTGGAATAGGAGGCAGTCCCTTGAACCCAGAGAGTGGTGGCTTAAAAAGGAAAAAAGAAAGCCATGTTGAGCTGCTATTGGGATGCTCTATTTTTCCTTCCAAAATGTCACTGTTTGGGTCCTTCACTCTCCTAGGCACCAGAAAGCCACAGGCTTTATATGCTAGTGCTACGCTGGGGGCATAAGAGACCAAGTAATGCAAACGTCTGTTTCAAGATGCACTTGGAAGAGCTTCCTTGCTCCATAAATTCCAATACCCAGGCTGACTCAGGTGACATGATTAATGACTATAAGTCAGATCTAAAGTAACAGTCATTGAATTATTTGAGACTGCAAAACAATATTAGGAAAAGCTGTACAGATAAAAACTAAGTTCACTGTAGCTCAGGAAAAGGCTTTGAATACATCACTTAGCAGAACAAAATAATGGACTAATGGCCTTAATCATGTAAGCTTACCCTCTCATTTTCATGCCAGGAAGTGTTGCAACAGTTAATATAAATTTCAGAACTAGGTAATATGTAAACATATTTAGTCATTTTGTATAAATGTTTACAATCTATTGAAGTGAAAATTTGCTTTCTCATTTAATTTACTCAGAATTATAAAGAAACTGGAGTTATACATTCTACTGCGGTTATTAATTATAACTTTCTCTTATCTTAGCTTTTTTAGAACTTGAATTTTTGTTAGTTTGTAAAATCACTTAAGTATTAGAAAAATATTTCTCTGGGAAGTCACTGCAAGGGTGCATATAGGTATGTGAATGCTATGTGCATGATACATGTAATATACACATAGATATGGGTATACAGATATGTACATGAATAAGATGAATATTTTATGGTATTAATGTTACGGAAACATGGAAAAATATGAAGGAGCTCCATACTTAAATTGTTCCCAGTGCTCTCATTTTTCTAGTATTAGCGTCCTAGAAGGTTTTAGCCAGAGACTACACTTCTCAGCCTTATTGCTATCTGGTGGGACACACAGTTCTGAGTAAGTTTTGGCCAGTGGGATGCAGTGGTCAGAGAGGAAGCAATGTGACCAACAGCTCCATCACATTCCGTAAAGGAAAGTGTTTACCATCTGTCTCTTTTCTTTCCCTTTCTGTATTCTGCTGGGTTCAATGGAATGTCTGATCCAGAGATGGAAGGCGAGCCAAGGATGACAAAGTGGTACCCCCAGTCTGGGGGCGGTCCTCAGGTGGACTCCTGGACCGAGGCAGCTACTTGCTCTGGCCTGCCTGCCCATTCATGGACTCCTAGGAACAGACAAGGTAACTTCTTCCTTGAACCCCTGCATTTTTGTTCTGTTTGTTCTGGTAACTTACTCTATTTCCTAAACATCACAGAGCCCATCTGTAATCAGGAGATCCCCAAGCGAAACGATGAGATCACTGCTGACTCTGAGAGGGTCCCACGCCCCTGGGATCTAGAACTGGTTACTCCGTGGCCACTGCAAGGGACTCCCTCCCCAGCACACACCAAGAGGTCACTCAGGTAGAAGATGATTCTTTCATCAAAGCTGTCACAGACAGGTCTTTGAAACTGATGCTTCTTATGTGCTCAGTGGTGCTGTTTCTTCTGCTACTCACGCGTCAGAAGTGAAATGACATTTTCATTACAAACACTTCATTGCGTCAGCTGCATAATTGGTTTCATGTCACAGAAAACTCAACCCAAACTGAGTAAACAAAGGGTCAAACATGTGGAGCTATTCAGCTGAAGAATCCACTGTTAATGGAAAGCGTAGGGGTGGCTCGAGGCAGACACTCACGATGTTACCAAAGATGTCCTCACATTCTTCCCTTTTCTCCATACAGTTTCCTACACGGCAATTTTATCCCAATGCTGGCTCCCCGAGGTCACAGGATGATTGCAGGCAGCAACCAGGGCTCCATTCCATCTCATTCAGGTCACAGAAAAGGGAGACACGTTGTTGCAGAAAAAGCCATGAGGTGCAGTTTTACAAACAATGCCAGGTCCGGTACCCACACCACGTCAATCAGTTAGCTTTGATTTAGGCTCTTCAGCATATACCATTGCCTTGGTCAGGAATAAGGTCAGACTTACACAAAACCCATGGCTTTATCTGGAGGAATGAGTGGTTTTCCTAAGGACAATGCGATATCCGTCCCGGAAGGAGTGAGAACACACGCTGGGCACTGAAGCAGCACTTAATGTATTATTTCAGCCCCAGTATGTGCATCTGGAAGGTCCTTAAGTGACTGTAATGTGCCTAAGTGAGATATGATTCCAACAATGCTACTGTGTGGAGAACATCCTATTTGTTGATAAAAAAGAGTCTCTTTATACTACAATATTATTTCCTAAAAATAATATTATTTCATAAAGATGTTAAATCATGAAAAAGAAACCAAACCCATTTGATACTCTGAATAATGATAAAAAACACAATGTATTTTCAAGAAAATTTTGCTAAATATATTCAATTTTTGTGAGGTTAGAATGTCCCACAAATGGAAAGTTTAATGATGCATATTCCACAGAGACGCTGAAGAGCAAGATTTCAAAATGCTCATCGTATGCACAGTGAAGATAACCAGTATCAACATTAGGAAGGCTGTTAATTTTTCTGCTTTCTTGGTACACCCCTGGTACTATCAACAGCCTGAAAACCAGGTACTAAATGCTTCCAGTTTACAACTTTTGATGGCTTTTGTATTATTATACAAAACAAATGGGGTTTTAAAATTACTGTAACTTTAAAAACAACTTATCTTCTACCACTTTAATAAGAAAAAGGGAAATGGTAAGGATGAAAGAGTTGTTTAAAGAAAAGTGTTAGTGACATGATTACATACTCGGTATCAAAATAAGTTCTATGATAATAAGATTTCATCAACACAAGGCATTTTTAAAACTTCTTTATTGTAAGTTCTATAGCAATTTCCTATGTAAATTATGGTGACTTAACAAAGTCACAGCCCAGGGTACTATATTTAATATTCTGTGACAAACCATAATGAAAAAGAATATAAAAATAATGTGTATATATATATGACTGAGTCACTTTGCTATAAATAAGACATTGTAAATCAGCTATGTTGTTATTTAGTTGCTAAGTCATGTCCAACTCTTTTCGACCCCATGGACTGTAGCCTGCCAGGCTGCTCTGTCCAAGGGATTCCCCAGGGAAGAATACTGGAGTGGGTTGCCATTTCCTTCTCCAGGGGATCTTCTCCACCCAGGGATTGAACCCGTGTCTCCAGTATTGGCAGACAGATTCTTTACTACTGAGCCACCTGGGAAGCCAGTAAAATTTTAAAAAATTATAATGACTTTTTTTCCATTTTCAACACAGAGTGACTTGGCATCATAAATTATTCACTGCTACTAGGGATATATATCCAAAATACAGGCAGATTCCATCTTCAACTCAATACATGGAATGTTTTAATCTCATTATTCAGTATGGGAGCTATCCCAGAGTTCATACCATAGCCTAAAATAAGTAGCAACAGTTCATATGATTTTTTCAAAAAGAAGGCAATCATAGTATCACTGTGCCATTTCCATTTTGAAAGTATCATGCTATTATAAACAACAATAACAATAACACCTTAAGACAGCAAACATGCACACAGAATTGGCCTTAGAAACTAGACTAGGTATACTAAGCCTAGCAAATACTAGTTAATCTTATCACCTTCTCACCCCTACTAGGTCACCGGAACAGAGCTCTGAAAGTCCCTCACCAGCCACCCCCAATTCAGGGAGCTGGGGCAGGGAATTTGCCACCAGACAATCTGGAATGAAGCTCAGCTCTTCCCTTGCTGGTTGGGCAAGTCACCTAATCCCAAGGAAGCTCCACTTTCTCTTCTGTTAAATAAGGCTGATAATACTTACCCCACAATTCAAGAATTAGATAATGAATATGACACCCAATAGTACGCATTTTGGTAATCAACATTGGCTATTACTACCTTATTATTCACTTTATTGAGTTATCTCACGTCTAGCACAGCCACATACTGAAATACAAAGGAGAGTGAGCATCTGGGATGGGTAGGGCTGGAGACAACATTGATTTTCCCTGGCCTTCGGCCACCGATTTGGGAAGCATACCCAAATAGTCGTCAGCAGAAAAGGACTTCTCCACCCCTCTTTAAAACACTAAAGACACTTCTCCCTCTTCCCCACTTGTTTCATTAACGAAATGTAACAGAAGAAATCCAGCCTTGGCTAAATCATGTCATCTCACTGGCTCTTTGTTGGTGCAAAGAGAAATAAAATCCCAGAATCTTTACATAGGCCTCTACAGTGGGTCATTTTATTAAAGCACAGAGCCAGTAATGCCACCCTCTAGCTGAATGCCCTCCAGCGGCCTTCCATCGCCCTTGGACATGGCCAACCAGGAGGCACTGTTAGCCTGTGTGCCCAAGACGTTCCCTGTGGCTTCATAATGACCCACAGCACCCCTCCCGCAACATTTACTCTTTACTGAGTTTCCCAGCTCAGAACATACATTATGCAATTAGCTCCAAATGAGGCCCAATTTCTTCCCCACCCCACCACACTGCATCCCACTGCACACACAGCCAGCATCTCAGATCACTGAGGGCACCAAACTCTTTCCTGCCTGAAGGCCTACTTGCATTCCACCAAATCCCTCCCAGGATAACTCTTATCTATCATCAGACCTCAGTGTGACTTTATGTCCTCAAAAAGACCCTTGGATTTCCCCAAACTGAATTGTGACCTCCACTGCATTCTCCTCTCCCCTCTCATCTTGTCTTTACTGTCCCTGCCCTTAGCACAATCTCCCACCTCGGTCTGTCTGTCATCTGTTTGTCTGTCTTTCTCTCTCTCACACACACACACATCAGATGTTGAGGGCATGTCTTTCTCATTTCTATGCTGTATACTCCAAAGTTTAGTTGTTTTGCATATGCTATTTGATTTCCATCTCCTCAAATCCACTGCAGAGACCTTCATATCCTCATTTCAAAGACGAGACTCAAGAAAAACGAGTTCACCAGCTATAGATGGAGCTGACATTAGAACTCAAGTTCATTGACTTCATGTCCCCACCACACACGCTAACATGTTGATCTGATACTCTAGGTACACGCTCAGTTTTCCTACAATCACTGTACCCAATCTCTGGTGTGTAAGCATTGCAAGGTCAGGGAATCTCTTGGCCAGGTTTGGCATTTACAATCCTTCCTAAAAGAAGGAGATATAACAGCCTCTGTGATTTGCAGCTAAGATTCCTAATCTTTTCCACTGATTTACTCCTTCAGTTCAGTTCAGTTGCTCAGTCGTGTCTGACTCTTTGCAACCCCATGGACTGCAGCATGCCAGGCCTCCCTGACCATCACCAACTCCCAGAGTTTACTCAAACTCATGCCCATTGAGTTGGTTATGCCATCCAACCATCTCATCCTCTGTTGTCCCCTTCTCCTCCTGCCTTTGATCTTTCCCAGCATCATAGTCTTTTCAGATGAGTCAGCTCTTCGCATCAGGTGGCCAAAGTATTAGAGTTTCAGCTTCAGCATCAGTCCTTCCAATGAATATTCAGGACTGAATTCCTGTAGGATGAACTGGTTGGATATCGTTGCAGTCCAAGGGACTCTCAAGAGTTTTCTCCAATGCCACAGTTCAAAAGCATCAGTTCTTCGGTGCTCAGCTTTCTTTGTAGTCCAACTCTCACATCCATACATGACTACTGAAAAAAACCATAGTCTTGACTAGACAGACCTCTGTTGGCAAAGTAATGTCTCTCCTTTTTAATATACTGTCTAGGTTGGTCATGTCTTTCTTACAAGGAGTAAGTGTCTTTTAATTTCATGGCTGCAGTCACCATCTGCAGTGATTTGGGAGCCCCCCAAGATAAAGCCTGTCACTGTTTCCACTGTTTCCCCATCTATTTGCCATGAACTGATGGGACCAGATGCCATGATCTTAGTTTTCTGAATGTTGAGCTTTAAGTCAACTTTTTAATCCTTGTACTACACAATCAAGCTAGTGCCTTCTTCCTTGGCTAATGCTTTTTAGCTCTATGATATTAAAAAAAATAGTATATATTTTGTAACTGCTAGTAATCCACACACTCTTGGTTGACTTCTCATAATGACAAAGCTAATATAATTTAAGAAGGACGTAAGTAAGAAAGAAAACTCTTTTATTCCTGGAACCCTGCATAATGCTTTGCACACATTAGATACAATGAATATTGGTTGAGTGACTAATTTTCAGGATTCTAATGTATATTTAATGTGATTAAAATAATGTAGATTTGAATGTGATCTTTTTATATACATTCAGTGTACTTTAAAAAGAAACATCAATTTTAAGAAAGCTGGATTTTAGAAACTCTTGCTTTTTAAAAAACGCATACCTAAGCAGAAATGTATTTAAGGTTTTTGCTATTTAAAAGAGCCTAGTTTATAAGAGAAAAGCACTTAAATACACCGTGTAATTTTCCTGTAGAAGGTTAACAAAGATTAGTCATATTCTATTATTTTGCTATTTATGAAGAGCACCAAAGATTTATTTAGACAGTCTTTGAGGAAGATAATTATTGAACAGATTCATGAATAATAGTAGCGTGAAGATCCCCGAGGAAGTGATACAAGTTTTGAGAGACTGGAGAATCGGCCAGATGTATGTTCACATGAGTTCACATGGTTGTGTCTAAACTGCTTCCATTTTGTTTCTTTTGATAGGAAGTTTTTATCCTGGCCACACGCAGAAGCTACAGATACGGGTAAGGATCCTTCGTGGGGCACTCTAAGCACATTGAAATCCTGACGTGACCTCCCTCCGCTCTGCAGAACACTCGGTTACTCTTTTCCACGGCCGTTGGCATGCCAGTCATTTTTATACCGCTGCACATGGCAGTGTGAACAGATAATTCATGATGAATGTCTTCCAGCCGCACTGGTGTGCACTCAGTTGGGTCTGAATCTTTGCAACCCCATGGACTGTAGCTCACAAGACTCCTCTATCATGGAATTTTCTGGGTAAGAAATAGTGGAGTGGATTGCCCTTTCCTGCTCCAGAGGATCTTGCTGACCCAGGGACCACACCCGCGTCTCGCCATCTCCTGCATGGGCAGGCAGATTCTTTACCACTAGCGCCCCCTGGGAAGCTCGCAACACAGTCCCTGGAGGAAAGTGCCTTTTCTGGCTTTCCAACATAGAATACTACTAAAGGCTCTGGGAAACAGCTGAATCCATTGAGTTCTCCTGGGGAACAAATAGATCTGACCAGCGACGATAACTGAAACAAGCTGACTGAGGAACAAAAGCTTTCACTGACTTAGATACTCTCCAAGCAGGATTGACTTCCTCTTGGGAGGGAGGGGGGGATACAAACGCGTTTTCTCACATTTTTGGTGCTGCTGGGACAGGAAAAGTAAGGCCCAATAAAAGGAACAGGTGGCAGAACTATGACTCTACCTCAGCCGGTCGGGCTCTGCGTACCACCATCCAGTTAAACGTAATTTATACCTCTTTACAACCGTATGGCTGAAACTACACAGTTAGATGGGCACACCTCAGCCAGGTGATGCGGACAACGGCAAAATGACGGGAAAATGCCAAAATGTGAAGCGTAAACGATGTCAACACATGCAAAAAAATAACAAAATTATTATCAGATTTGATAATATTGTTATAAAACAAGGTACTTCAGGTTATTGCTATTTTTGACACAAAACTTAACTTTTACAGGTGTGTTTGGTCCTCATAGCCTGGGCAAGAAAAAACCTTCCTGCAATCACAGTTACCTGCGTTTTACTTGAACAGGACTATTTCCATGTTCTCTAGTGAAGTTTGCTTCATTCTGTATTTATTGATTTCATAGTATTTTTAGCAACTGGGAAAAAAATTTAGTCAAGAAAAAATATATATTAAAAGTGTATGATTTTCCGCAAACTAATCTGCCATGTGGGAAGGAAAACCAATCATGGCAAGAGGCTGACGGATGGTAAAATCAACCTTAGATTATTTTAGCTCCTGTGCTGAGGCACATACATGGAGATGTGAGCTTTAGATGAGACATTTCTTGCCATCTAGAGTGTAGAAATTATACCAACTATACAGCCATTTCATTTACCCCTGCTATTAGTATCAACTAGCTTCCTACTTCACTTATTTAAGGGTTGGTTCTTAACTCATTTGCTATAAGCCACAGCATTAAAGCAAATTCACCTTCCAAATGTTATCAGAACCATAGAAAACTCACCTGTTGAGATAATCAGCTTCTCCCGATAAGAAGGTACTTTATTTTCATTTTTAAAAATTAATTGTATTGGAGTACAGTTGCTTTACAAGGCTGTGTTAGTGCCCACTCTACAGAAACGTGAGCCAGTCACACACGTACAGATTCCTCCTTTTGGGGATTTCTTTCCCACTCGGGCCACCACAGAGCATTAAACAGCATTCCCTGTGTGCTACAGTATATTCTCATTAGTCATCCACTTTATACACAGTATCAATCGTGTATACATGTCAGTCCCACATTGTATATGAGTGCATACATGTGGAAGCTAAATGGTATAGATGATCCCACTTGCAAAGCAGAAATAGAGACACAGATGTAGAGGACAAATTATGGATACCAAGGGGGATGGGGAAGGGTGGGAGGAATCAGGAGATTGTGAAGAAGCTGTTTTAAAAGAAAAATATCTTTTAGATAAAAATGGATGGATAATGAAACAGAATATACATATTTGCATAAAATTCTTTGAGCAGGCAATAAATAACTTGTTTAAATATGAATTTTTGTAGAAATATCCAGGAAAGCAAATTACCAGAAAATGGGTAGATAAAAATAAAATATTGAATTATTGAGTTACTAAGGAAGTTGTACTGAAATAAATATTATGTTTTCAGTGTTATCTTTTAGTTCCTTATCACAAATGTGTTTGGTTAGAAGTTGCCATGTGTTTTCTTTATTATATTATAGAAAAGGGAAGAATATTCTTCACACAATAATTTTATTATGTTTATAGATTTTTATATCAAAGGCTTTAAGAAATCTAATAAAAACAAACAAAAAATCTCAAACTAAAATTTAACAACAAGCAAAATTTATGTTCTGTCTTAGACCTTCAACAGATTAAAATATGAAGTTTCAGACAATATCAGATACAAATAAAAATTTAAATTTCATAACATTATTATCTAGTGCCTGAATTTTCATGTGTAATTTAAATATTAATGACAGGACCCATGAACACCTTGAGAGATAGGTCCTCATTGTTAATTAGTTTGCCCGCAAGTTCTCCCACTGTGACCACTTGACTGTTAAACACAAATGCTTCTGCCTTAATATACACTGCTTTATAATTATGAATACATTTTGCAAAAGTTCACTTGGAAATATAGATGACAAAGAACTTTTCTGAGTGCAAATGTAAGAAGATCCACGCAATTTTCTTCATTATTTTCACAGTTCATTATAGGATGGAACTAAGGATGGCAGCTATAGGAAAGACTTTAAAATCTTTAATCCATTTTAGGAGTTCAGAAAAGACTTTTAAAAGTTGGAGAAATGCCATAGATTTGTCATAATTAATAAATATCCAAAGGTTCGTGGCTAAATGAGATTTTTTTTTTTTCTTAACCATGTATTAAGGAAATGTGATTATGGAGACAGAAGGTAAGGGCTTTTTACTTGATTGACAAGGGGCACACTCTAGTTATGTTGTGTATAATTATATCTATAAAAATAACCTGTTTAATGTAGTCATCTAAGCAGAGCTATATAAAAATTTTTTTTGACACCTACTCTGTTTAGCAAAAATTAGCTTCTCTCGATATCCTCTGTGTGTGTGTATATTCAGTCTCTCGGTTGCATCTGACTCTTTGTGACCCTATGGACCATAGCCCACCAGGCTCCTCTGTCCATGGACTTTCCCTGCAAGAATACTAGAGTGGGTTGCCATTTCCTCCTCCAGGGGATCTTCCTGACCCAGGGATCAGACCCATGTCTTCTGCATTGCATTTGGATTCTTTACTGCTTAGCCACTGGGGAAGATCCCTTGACATACTGGCATGATCTAAATTCCATTTCAGTAAATAATGTAGCACTTCCATAGTTATGATGTATTCATTTCAACTGAATGAAATATAATTTTAGTATACCAGAAATATTTGGACTCTTCTAAAGATCAGTTTACCTGAATTTCATATTTTATGCTCAAGCATAAATTGTGCCATTTTCCTTACAGAGGTCAGCAGCTTTTTTATTTGTTAGTTGTTTTGAAGACAATATCTGAGCACTTTGTAATTTTCATTTTGAGAATACCATGGAAATCAATTTAGGCTGAGCATATTTTCCCTGTTGGAATTTTTGTCATGAGAACAAATATACAATGTAACATAATGCTTCTTTTTTAAAATAAAAAATACAAGAGGGAAAGAACAATAGAAGAATGAAATGAATTACCCTTTGGGTTCTATGGGTTGTCTATTCTTATGGAGAAATTTGAATACATTTAAACATAAGAATAAGCTTCAGTATAAAATGAGAAACTGCATAGTGATAATTTATTCATGAACTGACACGAAGTATATCAAAAAAGGTTACAAGTTTCTTTGAAAGAGGTCAGCTATATCTGGACTCTCATTACAAGTCCAATCTGTTCCGTAAATCAGATGTGGCACCAGGTAGCGTCTTTTCTACCAAGTAATCAGTGCAAAATTACAGAAACTCTCTTTTCCCTTTGGGCTCCACGAGGCTACCTTATTCATCCCACTGCTCACTGATCCATAACTCAATACCACCTTATACTTAGGTGAGCCCCTCCACTCCTGTTAGCCCAGGGAACTCGGCCTCAATCACGGAGCCAGAGACCTCTGATCCTTAACACCATATATTTAGATGGCTGTTTCTTAAAACCTAAAACACATCATAGACACAAGTTTGGAGTTCTTGCAAGGAAGCTCAGATGTACATGAAAAACATGAAACATATACAAAAACACACATTATTTGTAATATCTTTGGAGGTTTATTCTAAGATGCTCACCATACTGACTTATTTAACCTTGTTTGTACAAATTTCAGGACAGGTGCATCTCTTATATTTGGGATCACTTTATATAGTTCACTCCAGCAAATTAATTGATTCTAATGTGAAGGCTTCAAGGTGACTGACTGGGAAAATTCTGTAGTTAAATGCTTTCAAGATGGAGAGTCTTAATATGTTATATCAGGAGAAAATATAATATTCACGCTGGAGTAGGTTGTATGGGTTCAAATCCCATTCTACCCTCACTAGCTTAGTGATACTGTAAAAGCTTTTTCATTCTCTTTGCTTCATTTTCTATTGTATAAAAGGGAGATGGTACTAACTTATCAGGTTTTTATGAGATTAAACATATTTATATACAAGAAACATTTAGAAAGGTATCCTGCACCTAGGAAGTACCATATCAATGTTTCTTGGAAGTATGGTAAGTAGACATTTGAGTCTATTCTTTCATAGTCTTTTAAAAGAACACTATAAACAGCATGAAGACCCAAAACTCAGTGTCAATTCATGTCCAACTCCTGTGTTTTCCTCTCTAGCCCATTTTTCTGTAGCATACCTTTGTGATACTGATGGTAGCGAACATTTGCACTTCAAAACAAGCGGATAAAATTGTTTTAAGAAAATAATACACAAAAATTAATTTTGCTGTAAAGAGCTATAATCCATATGGTTATATGTATAACCCCCAGTGAAGCAAATTATTCATTTAAGTAATTTTTCACCCTGTAAGCATTTAAGAGTTCTTGAGGGGAGTTGTTAAAATTGATCATATCCAAGCTGTCCTTAATTTACCCAAACATGGTAGGAAATGAAATCTCATTTTGAAATTTAGAAACTGCTCTATCTTCTGCGCCAACTTTAAGAGCATATCGGTGGTTTCTTCACGTCTGGGGGTGTCGTCCAGCCTGCAGCTGGGACTTCACAAGCCTCCTTCTCTCTCTCTCCCTCCCTCCTTCCTTCTCTCTTTTTTTTTTTCTTTCATTAAATATACACTTATTCTAAGAAGGAAATTGATCTTAAAGTCTTCTGAAATTTAACATTATTTATCTCTGAAATTATGATACCAATTTTTAAGATATCTTTTGAAAAAGTTCAAGGAATTGGAATAGTATCAAGGCCTTATGTTACTTGAAATTAGAAACCAGTATAATCAAGGAGACATCTGTTTATGTTCCACTGGCCCATACACCACAAAGCATTTATTTTAGGAGAAAGGCAACTGTTTCCCTTGGGTGAAAGCTCCCCAGTTATTTAAAAATTCGATAATTTAGCTTTTGCCTTTCTTTCTTCTTCCTTCCTTCCTTAAAATGAAAGCAACTTTTCTTAGGATTCTAAGTCACACACACAAAATATTAGTTTAGAGAAGCAGGCATTTTTCTTTTTTCAGGCTAGATGCTGAAATTCATAGCTGTGAATATCATTGTTTCTCTGGTTATCACTCCACAAAGAACATGATATACACTGCAGTAAATTGGATATACCTCTTAACTGTACAACAGAATAAGCAGAAACATAAAATACACAGTTATTTGTTGGAGGTTATCCGTGCCTCAGTATACAAATAACTTTTTGAGATTCATTCTGAAGACATTATTTTCTCAGTGAACACTTTATGTACTGAAACAAATTTTTTGTTTGTTTTTATTGTCTAGGTATTTCTACACCCAGTTACAGCCCTTCAGGTCAATAATGAATATGCATTTTTCACAGAATATAATGGATAAAAGCAATCAACCCAAAAAGTAAGGAAGATTGAAGGAAAACGTTAGCATATGAGATACATATAAGTATTATATGTACTTACATCTATAAGTATTATAGATGTAAAAATAATGATTGACAGGAAATTCTGCATCACAGTGGAGGGAAACTCATCCAAACATATTCTTCTGCAAATGAGTATTTCTAATAAAAGTTAAAATGATATCTAGAGGGAGATCAGCAGTTGTTTATTTTTTAATAAGAGATACTCTTTCTTAATTTATTCAGGTATAAATGACTCATGTGTCTGAATCTAAGCAAAGTTTATAAAATTGACTTTAAAAGAATTATCTTCATTTGGAATGACTCCACCTTTTCCCTCCTTGTTCTTTATGGATATTAATGCAAGAGCCACAGATATTCACACAAAGAAACAAAGGACCAATATAGTCCATATTCCATGTGTAGGTCTCTGTGGTTGATGATTTACTTAGTTCAGCTTACACGATACTGGGCGAGGAAGAGTTTAAGCAGACCAGCCATTGGATGGTCTCACTCAGAGTATGGCCTTGCATCTAATGGTGATGAAGACCACATTTCTGCCTTGGGGGAATGAAGGAAATATATTTTCATCTCAAATCTCCATTGGTAAACACACATGTGTTCAGAATGCGTATATTTTGGGGAGGACTAATGAATGAGCACCAAGTAGTGGTAGAAAGTATAGCAAAATGAAAAATGAAGAAGGTTACCCTTTTGGGGAACATGTTGGAAAGGAGCAGGGCCTCCTTTGGAAACTAAGGATGAAAGTTTTACCGACACTTTGCACTAATGCAGAAGCAAAAAGAGACTTTCTGCTAAGGGTCCATACTTGCCGTATACTGATATAAGGAAATCAGAACTAGATGTAGGTTTTAGTAGAATCTGAAAGCAAAGAAATTTAGGTTCAGCCAGAATAGAAGCTGTCACTCTCTTTGACAGTTTGACTGTATGGTATCACCAGTACCTTGAGTTAAACTGTAACAAGGGCTCAGAATCCTGTCACTATTGCATTTTAGACTAGGTAATTCTTCCCCATCGGGGAGGCTCTTGTGAATTGCAGGGCATTCAGCAGCAGCTCTGTCCTCTACCCACTAGATGCCAGAGCATCCTACTCCTGTGTGGCATCATCAGACGTCCACTGGGTGGACCTTCACACCCTCAGCTGAGAACCTGCGGAACTGATATCAAAACTGCACACAGCGTGTTTATAGATGTAGGAATTTAAAATTAAGTTAATTACAGATAGCCCAAAACTGGTTCTTAGAGAGGGCACTGGTTAAGTGCCCTAATGAAGTGCAGTAATGAAGTTTTCACTGAAATGAGATTAAATGAGAAAAACATAAGACAGCATGGTGACTTTCTGTCCTAAGTAAACATACTTCACTTTTTTCATTAACACTTTAAAGTTATCACTTTATATGAAAATTATCCTTTCCTTTATGTTCTTATCATAATAATGTACAATTTTATTTGGATTTTATTCTAGTAAAATAAGAAATTAATAGTTATTTGTTGGGAGCCAGTAATATCCCAAGCTAATACCTACTAAGTATGATTATGTATCTCATGATGGGAAGGTATCTCATGATATGCTTCACTCATTCTCAAAAAAAATTCTTGGGCTGTTTTCCTAGAGTCCCAAGTGAATAACATTTGAACTTGGTGGTTCATTTTAGTCATGATTCTGGTACTTAAAGTAGTAAAACTCAGGTAAGCTGTATTCCTAATTTAATTAAAGTTTTACTTGTGGGTTCATGTGTGTGAACAACACAGAATAAAATAAAAGGCTGGGGGAAAATAACTGAGAAAGCAGAAGTAGTTTATTCAAGTCAGAAATCATTCATTTGGCAGTTCAAGAAAATAACCTGTTTTACCTAAATGATCCAACTGTGTAAATGAGGCCACAGAATATCTGTTTCATTGCTAACATAATTATGCTTTTTATTTTATATGGATTATTATAACTACTTCATTCAAAATAACTCATAAATGTTTAAATCTTTCTAGGTTCTTTGGAGGGAAGACTATAATTTTTAGCTACCGTGAATATAATTGTGTATTAAAATAATTCTGGGAAGCCATTTCAAAATACTTGGTAGTATATGTAGCAGCCTATGAGATACATACTTATGTCTCAGGGACAAACTGTTTCAAGCACATAGATAAGATGGGTTAGGAATAATACATTGATTTCCATAGGAAATGCTCATTTAGGGATCACAAAAAAAATGCAACATGTTTTCAGCAAAAGATTAGTTATTTCATTCATGATCTAGCAGTTATTTCTTTAAAATGCATTCTTTAAGTAAAATCATTTGACCTAAAGCTGTTCATTGAGAAATATTGTCATTCACTTGAAATGTTTAAATCCATAGAATTATTTACATTATTCTTATTAACTTGACCATTCTATAGAGCTTAACCTGAATCACAGATATTCTAATCTCATGATGTGCTGATACCCACATGACCTATCTTTAAAAATTATTCAACATTCTCAAAGATAAAAGGAAACAGAATGTAATATTTACCTCCTGTTACTAGTTAAAGCTTTTAAAGTGAAATTGCTTTCTTAGTGTCCTCTTTTAATCTAATACTAGAGGACATCAGTATTTACATACTGCAAAAATTCAAACGGCTAACTCACAGATAGAGCTTGTGAGTTTCTTTGACTCAACGCAAATTCCATTTGGATTCCTGAGAGATCTTGCATTTCATTAGACATGTCACTTGAAATGCAGTGTGTAGTGTGGTTAAAACACAGAACAGAACCTCTGGGTCTCTGAATGGTTCCCTAAGATGAAATAAAAACTGGAAATAGAACTGCCATATGACCCAGCAATCCCACTCTTGGGTATACACACTGAGGAAACCAGATCTGAAAGAGACACGTATACCCCAATGTTCATCGCAGCACTGTTTATAATAGCCAGGACATGGAAGCAACCTAGATGCCCATCAACAGACGAAAGGATAAGGAAGCTATGGTACATATGCACAATGGAATATTACTCGGCCATTAAAAAGAATACATTTGAATCAGTTCTAATGAGATGGATAAAACTGGAGCCCATTATACAGAGTGAAGTAAGCCAGAAAGATAAACATCAATACAGTATACTAACGCATATATATGGAATTTAGAAAGATGGTAACGATAACCCTATAAGCAAAACAGAAAAAAGAGACACAGATGTACAGAACAGACTTTTGGACTCTGTGGGAGAAGGCGAGGGTGGGATGATATGAGAGAACAGCATTGGAACATGTATATTATCAAGTGTGAAATAGCTCACCAGTCCAGGTTGGATGCATGAGATAAGTGCTCAGGGCTGGTGCACTGGGAAGACCCAGAGGGATGGGATGGGGAGGGAGGTGGGAGGGGGGTTCAGGATGGGGAACACATGTAAATCCATGCTGATTCATGTCAATGTATGGCAAAAACCACTACAATATTGTAAAGTAATTAGCCTCCAACTAATAAAAATAAATGGAGGAAAAAAAAAAAAGATGAAATGAGGCTCTTACAGAGATCAGAAAGGTATTACCCTCTTCTGTGGCAAAGATGAGATTTAATATGTTTGAAAAGAGTGTACCAGTGATTTTCAAAACTGGGTAGCAGCTATGACAACAACGTCATATGAGTAGAAATGACCAGAGCAAGATTTTTACAAAGGAGAAAGTTAAGCACAAACGATAAGCAAAGTTATATGGCTTGAGCTTAGGAAAATATCAGATTTTAGGTCAAAAAGCTGAGAGTTTAAGTACTTAAAGCAGTGGGAAAGCTAATATTTAGAGTTTTAATAAATTATAAGCATTTTAGTGGCATCAAATAGTTAACATAATAGCTAATGCTCCTCTTATTCTAGGTGAAATCTGTGTGTGTGTATAGATGCATAGAATAGATGATGATGACCAATGAAGTAGAAGTTCTCTTTTCTGAGCAGAAGACCATCTTCAGAAATTAAACCAAGCTCACAGAGCCCCAGGATTTGTTTTGATTTTACGTCCTGAAGTGAGGCATCATCACATTAAAAAAAAAACAAAAACAAATTTTAAACGTCTGACTATAGCAGTTTGCAGCGAAAAGTTAGGAAGCCCAAAATATTAATTTATGACCTAAAGAGACTTTCTTGACTTTGTCACACTAGAAATATTTCAAACAAGGTCTTTAAAAAGTTCCAGAGACAATGAAGATGTGGTACATGTTTACAATGAAATATTATACAGCCATTAAAAAGAAGGAAGTAATGTCACTCAGAGCAACATGAATAGACCTAGAGATTATCATACAAAGTGAAGTAAGTCATCCAAAGGAAGACAAATATCATATAATATCGCTTATATGTGGAATCTAGAAAAAGGGTACAAATGAACTTATTTGCAAAACAGAAATAGAGTCACAGATGCAGAAAATAAACTTACAGTTACCAAGGTGGGAAAGGGGTTTGGAATGGATTGAGACATTGGGATTTACATATATACACTATTGATACTATGTTTAAAATAGATAACTAATAGACACCAACTGTGTATAGCACAGGGAACTCTATTCAATGCTTTATGGTGACCTAAATGGACTGCAAGGAGATCCAACCAGTCCATTCCTAAAGGAGATCAGTCCTGGGTGTTCATTGGAAGGACTGACGCTGAAGCTGAGCTCCAATGCTTTGGCCACCTCATGCGAAGAGCTGATTCATTGGAAAAGGCCCTGATGCTGGCAAAGATTGAAGGCAGGAGAAGAAGGGGCCAACAGAGGATGAGATGGCTGGATGGCATCACTGACTCGATGGATATGGGTTTGGGTGGACTCTGGGAGTTGGTGATGGACAGGGAGGCCTGGCGTGCTGTGATTCATGGGGTCGCAAAGAGTCAGACACGACTGAGCGACTGAACTGACTGAACTGAAATGGGAAGGGAATCTTAAAAAAAGAGTTAATTCTCCTTGCTGTACAACAGAAACCAACCATTGTAAATCATCTATACTCCAATAAAAAGTAATTTTAAAAATGAATAAAAATGAAAATTTCCAGAAAGAAATGGAAAATTCCACTAAAAAGTGCAGTCAGTCACGGAAAATTCAGACAAAACAATGAATACAAATGTTGACTTTTAATTATCTTTAGAAGTGTTGTAGGTGTTCTGATCTTTATTTTATATTATTGTTCATTATTTACAACTGTTCTATGTCTACACAATATTAAAAAATAAATTGTCTGAACTAGTGTCATACGGGACATAGAGCAAAGGAAAAAAATTCTCAATATTACAGTACAAACAAGTATAAGTTTGTGGGGGGATGGGGGAGTGGAGGGTGTACCAGCCCAGGTTATTGAAATAGTGAAGTGATAAATTGAAATGGGCATCTGTTTGCCAGGTTTGGGGAACCATTTTGTCTTCCTTGTGCCCAGAATTCATTAAATAAAAAGTGAAAACAATACTAAAGCATGACACTTTTTTCCAGACAGTCAAAGCTATTAAAACATTTTGGTAAACTAAAAATCTTACTGCTAAAACCTATTTTGTTAGCCTGGACTTTAAATTTACTCATTAACCAGTCTTCTCTGACTGATCGTATTAACTATCATCATTTCACTGGCTAAATATGTTGATTGTGACTGAGCAAATTTACTGACTGCCCCCCCCAACCCCTTCACATATAAGCTATCGTCAACCATACCTCCCAAGGACCTCTGCCCTGTTCCTCTGCAGGGAAACACTCAAATTTCATAAAATTTAATTCAGAACTCTGCTGAAAGCCTTCCATAACCAAACTTTGCACTCTTACTGCCTTTGTTTTAAATTAGAAATTGCAAAACCAATTCATTAAATCTACTGTTCTTCTGCTTATTCTTGGCATGTAATCCAGATTTTCTTGATTGTTAGAACAGAGTGAGTGCCAGATGTTAAAAGGAGCTTGCAGAAAACCACAGGTCATTAAAAACACAGAATTTATTAATTCTGACTTGGATAATTAGAACAAAGGCATACACACTAAAGAGGGAGTGAGTAATGAAGCATCCCTGTGCTGAACAAAAGCCTGAAGTGTAAGGCTGGACTGGTGCCTTCTGAGACACCTGCAGCTTTGGTTTGCTTCATGTAACTCACTCACGTCAGAGGCAGCTTGGGATCTGCATCATTGTAAGCCCTCCTAAAAGTGTTGACACCTGCATCTTGGAATTCTCTAAATTAGTTTTCTACCTCACACAGGAGTGATCAAGGCTTTGGTGATTTCTCTGCAAATGGGCAGGTATCCAAATAGAGCCCTTAAACCACATTATCTGACTAGAAATTTAGATTTGTCAATGTACATAAGACATTTACTTAAAAAAGAATCTATGATCTTATGTTCTATATAGTCAACCATGAATATCTGATTGATAGATCAGAAAGAAAGTGTATTTGAAGGAATAGGAAAGTGTATTTGAAGGAACAGTGAAAGCCAACAGCTGATAACCATATTATAAACACAGAATGGTACATTGCTTTTAGTATCTGCTGAATATTTCAATCTTTCTTCTTCTGGATATCAACTTAACTTGGATGTATGCATCCAAATGCTCAACATTAGCATCTGTGGGTTAGTCTACTAACTAATTTGGGATTTATGCTCAATCCGAACATAGTCTAGACTAATAAACACCAGTACTAGCACCTTTGTTAGCAAACACAGTAGCAACTAATAAAAAGAAGAGTTTTGAAAAGAAAAATCTTCATCTTTAATCCTTTCAATAATTATTAGGTCAGAGCATGAGAGAATCATCAATTTGGATGTCAGAGTAAAACATCAATTACACGTCCCTCCACGAGAGACTAAGGGTCCTCAGAGAGAAGGTGAGGCATAGACCTTCTGCTGTGGAGCTTAGAAGTACCCTCCACTGTTCTCCGTCCCTCTGCCCTGTACCCAGGTGGTCACCAGGTTCTGTTGGTTTTCGGTCACGGACACTCCTCCTACCTGTCCACACCTCCTCATCCCCTTCAGCTGTCCAAACTCCTTGCTGTCTCACCTGGATTTCTATGGGGCTCTGAAAAAGCTTCCTGCCTGCTATCCTGGTCGCTCTGGTTCAGTTTCCTTCTCCATCACTATCTAACTTGAAAAAAAAAAAAAGGGTTTCCTTGTATATTTCTCTGGTTTAAACATTTTATTTGTGGTTTTCTGTACCTTTGAAGAAAAAGTCCTAACTCTGTCCCAAGGCAAACACAGCTCTCCCCTCTTTTTCTGACCACCCTTAATTCTTGGGGCTGCTCATCTCCTGTCCTCAGGCTCCAAGCATCCCTGAGAGGCTGGATGCTCCAACACCACCATCCACATCCTTACATCTGTTGCTGACTGTGTTGTAAACTTCCTTCCTCTGCTCCCCTCAACACTTCCCTAATTAATAGGCTAACACCTTCAGGAAACAATTCAGGCATCACCCCCTCTGAGAGATCATCTCTGGATCTCTGAATCCTACAGGTTCTGTACGCACAATTTTGCTTAAAAATTGTATCCATGTGTTCACTTTTCTGTTTTTATCGCTAATGATAACTTCTTGAAGGAAGGGTACATGATTCAGTAGATATTAGTTGGGGCAAAATCTGTGTCTTTAACAAAAGTTCTCCAATATCAATGGTTCTCAACCAGAAATGATTCTGCACCTCACCATCCTTGGGAGCATTTGGCAACATGTGAAGTCAAGTGGGCCTTAGGAAGCATCCCTACAAACAAAGTTTGGAGGTGATGGGATTCTAGTTGAGCTATTTCAAATCCTAAAAGATGATGCTCTGAAAGTGCTGCACTCAATATGTCAGGAAATTTAGAAAACTCAGCAGTGGCCACAGGACTGGAAAACTTCTGTTTTCATTTCAATCCCAAAGAAAGGCAATGCCAAAGTACTCAAACTACTGCACAATTGCATTCATCTCACATGCTAGAAAAGTAATGCTCAAAATTCTCCAAGCCAGGCATAAACAGTATATGAACTGTGAACTTCCAGATGTTCAAGCTGGATTTAGAAAAAGGCAGAGGAACCAGAGATCAAATTGCCAGCATCCACTGAATCATTGAAAAAGCAAGAGAGTTCCAGAAAAACATCTACTTCTGCTTCATTGACTACACCAAAGCCTTTGACTGTGTAGATCACAACAAACTGTGGAAAATTCTTAAAGACATGGGAATACCAGACCACCTGACTTGCCTCCTGAGAAATCTGTATGCAGGTCAAGAAGCAAGAATTAGAACTCGACATGGCACAACAGACTGGTTCCAATCGGGAAAGGAGTACGTTAAGGCTTTATATTGTCACCCTGCTTATTTAACTTAATATGCAGAGTACATCATGAGAAATGCTGGCCTGGTTGAAACAAAAGCTGGAATCAAGATTGCCAAGATAAATATCAATAACCTCAGATATGCAGATGACACCACCCTTATGGCAGAAAACAGAGAGGAATTAAAAGAACCTCTGGCTGAAGGCGAAAGAGGACAGTGAAAAAGCTGGCTTAAAACTCCACATTCAGAAAACTAAGATCATGGCATCTGGTCCTATCACTTCATGGCAAATAGGTGGGGAAACAATGGAAACAGTGACAGACTTTATTTTGGGGGGCTCCAAAATCACTGCAGATGGTGGCTGCAGCCATGAATTTAAAAGACACTTGCTCCTAGGGAAAAAAGCTATGGCCAACCTAGACAGCATATTTAAAAGCAGAGACATTGTTTTGCCAACAAATGTCTGTCTAATCAAAGCTATGGTTTTTCCAGTAGTCATGTATGGATGTGAGAGTTGGACTATAAAGAAAGCTAAGTGCCGAAGAATTGATGCTTTTGAACTGTGGTGTTAGAGAAGACTCTTGAGAGTCCCCCGGACTTCAAGGAGACCCAATCAGGCCATCCTAAAGGAAATCAGTCCTGAATATTCATTGGAAGGGCTGATGCTGATGCTGAAACTCTAATACTTTGGCTATTGATGCAAAGAACTGACTCATTTGAAAAGACCCTGATGCTGGAAAAGATTGAAGGCGGGAGGAGAAGGGGACGACAGAGGATGATATGTTTGGATGGCATCACCAAATATATGGAAATAAGTTTGAGTAAGCTCTTGGAGTTGGTGATGGACAGGGAAGCCTGGCGTGCTTCAGTCCACGGGGTCGCAAAGAGTCGGACACGACTGAGCAACTGAACTGAACTGGAGATATTTTTGTTTGTCACAATTAATGAGGAGTGGAGGGCTCCCAGTGTCTTGTGGGTAGAGTATGAGACACCACTAAACATCCCTTAGCCCAGGTGGAGAGAAGCTGCTTGTTGAGAGAGAGAGTGCTCTAGGGGTGCAGCGCTATCATAGCCTGGATCACATCCCTGAGCAGATAGGCGGTGCGGTGCATTCTAGAAAGATGTAGCTTAAATGAACACAACTGCAAAATCCCTCTTCAGTTAACCATAAATCTTTAACCAGGAGCACTGTTTCTTCAATAGTGCTGGATAAATGAGGTGTCAGTAAATCATTAATGTGCTTAATGCTCACAATAGAGGCTCAGAAAAGTTCCCAATATTCTCACTGCAAGGGAGATACTAGTTCAGGCAAAAATGATCTAACTGTTCATTCATTGATTCTTTCAACAAAAATTCCTTTTGATGTACATTTACTGAGTACCTAATTGACATATATCAGAAAAAAATGTAATAGTCCACTTTCTTTATAAAGTTAATGATCATGCTTAAGTTCCAGGTACATCTCCATAAATATCCTGTGTTAATAATTTTTGACATGTTTAATGATAATTTTAACTGATTTCTGTCCTGTTGGCATCTTATAGTACTATTTATTTTTTTAAAAAAAATCCCTTACTTTCAATAGAAAGCAAGAAATTTCAGATAGAAATCTGCAGATGACTTAACTGAGCATCGTAAACTTCAGAGAGCAATTCAATGCTTGATATTTAGGACGTGCGAGAGTTTCCAGTGATTAACCCTTTCTCTCCATAAAGTGAATATATCACTCCCTGACATTTCAAGACAACTGTAAGCCTCCTTGTCTAAGCCTGTAATATCAAAACATAAGGATCATTTCTTCCACCAACTATGGTTGATTTACCACTTAGCAGAACAAATTAAGAACTTGTCAGTAATTATGAAAATAACTTCCTTCTTTTATTGAAATGCTTTGCAGCCACAGCAGCTTAGCACATTATTATTCTGGGTGGCGTAGGTGTTGTTGAAAGGCAGTGTGAAAATAAGAGTCTGAATTATGAATTCTTCCCATGAACACTGAATACAAAGTGGTGTATTTTCTATGGCAAAAAAGAATGCATTTCTCTCTTGAAGGGAAAAAAGAACAAGAACACTTTAACTTTTAGAAATAGATAAGATTGCTATATTGAGCTAGATGGTCTATCAACACTGAAATAATATTTTATTCTTTATATGTCATAAAACTTATACACTTGTTTAACATATCTATTTAGACAAAGGGATAACCTGCACAAATTTACTATAAAATTGAACACTTCAGTTTCAACTTGGTATTTATTAAATGCCTTATCTGCCTAGGAACTGTTCTAGGTGCTGAAAAAGCAGAAATGGCATGATATAGGAATGGGATTCTCAGAAACCAGGGATGAGGAGAAGTCTCTTAGGAAAGTGCTTGAAACTGTAGAAAATGTACTTTCTTGTCATTAGTTTTTGAAAGGTATCTTACATTTCAGGAACTTGTCATCTGTACACAGAGCAGGTTGAAACGATCTGTCAGGATCAGACCTACGTTTAGCTGAGGCATAAAGGCCTTTTAATTACAGTGATTACACAAAGGAGAGCTTCTCAGCTGTGACCTACACTCACGCATGGTCTGAGGTCACTTCAGAGGTGTTATATTTCTTTAGCTGCAACATAGCTAATTGTCCATAAGTTGCTTTCCAACTCTGTCTATACTGTTTACATAGTTTCTTTTATTTTCCCAGCATCAGTTCAGTATGTAACAGCTGTTTAGAAACCAGATATTCTATTTTCCACATGTTTCTATCATGAGATGGTGCATGGTAATGGATTTAGAACAGTGATGTTAAACTCTACTTTGTAAGTCTCAGCTGTCTTGTCCTGAGACTTTAAGTTGACAAAGATTAAAGAACCTAAATTGGATTCCCTCTGGAGGCAGCAGATATGTAGGAAGACTAGGCCTGTTCTCTGACTTCAGTTTTAGGCTAGGCTCAAGTTTCAAGTTTTAAAGGGCCCATATATGTGTATGATTCCCCAAAAGGAGATTACTGGTTGTAGACTTTGATAAGTATTATTTTATTGAGACTACAAGTTACATTACAATTATGTCTCTAGTAAAATAACTCAGTAGTGTGCAAAATTTTCCTTGCTACTAGAACACTTGTGTGTGTGTAGGGGGGGTGCCCTGCTGAATTAATAAAACTTTAAAATTTGCTTAGTTGAATGCATGTTTCAAACACACGCATTGTGTTTGGAATGGAAACCACACATAGCGATTGTCTAAGTGACAGCCACTATGATCCTGGGAATAGTTTAAAATATGCTCTATTGGAAGACTTCCTTCAATGCTACTGTTATTCCCCTCTTCCTAGTCTCCATTACGCCCCAGAAAAGCCCAGCACCGGGTTTCAAAACCTAAATATATTCTCAAATATGGTTTCATAAAACCTAGTAAACTAAGCCACACTTTTAAAGACTACAACCACTCCGACCAGTCAGATGGAACAATACCACCCACTTTGAGTTAGCCTTCTGAGTAAGCTGCCTTAGAAGAGTGCTCGGGTGGAGAGGGAGGTGGGAGGGGGGATCGGGATTGGGAATACATGTAAATCCATGGCTGATTCATATCAATGTATGACAAAACCCACTGGAAAAAAAAAAATAAAAAAAGAAAAAAAAATAAAGAAAATAAAGTAGTATTGGTAGAATGTTTGCCCCCCCCAAAAAAAAAAAGAAGAGTGCTCTTATGACACTGGTAAAAATTCAGGGCAGTGAAACTTGCCTAGTTCTTGCCAAAGCCCAGTAGTATAGTGTTAAAAAGTGATCACATAACAGCAAGACATACAAAAATAGCTGCTTCATAGAAAGCACAGAGTGGCCATAAAATCATGAGTATTTTATATTGATAATACAGTATTTTACTCTTATATTTAAGATATTAACCTTGTTCATTATCGATTTCCAAATTGCTTTCTTTTCTGTAGGCCACATTTACACATATTTTTAAGTAAGTTCTCTTGTTTTCTGTCTTTTCAAGGTAAGGCAACTTCAATAAAAACTCAATTTGACTCCAAATAAAAATTTTAAACTATTGTGGTTATAGTTGTTACTTGATTTATACCTCTTAAGTGTACTTACGTCCACTATATCAAACAAATAAAAATGATTAGAGTAGGTTTAACTTTTTAATGAAAATTGTAACTACTACACATATTCTTATGCTGTTGTTTCTCCTCAGTGTCCCCCACAGTCCAATCAATAACTGTGTATTTATTATCAAATCTGAAAACTACTTTCCATACCTTGATCTCACATTCCCTAAAGTTCTCTCACACCTATATTTCAGATAATTTGGAAGAGAATACTATTGTAAAATTTTAAAGATATTAACAAATATATACTGAGTGTCTTGGTTAGTGGGGTCTAAGGAGAGATGACATTACCTGTCTTTAATTACTGAGTGTCTTTAACACAGAAGTTGGCAAACAATTACTAAATATGGTACAACTGAACAGTTCTGAGATTTAAACTTTTTAAATTAAATAGCAAATTAAGAAATGTCCAGCCTGCTGTTTACAGGATATATAAGTAGGGGAAATTTTTGCTTAAGTCATGCAAACAGCTGGGAAAAAAGTGAAGTTCTAAAATTATCTAGTACAGATAACTGACAATTTAAATGGGAAACTTTTCAGAACAGAAGAGAGGTTCAGGAGTGGCCTGTCCTTACCAGCCAGCTCCCTGTTAATCCCAGGAATATTTTAACCTAATTTAAAACTAATATTTAAGCTTAATTTTTAAAATCCTGTCAAAAGTAGTTCCTGGAATCATCCCAGGGCCCCTAATAGCAGTATAAATTAGAGAGAAATGTTGGATGAACTCCCAATTTTGCTATTATTGATTTTTAAAACATTTAGTTTAAGTAAATACTTTGAAAACTGACTTCAGCGACTGTGAGGATGGCTGGGAGAAGAAGGAGCTATGGGCAAGGAGCAGAGCAGGTGCAAACACCCATGAGAGTTCCCATAGTGCAGACAAGTCTCTGGGCAGCATCGCTTGGCTTTACTTCATCCAGATTATTCTTTTTTCCCTTTCCATCCTGCAATCCTACCCAAGGTATCCTGACATCTTAAAAGACTATTTTTCCAGATACATGAGGCCATTGTTGAGACATGGGAGTATGCATAGTTATCCTTCCCTGCCAGAATATCCCACTAACTAACCAGTAGACCAAACAGCCCACCCACCCCTCCACAAAACTTTACTGAGCTTCCGCCATGTTTAAGTCACTGAACCAAGCATGTTAGAGCAGTTTTTCTGTTGATTCTCATGACCATCTTAAGCAATAATCAATATTATGCTCATTTTAACTTTTTAATCATCTGGGTTTTAGACAGATTTATTTTTATTATATTTTTCTAAATTATTGATTAAAAAGTTGAAGCTAATTTTGCTTCATATCCTCACATAGGCTATAATACTTTCAACGAACTTTAAAGAGTAATGTTGTCCAATACTTGGAGTAGGCAATGGCAACCCACTCCAGTATTCTTGCCTGGAAAATTCCTTGGACAGAGGAACCTGGAGGGCTACAGTCATGGGGTCGCAGAGTCAGACACAACTGAGCACACACGCATTGTGCAATATTTTTCCTTCAAAAATTGCAGTCTTTCAACTGGGTCTGAAAAAAGTATATGAGGCCTTGAAAAGACCAGCAAGGGGGGCACTCTCCACCCCCTTCTGATGTCTGTGTCAGAAGCTTTCTGTGTCCCTTTTTGTATGGTAATAAAACTCTGCTGCACGTACACACACACACACACACAATTGCAGTCTTTCGAGATCATTATTCATATTATAAATAATTGACTGTAGAAAATTGTAAATCTAGAAATCATTTGCAATATTTTGGATCCAGAAGGCATGTGGATAAGGTCAAGGAGTTTTTCATCTCTAAATTTTAGTGGCAAGTAGAAAATGAATTGATTCTGCCCGTTTAGTAATTTAAAATTTTTTTTTCAATTATTTCAATTTCAGAAAATATTTAAATTTAATAGCTTATGTCTACTGCTTCTAAGGCGTTACACAAATAAATTTATAGTTGGGATAATGACTGTGGTGGGGCCAGAGGGACAGAGATTCAGACCAAAGACAGAGTACAGATGAAGAACAGACATTCATCATCAATGTCACAGCTAGTCAGGTAACCTAGAAAAGCATCTGGTCAAACCTGAAGACCCAGGGATAGATGCTGAAGTGCTCCCTTGGAAACTTGTTAAATAAATATTGTAGAACAAATGGTGGCATCTTGGAATAAGTCAAAGGAATAGAGACAAATCAACTGAATTAAATGACACTCTCTATTCTTTTATCTTGATAAAATCCACCATGACATTTTTATCTTTTAACACATGATATAATTTATTTATATATTATGTTCTTATCACCCCTACTTCACCCATCCTCCCATTTAAGTTCCATGATTCAGGTATTTTTGTCTGTTCACTAATACATGTGTCAGGCACCTTGAGCATCAGAACAAATAATAGGGTCTCAAGAAATATTTGTCATATAATTTAATGAATTTACTCAGCTCTATTTGTAAATATTTTTGCTATGCATAAAGTCTAAAAAGGTGAATGAGACACACTTCCAGTCCTCTAGATACTCAGCTCTAAGGAAATATCAAATTGCTATAATGAGGCAGAAAATACAGAGTTATCAAGAGCAGAAAGAAAATACTTTAAGCAATGCTTCCCAACAAACATGCAAGGGGATAAGGTGAGCTGTTCAGGGATTAGAGGTGTGATAAGACATTGATTTAGAGTTCCAATTTCCAGCAATAAGTTCTTTTTCAGATCAGTCCTTCCACGTGAATACTGATAGAAATGCTGGGATACATGAGGGAAAAAAATGTAACAATGATCCAGCCCTCATGTAGAATTGCAGCTTGTGTGGACATTACCTGGATAAGCCAGGTAACCTTGAGATTGAATTGAAATCCTGAGTAGTAATATCACCACGTGCTCAGAAGAGGCAAAAACAAATCATCCTTCGAAGATGATACCTTAATAATAGGCATCAATCCTAACAAATAATGTTTTAAGAAAAGATAGCATAATATAACCTAGCACATTTAGAAATAAGGTCTTATGAGTAAAAATTAAGAGAAAAAAAAGACAGCAGAATAGCCCCACAAAAATTCAAATATAGAAATCACTAATCACCAATTATGAAACTGTACTCACTAAGTTAAAATAAATAAAAGATAAGTTTAAAAATACCCGCATAAGCTAGAAAAGTCTAGAAAGTAATCTAAAAGATAAAAATGGATATTCTAAAAATGAAAAATGGCAATAACTTAAAATCAAAACTCTGTGGATAAATAAATAACAAATTGACAGAAGTGAAGACCGAGATAGTAAACTAAATTGTTAAGGTAATTTCTTCCCAAAATATATTACTGAGAGAAAAAAGAAACCAGAGCAGAAGATCAGGAAGAGAGTTTATGATACAAGGAAAACAGGAAACAACACTATTAAAAGCTCTAGATACAATGAAACATTATAGGTGAATATGTATTTGAAGTAAACAATGATGGAGAATTCTCCAGAACTAGAAGAGTAATGGTCCCCTCACCCTTGCGCACTGTAACCTGACTCAGCTTGCAAACATTTCATTTGTTTGTCCCAATGTGTTGAGTAATTATTTTTTTATGTGTGCCAAGACATGACAAATGCTGGAGAACATTTTTGGGGGCAGGAGTTGGCAAATTTTTTTTTTTTAAAGGATCAGACAGTAAATATTTTAGGATTTGTGGACCACATGATTTCCATTGCAATGACTCAAGGCAACAGATGCAGCAGAAAAGCAGCCATAAACAATATGCAAACAGACAGATGTGGCTGCATTCCAGTAAAACTACTGAAGCGGCTCTCAGCCTGGATGGATCCCACACGCTGCAGGCTACACTTTCTTGAACCTGTCCTGTGCGTGCTCAGTTGTGTCCAGCTCTTCATGACCAAATGGACTGAGGCCTGCCTGGCTCCTCTGTCCATGGAATTTCCAGGCAGGAATATTGGAGAAGGATGCCATTTCCTATTGGAGAGGATCTTCCTAACTCAGGGATCCAGCCCATGTCTGTTGCATCTCCTGCACTGGCAAATGGATTCTTTACCACCAGCACCACCTGGGAAGCCCAGCGTATACTTTGCCAACCCACATTTTAGAGGATCAAGTATTGCAATGAAGAATATGTGGTGTGATTTCACCCCCAATATCAGTCCTGATAGACAGAATGCCTGAAGAACTGTGGACGGAGGAGGTAGTGATGAAAGGCATCCCTAAGAAAAAGAAACGTGAAAAGACATAGTGGTTGTCTGAAGAGGCCTTACAAATACCTAAGTAAAGAAGGGCAAAAGGCAAAGGAGAAAAGGAAAGACATACTCATCTGAATGCAGAGTTACAAAGGATACCAAGGAGAGATAAGAAAGACTTCCTATGTCATCAATGCAAAGAAATAGAGTGCGCTCGCAAAAGCACCTGGTCACCTGCTCGGACCTGGGAAGGGCACAAAATACACACCTAACCGAGTCTGTTCCCTTGCAGAGTACCTGAGAATCTGAACCTGAGCAGTTTAGACCTGGGAAGCTCACGAAACACAGGGCCTGCTTTGGAGACTGCCCTGCAGAGCACCCTGGAGCCTGAGCAGTGTAGACCAGGAAAGCACACACGCTGTGAGCTGGGGCAAACCCAGTGTGGTTCATACACTGCAAGCACGCCCCACACACGTCAGCAATATTTGTTTGTAGTGTCCTCCCTCCCCACAGCACAACTGAACAAGTGAGCCTAAGTGAGTGACCACTTTTGCCGCCTTGTGTCAGGGCAGAAATTAGACACCGAAGAGACCTGCAAACAGAGGAAGCCAAAATAAACAAAGAGGGAAACACTCTGCAAGTGACGGGTGCAACAGATTAAAATCCTGTAGTTAACACTGATTAACAAAGCTAGTGGAGGTGATGGAATTCCACTTGAATTATTTCAAATCCTAAAAGACGAGCTGTGAAAGTGCTGCACTCAATATGCCAGCAAATTTGGAAAACTCAGCAGTGGCCACAGGACTGGAAAAGGTCAGTTTTCATTCCAATCCCAAAGAAAGGAAATGCCAAAGAATGCTCAAACTACCACACAATTGAACTGATCTCACACGCTAGTAAAGTAATGCTCAGAATTCTCCAAGCCAGGCTTTAGCAATACGTGAACCGTGAACTTCCAGATGTTCAAGCAGGTTTTAGAAAAGGCAGAGGAACCAGAGATCAAATCGCCAACATCCACTGGATCATCGAAAAGGCAAGAGAATTTCAGAAAAATATCTATTTCTGCTTTATTGACTATGCCATAGCCTTTGACTGTGTGGCTCACAATAAACTGTGGAAAATTCTGAAGGAGATGGGAATACCAGACCACCTGACCTGCCTCTTGAGAAACCTGTATGCAGGTCGGGAAGCAACAGTTAGAACTGGACATGGAATGACAGACTGGTTCCAAATAGGAAAAGGAGTATGTCAAGGCTGTATATTGTCACCCTGCTTATTTAACTTATATGCAGAGTACATCATGAGAAATGCTGGGCTGAATGAAGCACAAGCTGGAATCAAGATTGCCGGGAGAAATATCAATAACCTCAGATATGCAGACGACACCACCCTTATGGCAGAAAGCAAAGAGGAACTAAAGAGCCTCTTGATGAAAGTGAAAGAGGAGAGTGAAAATGTTGGCTTAAAACTCAACATTCAGAAAACCAAGATCATGGCATCTGGTTCCATCACCTCATGGGAAATAGATGGGGAAAGAGTGGAAACAGTGTCAGACTTTATTTTTTTGGACTCCAAAATCACTGCAGATGGTGACTGCAGTCATGAAATTAAGAGATGCTTACTCCTTGGAAGGAAAGTTATGACCAACCTAGATAGCATATTAAAAAGCAGAGACATTACTTTGCCAAAAAAGGTCCATCTAGTCAAGGTTATGGTTTTTACAGTGGACAGGTATGGATGTGAGATTTGGACTGTGAAGAAAGCTGAGCACCAAAAAATTGATGCTTTTGAACTGTGGTGTTGGAGAAGACTCTTGAGAGTCCCTTGGACTGCAGGGAGATCCAACCAGTCCATCCTGAAGGAGATCAGTCCTGGGTGTTCATTGGAAGGACTGATGCCAAAGCTGAAACTCCAATACTTTGGCCACCTCATGCCAAGAGTTGACTCATTGGAAAAGACCCTGATGCTGGGGGCGATTGGGAGCAGGAGGAGAAGGGGATGACAGAGGATGAGATGGCTGAATGGCATCACTGACTCGATGGACATGAGTTTGAGTAAACTCCAGGAGTTTGTGATGGACAGGGAGGCCTGGCATTCTGTGATTCATGGGGTCACAAAGAGTCAGACACGACTGAGCGACGGAACTAACTGAAGCATTGGAAGGGGCCTATAGACCTTGAAGATCCCCTGGACAAGGGAACGGCTACCCACTCCAGTATTCTGACCTGGAGAATTCCATGGACTATATAGTCCATGAGGTCACAAAGAATCAGAAATGACTGAGCGACTTTCACTACAGACCTTGAGAACAAGTACAAGCTAGAACAAAGAACCATCTGAAACTGAACTGACCCCACACTTCCCACAACAGCTTCAGAGAAATTCCTAGATATATTTTTACTATTATCAAACTTTTCAATGTTTTTTAAGTTCTTTATTACTCCTTTAATTTTCATTTTTTATAACCTACTATTACCTTGCAAAAAAACCCCTGATTTTTAAGGAAAATTTCATATATATGTATTTTATAATTTTGTGATTGATTTTATTTCATATTTTTAATACTGTTTTTGTTTTTTGAGAGTCTAACCTCTACTCTAGATTTTTTATTTTATCTTTTTGGTATTCGTTATCAATTTTGTACATTTAAGACACTAATCTTCAATATCCATTTTCACTTAGGGGTGTGATTACTAGCTTGATTGCTCTCTCCCCTTTTGACTCCCCCTCTTCTCCTCCTGGTCACCTCTATCTCCCTCCTCCCTCTTCTCTTCTTCATGTAACTCTGTGAACCTCCCTGGGTGTCCCTGGCTGTGGAGAATTGTTTCACCATTAACCTAGATGTTTTAACATCTGTGCTGTATGGATGGAGAAGTCTTGAGGCTACTGTAAGAATAAGACTGAAAGCCAGATGCAGGAGGCTTAACTCCAGAACTTCGGAACATCAGAGAACTCCTGATTCCAGGGAACATTAATAGACAAGAGCTCACCCAAAAAACTCCAAACCTACACTGAAACCAAGCTCCACCCAAGAGCCAACAAGTTCCAGAGCAAGACACACCAAATAAATTCTTCACCACAGTAGGAACACAGCCCTGAGCATTAAAAGACAAGCTGTCCAAAGCCATGAAAAACCCATAGACACCCCAAAACGCACTACTGGACACTTCACTGCACTTCAGAGGAAGAGATCCAGCTCCACCCACCAGAACATAGATGCAAGCCCCCTAACCAGGAAACCTTGACAAGCCACTCATCCAACACCACTCACAGGGAGCAGGCTCCACAATAAAGAGGAACCACGAACTTCCAGCCTGCAGAAAGTGCACCCCAAACACAGCAATCTAAACCAAATGAAAAGGCAGAGAAATATTCATAAGGTAAAGGAACACGATAAATGCCCATCAAACCATACAAAACAGGAGGAGATAGGGAGTCTACCTGATAAAGAATTCAGAATAATGATAGTACAGATGATCCAAAATCCTGAAAACAAAATGGAGTTACAGATAAATAGACTAGAAACAAGGATTGAGAAGATGCAAGAAATATTTAACAAGGACCTAGAAGAAATAAAGAAGAGTCAATAAATAATGAATAATGCAATAAATGACAACAAAAGCACTCTGGAGGGAACCAACAGAAGAATAACTGAGGCAGAAGATAGGATAAATGAGGTGGAAGATGAAATGCTGGAAATAAATGGAGCAGAGAGGAAAAAAGAAAAAAGAATTAAAACAAATGAGGACAACCTCAGACACCTCTGGGACAATGTTAGAAATACTTAAACATTCGAATCATAGGAGTCCCAGAAGAAAAAGACAAAAAGAAAGACATGAGAAAATACTTTAGGAGATAATAGTTGAAAACGTCCCTAAAAACTCGGAGTTTTTAGTCCAAAAAACTCAGAGAGTCCCAAACAGGATAAATCCAAGGTGAAACACACTAGTATACAAATTAATCAAACTAACAAAGATCAAACACAAAGATCAAATATTAAAAGCAGCAAGGGAAAAGCAACAAATAACACACAAGGGGATCTCCTTTCAATAAAAACTCTTCAACCAGAAGGGAACGGCAGGACACACTTAAGTAATGAAAGAGAAAAACCAGATTACTATACCAAGCAAGGATCTCATTCAGATATAAAGGAGAAATCAAAAGCTTTACAGACAATCAAAAGCTGAGAGAATTCAGCACCATCAAATTAGCTTTTCAACAAATGCTAAAGGATCTTCTCTAGATAGGAAACACAGAAAAGATTTATAAACTCGAACCCAAAACAACAAAGTAAATGGCAACGGGATCATACTTATCAATAATTACCTTAAATGTAAATGGGTTGAATGGCCCAACCAAAAGACAAAGACTGAGTGAAGGATACAAAAAAAAGACCCCTATATATGCTGTCTACAAGAGACCCACCTCAAACCAAGGGACACATACAGACTGAAAGTGAAGGACTGGAAAAAGATATTTCATGCAAATAGAGACCCAAAGAAACCAGGAGTAACAATACTCATATCAGATAAAGTAGACTTTGAAATAAAGGCTGCGAAAAGAGACAAAGAAGGGCACCACATAATGATCAAAGGATAAATCCAAGAAGATATAACAATTATAAATATATATGTACCCAACATAGGAGCACCTCAGAACGTAAGGCAAATGCTAACAAGTATGAAAGGGGAAATTAACAATAACACAATAATAATGGGAGACTTTAATAACCCACTCACACCTATGGATAGATCAACCAAATAGGAAATTAGCAAGGAAACACAAACTTTAAAAGATACAATGGACCAGTTAGACCTAATTGATATCTATATAACATTTCACCCGAAAACAATGAATTTCACCTTTTTCTCAAGTGCACACAAAACATTCTGCTGGATAGATCACATCTTGGGCTATAAATCTAGACTTGGTAAATTAAAAAAACTAAAATCATTTCAAGTATCTTTGCTGATCACAATGCAGTAAGATTAGATGTCAACTACAGGAAAAAAAACTATTAAAAATAAAAACATATGGAGGCTAAACAACACACTTCTGAATAACCAACAAATGTTGGAAGAAATAAAAAAGTAAATCAAAATATGCATAGAAACAAATGAAAATGAAAACACAACAACCCAAAACCTATGGGATTCAGTAAAAGCAGTGCTAAGGAGGAGGTTCATAGCAATACAAGCTTGCCTCAAGAAACAAGAGAAAAATCAAATAAATAATCTAACTTTACACCTAAAGCAACTAGAAAAAGAAGAAATTAAGAACCCCAGGGTTAGTAGAAGGAAAAAAATCATAAAAATTAGAGCAGGAATAAATGAAAAAAGAAAGGAGACTATAGAAAAAATCAACAAAACTAAAAGCTGGTTCTTTGAGAAGATAAACAAAATAGACAAGCCATTAGCCAGACTCATCAAGAAAAAAAGGGAGAAGAATCAAACGAACAAAATTAGAAATGAAAATGGAAAAATCACAACAGACAATACAGAAATGCAAAGGATCATAAGAGACTACTATCAGCAACTGTATGCCAATAAAATGGACAACTTGGAAGAAATGAATGAATCCTTAGGAAAGTATAACCTTCCAAAATAGAACCAGGAAGAAACAGAAAATCTTAACAGACTTGTCACAAGCATGGAAATTGAAGCTGTAATCAAAAATCTTCCAACAAACAAAAGCCCAGGAACAGATGGCTTCACAAATGAATTCTACCAAAAATTCAGAGAAGAGCTAACATGTATCCTACTCAAACTCTTCTGGAAAATTGCAGAGGAAGGTAAACTCCCAAACTCATTCTATGGGGCCACCATCACCCTAATACCAAAACCAGACAAAGATGCCCCCAAAAAAGAAAACTACAGGCTGATATCACTGATGAATAGCAAAAATCCTCAACAAAATTCTAGCAAACAGAATCCAGTAACATATTAAAAAGATCATATATCATGACCAAGTGGGCTTTATCCCAGGGATGCAATGATTCTTCAATATTGGCAAGTCAATCAATGTGATACAGCACATTAACAAATTGAAAGATAAAATCATACAATCATCTCAATAGATGCAGAGGAAGCCTTTGACAAAATTCAAAATCCCATTTATGATAAAAATTCACCAGAAAGCAGGCACAAAAAGAACATACCTCAACATAACAAAAGCCATATATGATAAACCCACAGCAAAGATTATCCTCAATGGTGAAAAATTGAAAGCATTTCCCCTAAAGTCAGGAACAAGACAAGGGTGCCCACTCTTACCACTACTATTCAACATAGTTTTGGGAGTTTTAGCCACAGCAGTCAGAGAAGAAAAAGAAATAAAAGGAATCCATATTGGAAAGAAGAAGTAAAGCTCTCACTGTTTGTAGATGACATGATTCTCTACATAGAAAACCCTAAAGACTCCACCAGAAAATTGCTACAGCTAATCAATGAATATAGTAGAGTTGTAGGATATAAAATTAACACACAGAAATCCCTTGCATTCTTATATACTAGTAGTGAGAAAACAGAAACAGCAATTAATGGTGCAATCTCATGCACCATTGCGATGAAAAGAATAAAATACTTAGGAATAAATCTACCTGAAGACCCAAAAGACCTAAAGATAGAAAACTGTAAAACAGCAAAGGAAGAAATCAAAGATGACACAAAGAGATGGAGAAATATACCATGTTTATGGGTAGGAAGAATCAATACAGTGAAAATGAGTATACTAACCAAACCAATCTACAGATTCAATGCAATTCCTATCAGGCTACCAACGGTGATTTTTTAATAGAACTGGAACAAAATAGAACAGACTTTATTTTTTTGGACTCCAAAATCACTGCAGATGGTGATTGCAGCCATGAAATTAAAACACTGCTTGGAAGGAAAGTTATGACCAACCTAGACAGCATATTAAAAAGCAGAGACATTACTTTGCCAACAAAGGTCCGTTTAGTCAAGGCTATGGTTTTTCCAGTGGTCATATATGGATGTGAGAGTTGGACTGTGAAGCAAGCTGAGTGCCGAAAAATTGATGCTTTTGAACTGTGGTGTTGGAGAAGACTCTTGAGAGTCCCTTGGACTGCAAGGAGATCCAACCAGTCCATCCTAAAGGAGATCAGTCCTGGGTGTTCATTGGAAGGACTGATGCTGAAGCTGAAACTCCAATACTTTGGCCACCTCATGTGAAGAGTTGACTCATTTGAAAAGATCCTGATGCTTGGAGGGATTGGGGGCAGGAGGAGAAGGGGACGACAGAGGACGAGATGGCTGGATGGCATCACTGACTCAATGGACATGGGTTTGAGTAAACTCTGGGAGTTGGTGATGGACAGGGAGGCCTGGCATGCTTCGATTCATGGGGTTGCCAAGAGTTGGGCACAACTGAGTGACTGAACTGAACTGAGAACAAATAATTCCACAATTTGTATGGAAATACAAAAAACCTCGAATAGCCAAAGTAATCTTGAGAACGAAGAATGGAACTGGAGGAATCAAGCTGCCTGACTTCAGACTACACTAAAAAGCTGTGGTCATTAAGACAGTATGGTACTGGCACAAAGACAGAAATATAGATCAATGGAACAAAATAGAAAGCCCAGATTAAATCCATGCACTTATGGACACCTTATCTTTGACAAAGGAAGCAAAAATATACAATGGAGAAAAGACAATCTCTTTAACAAGTGGTGCTGGGAAAACTGGTCAACCGCTTGTAAAAAATGAAACTATAATACTTTCTAACACCACACACAAAAATAAACTCAAAATGGATTAAAGATCTAAATGTAAGACCAGAAACTATAAAACTCCTAGAGGAAAACATAGGCAAAACACCACCTGATATAAATCACAGCAAGATCTGCTATGAACCACCTCCCAGAGTAATGGAAATAAAAGCAAAAATAAATAAATGGGAACTAATTAACCTTAAAAGCTTTTACACAATGAAGGTACTATAAGCAAAGTGAAAAGACAGCCTTTGAAATGGGAGAAAATAATAGCAAACAAAGCAACTGACAAAGAATCAATCTCAAAAATATACAAGCAGCTCAATACTAGAAAAATGAAAGACACAATAAAAAATTGGGCCAAAGAACTAAAGACATTTCTCCAAAGAAGGCAGACAGATGGCCAACAAACACATGAAAAGATGCTCAACAGCACTCATTATCAGAGAAATTAAAATCAAAACCACAGTGAGGTACCATCTCACACTGGTCAAATGGCTGCTATCAAAAAGCCTATAAACAATAAATACTGGAGAGGATGTGGAGAAAAGTGTGGAGATTTCTTAAAAACCTGAAGTAGAACTGCCATACAACCCAGCAACCCCACTGCTGGGCATTCACACTGAGGAAACCAGAATTGAAAGAGACATGTGCACCCTAATGTTCATCGCAGCACTGTTTACAATAGCCAGGACAGGGAAGCAAGGTAGATGTCTATCGGCAGATGAAAGGATTAGAAAGTTGTGCTACACATACAGAATGGAATATTAAGTCAGCTATAAGAAAAAGAACACGTTTGAGTCAATTCTAATGAGGTGGATAAAACTGGAGCCTATTATACAGAGTGAAGTAAATCAGAAAGAGAAACAGTATACAGTATACTAATGCATATATATGGAATTTAGAAAGATGATAACAACAACCCTATATGCAAGACAGCAAAAGAGACACATATAAGGAACAGACTTTTGGATTCTGTGGGAGAAGGTGGGATGATGTGAGAGAATAGCATTGAAACATGTATACTACCATATAAGACAGATGACCTGTCCAAGTTCTATGCATGAAACAGGGCACTAAAAGCCGGTGCATTGGGAAAACCCAGAGAGAAGGGAGGTGGGAGGGGGGTTCGGGATGGGGGACACATGTGCACCCATGGCTGGTTCATGTCAGTGTATGGTAAAAACCACCACAATATTGTAAAGTAATTGGCCTCCAATTAAAATAAATTAATTAATTTTTAAAAAATTCTCCAAGCTAGGCTTCAAAATTATGTGAACTGAGAACTTCCAGATGTTCAAACTGCATTTAGAAAAGGCAGCGGAACCAGAGGTCATATGGACATTGTCCTTTGGATCATAGAAAAATCAAGAGAATTCCAGGAAAGCATCTACTCTGCTTCATTGACTATACTAAAGCCTTTGACTGTGTGGTTCTCAACAAACTGTGGAAAATTCTTCAAGAGACGAGAATACCATACCACCTTACCAACCTTCTGAGAAATCTGTATGCATGTCAAGAAAAAACAGTAAAAGCCGGACATGGAACAATGGACTGGTTCCAAATTGGGAAAGGAGTATGTCAAGGCTGTATATTGTCACCCTACTTATTTAACTTATATGCAGAGTACATCATGCCAAACACCAGGCTGGATGAAGCACAAGCTAGAATCAAGATTGCCAGGAGAAATATCAATAACCTCATATATGCAGATGATACCACCCTTTTGGCAGAAAGCAAAGAGGAACTAAAGAGCCTCTTGATGAAAGTGAAAGAGGAGAATGAAAAAGCTGGCTTAAAACTCAACATTCAGAAAACTCAGATCATGGCATCTCGTCCCATCACTTCATGGCAAACAGATGGGGAAACAATGGAAACAGACTTTATTTTCTTGGGCTCCAAAATCACTGCAGATAGTGATTGCAGCTGTGAAATTAAAAGACGCTTTCTTCTTGGAAGAAAAGTTATGACAAACCTAGACAGCATATTAAAAAACAGAGACATTACTTTTCTGACAAAGAGTCAAAGATCAAAGCTATGGTTTTCCTAGTAGTCATATACGGATGTGACTGTAGGACCACAATGCTGAAGGCTGAGCACTGAAGAATTGATTGTTTTGAACTGTGGTGTTGGAGAAGACTCTTGAGAGTCTGTTGGTCTGGAAGAATATCAGACTGGTCAGTCCTAAAGGAAATCATCCTGAATAGTCATTGGAGGGACTGATGCTGAAGCTGATACTTTGGCCACCTGATATGAAGAACTGACTCCTTCAAAAAGACCCTGATGCTGGGAACGATTGAAGGCATGAGGAGAAGGGGACGACAGAGTACTAGATGGTTAGGTGGCATCAATGACCTGATGGACACAAGTTTGAGCAAGCTTTGGGAGTTTGTGATGGACAGGAAAGCCTGGTATGCCGCAGTCCATGGGGTCGCAAAGATTCGGACATGACTGAGTAACTTAACTGAACTTACCAGTTCTCAGAATGCACGTTAAAGGCAGAATGCAATATATCTTGAACTTTATAACTCACAATAATGGACATAATGGGTTGTAATAGTATTATATACACTTATGTAAATTTTATCAGGTGAAAATGATACTTTATACACTAACAAATCCAAAAATATGCTTTAGGAAACTAGATTAAATTGCTTAGAATTTATGATGTAATTTAAAACCTTCTTGTTTTTTAAATTTTAAAGGATGAAACAGGAAAAAATTCCTAAATAAAGGTGAAACTATAATTTTAAATTATAATGGGTTTATGAGAAAATACACAACCCTGGATACATGGAACTTCAAAAAGTAATGTACAGTCTAAGACAGAAAAGCAAAAGTAAAGAAAGCATCAGTTAATTTCATACCAATGAATCTTTAATTATATTGGTAGTTTCTCAGAAAACAAGCTTTTGCTATTGCTTTTTGCAGTGCTTTTAGAATAGTATTTGTGTATTGTGAACAGAGGCAAAAACTTTATCAATTATAAATCTGAACGCCAGTAAATATTATGAATTTGGACATGGTTGTTACTGACCATGATAATATATTTAATTTTTTAGAGATTGGTTAAATTTTAATTTACAAAAGTCATATTTTGATAATGTAAGCATCTAATCATCTTATTTATGTTACCATGTGAATATTTAAGGGGAAAAAGCACATCAGTTTTATTTTACTAAAGAAATGGTCATTGAACCTGAACAGATAATGGTAAATTCCATGAAATTTTACACCTTAAGACACAAACAATAATAATATAACTGCTTCTGCAGTTGATCCATGACTCCTGAATTATCCACTGATGCAGAATTATATCAAGCACTATTCAGAACTAGCTATTCCTTCCAATTCTAACTTCAGAGAAGCAGACATGTACTCAGACACTGTCCAGTAAAATTTAACAAATGGACACCTGGGATTTACATTGGACATATTAGAAGTTGTGAATAACAATGTCAATTTGGAATACTGAATGTCAGACATTTATTATATACTCATGTAATTTCTTTCCAAAGTACTGACTTCTAAGAGGTACTCAGTTAAATTTTAACTAGTTTTCAAAGATAAATCCATCCAAAAGAGTAATAATGCTTCTTGACACTAAATAGTTTTAAAATCCTGTCTCTGGTTAATTGTAAAATAAATTCTAGAAGTACTGATCTACTGGAATCATGACTGTAAGTATGCAGAATATTTTGAAAATAGATTTTCTTTTTTTCATTGCTTCTGAAGAAAATGTTTCAGTTAGATAACTGCAAGGTTGTAAAAGATGCTTCTCTTTTACCATAACAAGAAGACCATACATTTACTGTTTTACATAGAAGTTCTTGTTCTTTTTTTCTTCCAGTTTTACTGACATACAATTGACACGCAGTACTATATAAGTTTAAGGTGTATAGTGTAATCATTTAGCTTTCATACATCATGAAATAATTGTCACAGTAAGTCTGGTGAACATCGTCTCATATAGGTACAAAACTAAATAAATAGAAAATAATTTTTCCTTTGTGATGAGAACTCTTAGGATTTGAACTCTTAGTAACTTTCATAATAACATCTAGCAATGTTAATTACATTTATCACGTTCTACATTATATCCCTGGAACTTACTTACCTTATAAACTGGCAATGTTGTACCTTTTGACTGCCTTCATTCAATTCACCTTCTCCTCACTCCCGTCTTTGGTAACCACAAATCTGATGCCTTTCTTGTATAATTTTTTTGTCTGTTGGTTGGATTTTGAAGTATAATTGATCTCTTTTCTTTCTTAACTATTTTATAAATTTTCTCCAATAAGATCTCTTCGTTCTTCCTTTTGTTCCCTTATAATAATCGCAAGCCATTGCTGTTATTAAGTTCTGCCTTTATCAGTTTTTCCCAAGTCTATCTATCAGTTCAAGGAGAGCAACTTGAATAGAGCACATAAAGTATGCATTATCATTCAGTTATTATTCAGAGGGTAAATGTTGGTTGAAGAAGGCCTTCTTGTTTCTCCCGCTAGTCTCTGGAACTCTGCATTTAGTTTGGCATACTTCTCCCTTCTTCCCTTGCTTTTCACTTCTCTTCTTTCCACTGCTATTTTTAAAGTCTCCTTAGACAATCAGAAAAGGTAAGACTAGAGATTTCTTCAAGAAAATTAGAAATATCAAAGGACCATTTCATCTGAAGATGGGCACAATAAAGGACAGAAATAATAAAGACCTGCTAGAATCAGATGAGATCAAGAAGAGATGGAAAGAATTCACAGAAGAACTGCACAAAAAAGATCTCAATGATTCAGATAACCATGATGGTATAGTTTCTCATTGAGATCCACACATCTGGAGTGTGAAGTCAAGTGGGCCTTAGGAAGCACTGATGCCAATAAAGCTAGTGGACATGATAGAATTTCAGCAGAGCTATTTAAAGTCTTAAAAGATGATGCTATTAAAATGTTGCATTCAATATGTCAGCAAATTTGGAAAACCCAGCAGTGACCACAGGACTAGTAAAGGTCAACCCTCATCACAGTTCCCAGGAAGGGCAGTATTAATAAATGTTCAAGCCACCAGATAATTGCACTCATCTACCATATTTGTAAGATTATGCAAAATCCTCCAAGCTAGGCTTCAGCATTACTTGAACTGAGAACTTCCAGATGTTCAAGCTGGGTTTAGAAAAGGCAGAGGAACCAGAGATCAAATTGCCAACTTTCGCTGGATCATAGAAAAGGCAAGGGAATTCTAGGTAAACATCTACTTGTGTTTCAAGGACTACACTAAAGCCTTTGACTGTGTGGATCATAATAAACTGCGGAAAACTCTTAGAGAGATGGGAATACCAGACCATCTTACCTGTCTCCTGAGAAACGTGCATACAGGTCAAGAAGCAACAGCTAGGGGAGGAGCCAAGATGGCAGAGGAGTAGGACGGGGAGACCACTTTCTCTCCTACAAATTCATCAAAAGAATAACTGAACGCAGTGCAAACTTCACAAAACAACTTCTGATTGCTAGCTGAGGTCATCAGGTGCCCAGAAAAGCAGCCCATTGTCTTCGAAAGGAGGTAGGACAAAATATAAAAGATAAAAAGAGAGACAAAAGAGCTAAGTACGGAGATCTGTCTCGGGAAGGGAGTCTTAATAGAGGAAGTTTCCAAACACCAGGAAACCCTCGCACTGGCGGGTCTGGGGGAAGTTTCCGAATCTCGGAGGGCAACCTGACTGGGAGGGGAAGAATAAATAAAACCCACAGATTACGTGCCTAAAAGCAACTCCCAGCAGAAAAGTACCCCAGACGCCGGCATCTGCCACCAGCAAGTGGGGGCGGAACGGAGAGGAGCGGGCGGCATTGCTTAGGGTAAGGACCGGGCCTGAGTGCCCTGAGGACAATCGGAGGGAGCTTTTGTGAGTTACCAACTTAAACTGAGGGACAGCAAAAGAGAGAGAAAATTAACCGGCCCGAACACACTGCCGGCCGTTCGCAGAACCAAGGGTCTGAGCAAGTCCAGAGAAGAGCTCGCAGGCCGGAGGCAGGAGGCAGGGGGGAGGGGAAAGGGGCAGGTACCGCCCCAAGGACCGCATCCCCTACTGCACTGCAAACAGGCCTCCAGTTTCTAATCAAAGACCTCCTGAGACTCTGGATGGTCGACATCCGCAGGGAAGGTTGCTGCGAGACACAGGGCGCAGGCACCCAACAGGCGCGGGCGGGGACTGGGGCTGGGGACGCGGAGGGGAAAAGGCGCGCCGCACCCGGGGAGAGTGCGCCTGTCAAGCTCTTGGCTGCCTGAGCCGCTCGGACAGGGAAGGCACAAAAAGCAGGTGCAGCTTTTTGTTCCACGCTTTTGTGGAACACCCGAGGGCTGGAACCGCGTGCAGCGCAGGGCACGCTCCATATAGAGCAGCCGGGAGCCTGAGCAGCGTAGACGGGGAAAGCAGCGCTAGCCCCCTCCCCACAGCACGACGGAACTAGCAACCTGAATAAGAGACCACCTCCACCCGCCTGTGTCAGGGCGGAAATGAGGCTCTGAAGAGAGGAGCAAACAGAAGCCAAATAAAGGGAACCGCTTCAGAAGGGACTGGTGCAACAGATTAAAATCCCTATAGATAACACCTACTACACCGGAAGGGGCTTGTAGATATCGAGAAGTGTAAGCTGGAATGAGGAGCTATCTGAAACTGAACCGAACCCACACTGACTGCAATAGCTCCAGAGAAATTCCTAGATATATTTTTACTTTTTTTCCCCCTTTTTTCTCTTTTATTTTCTTTTAAAATTCCCTATTGCTCCTCCATTACTCCTTAACTTTCATTCTCATAGATTTTTACGATTTTTTTAATTAGGAAAAATTTTTTTCTTGTATTTTTTTTCTTTTTCTCTTCTTTTTTCTATTTTTCTTTTTCTCTTATTTCCCTTTAAAGTCCTCTATTACTCCTCTACTACTTAATTTTCATTTTCATTACACTATAACCTTGCAAAAAAAAAAAAAAAGAGAAGCCCTATTTTTAAACCGAACTTCATATATATTTCTAAAATTTTTTTTGTGTTTTTGGTTTGCTTTTAACATTGTATTTTTAAGAGTCTAACCTTTACTCTAGATTTTTAATCTTTATTTTTCAGTATTTGATATAAATTGTGGACATTTAAGAATCCAATATTCAGTTCCCATTTTTATTCAGGAGTGTGTTGATTATTCTCTCCCAATCTTGACTCTCCATTTTCTACCTCAGAACACCTCTATTTCCTCCCTCCCCCTTCTCTTCCCAATCCAATTCTATGAAGCTCTGTGGGTGTCTGGGCTACGGAGAACACTCTGGGAACAGACAACTGCGTAGATCTGTCTCTCTCCTCTTGAGTCCCCCCTTTTCTCCTCCTGCTCATCTCTATCTCCCTCCTTCCTCTCCTCTTCTTCATGTAACTCTGTGAACCTCTCTGGGTGTCCCTCACGGGGGAGAATCTTTTCACCATTAACCTAGAAGTTTTATTATCAGTGCTGTATAGTTGGAGAAGTCTTGAGACTACTGGAAGAATAAAACTGAAATCCAGAGGCAGGAGACGTAAGTCCAAAACCTGAGAACACAAGAAAACTCCTGACTACACGGAATATTAAGTAATAAGAGACAGTCCAAAAGCCTCCATACCTACACTGAAACCAACCACCACGCAAAAGCCAATAAGTTTTAGAGCAAGACATACCATGCAAGTTCTCCAGCAACGCAGGAACATAGCCCTGAATGTCAACATACAGGCTGCCCAAGGTCACACCTAACACACAGACCATCTCAAAACTCATTACTGGGCACTCCATTGCACTCCAGAGAGAAGAAATCCAGTTCCATGCACCAGAACACTGACGCAAGCTTCCCTAACCAGGAAACCTTGACAAGCCAATCGTCCAACCCCACCCACTGGGTAAAACCTCCACAACGAAAAGGAACCACAGACCTCCAGAATACAGAAAGCCCACTCCAGACACAGCAATCTAAACAAGATGAAAAGGCAGAGAAAAACCCAACAGGTAAAGGAACATGAAAAATGCCCACCAAGTCAAACAAAAGTGGAGGAGATAGGGAATCTACCTGAAAAAGAATTTAGAATAATGATAATAAAAATGATCCAAAATCTTGAAAACAAAATGGAGTTACAGATAAATAGCCTGGAGACAAAGATTGAAAAGATACAAGAATTGTTTAATAAAGACCTAGAAGAAATAAAAAAGAGACAATTAAAAATGAATAATGCAATGAATGAGATCAAAAACACTCTGGAGGGAACCAAGAGTAGAATAACAGAGACAGAAGCTAGGATAAGTGAGGTAGAAGATAAAATGGTGGAAATAAATGAAGCAGAGATGAAAAAAAGAAAAAAGAATCAAAAGAAATGAGGACAACCTCAGGACCTCTGGGACAATGTGAAATGCCCCAACATTTGAATCATAGGAGTCCCAGAAGAAGAAGACAAAAAGAAAGGCCATGAGAAAATACTCGAGGAGATAATAGCTGAAAACTTCCCTAAGATGAGGAAGGAAATAGCCACCCAAGTCCAAGAAACCCAGAGAGTCCCAAACAGGATAAACCCAAGGCGAAACACCCCAAGACATATATTAATCAAATTAACAAAGATCAAACACAAAGAACAAATATTAAAAGCAGCAAGGGAGAAACAACAAATAACACACAAAGGGATTCCCATAAGGATAACAGCTGATCTATCAATAGAAAGTCTCCAGGCAAGAAGCGAATGGCACGGCATACTTAAAGTAATGAAAGAGAATAACCAAAACCTAGATTACTGTACCCAGCAAGGATCTCATTCAGATATGAAGGAGAATTCAAAAGCTTTACAGACAAGCAAAAGCTGAGAGAATTCAGCACCACCAAACCAGCTCTTCAACAAATGCTAAAGGATCTTCTCTAGACAGGAAATGCAGAAAGGTTGTATAAACGTGAACCCAAAACAACAAAGTAAATGGCAACGGGACCACACCTATCAATAATTACCTTAAATGTAAATGGCTTGAATGCCCCAACCAAAAGACAAAGATTGGCTGAATGGATACAAAAACAAGACCCCTATATATGCTGTCTACAAGAGACCCACCTCAAAACAAGAGACACATACAGACTAAAAGTGAAGGGCTGGAAAAAAATATTTCACGCAAACGGAGAACAAAAGAAAGCAGGAGTCGCAATACTCATATCAGATAAAATAGACTTTCAAATAAAGGATGGGAAAAGAGACAAAGAAGGACACTAAATAATGATCAAAGGATCAATCCAAAAGAAGATATAACAATTATAAATATATATGCACCCAACATAGGAGCACCACAATATGTATGGCAAATGCTAACGAGTATGAAAAAGGAAATTAATAGTAACATAATAATAGTGGGAGACTTTAATACCCCACTCACAACTATGGACAGATCAACCAAGCAGAAAATTAACAAGGAAACACAAACCTTAAGTGACACAATGGACCAGCTAGACCTAATTGATATCTATAGGACATTTCACCCCAAAACAATCAACTTCACCTTTTTCTCAAGTGCACACGGAACCTTCTCCAGAATAGATCACATCCTGGGCCATAAATCTAGTCTTGGAAAATTCAAAAAATTGAAATCATTCCAGTCATCTTTTCTGACCACAGTGCAGTAAGATTAGATCTCAATTACAGGAAAAAAAATCGTTAAAAATTCAAACATATGGAGGCTAAATAACACGCTTCTGAATAACCAACAAATCATAGAAGAAATCAAAAAAGAAATCAAAATATGCATAGAAATGAATGAAAATGAAAACACAACAACCCAAAACCTATGGGACACTGTAAAAGCAGTGCCAAGGGGAAGGTTCATAGCATTATAGGCTTACCTCAAGAAAGAAGAAAAAAGTCAAATAAATAACCTAACTCTACACCTAAAGCAATTAGAGAAGGAAGAAATGAAGAACCCCAGGGTTAGAGGAGGAAATAAATCTTAAAAATTAGGGCAGAAATAAATGCAAAAGAAACTAAAGAGACCATAGCAAAAATCAACAAAGCTAAAAGCTGGTTTTTTGAAAAAATAAACAAAATTGACAAACCATTAGCAAGACTCATTAAGAAACAAAGAGAGAAGAATCAAATTAACAAAATTGGAAATGAAAATGGATAGATCACAACAGATAACACTGAAATACAAAGGATCATAAGAGACTACTACCAGCAGCTCTATGCCAATAAAATGGACAACTTGGAAGAAATGGACAAATTCTTAGAAAAGTATAACCTTCCAAAAATGAACCAGGAAGAAATAGAAGATCTTAACAGACCCATCACAAGCAAGGAAATCGAAACTGTAATCAGAAATCTTCCAACAAACAAAAGCCCAGGACCAATTGGCTTCACAACTGAATTCTACCAAAAATTTAGAGAAGAGCTAACACCCATCTTACTCAAACTCTTCCAGAAAATTGCAGAAGAAGGTAAAGTTCCAAACTCATTCTATGAGGCCACCATAATTCCAAAGCCAGACAAAGATGCCACAAAAAAAGAAAACTACAGGCCAATATCACTGATGAACATAGATGCAAAAATCCTTAACAAAATTCTAGCAAACAGAATCCAACAACATATTAAAAAAATCATACACCATGACCAAGTGGGCTTTATCCCAGGAATGCAAGCATTCTTTAATATCCACAAATCAATCAATGTAATACACCACATTAACAAATTGAAAGATAAAAACCATATGATTATCTCAATAGATGCAGAGAAAGCCTGTGACAAAATTCAACACCCATTTATGATTAAAACTCTCCAGAAAGCAGGAATAGAAGGAACATACCTCAACATAATAAAAGCTATATATGACAAACCCACAGCAAGCATTACCATCAATGGTGAAAAATTGAAAGCATTTCCCCTGAAATCAGGAACAAGACAAGGGTGCCCACTCTCACCACTACTATTCAACATAGTGTTGGAAGTTTTGGCCACAGCAATCAGAGCAGAAAAAGAAGTAAAAGGAATCCAGATAGGAAAGGAAGAAGTGAAACTCTCGCTGTTTGCAGATGACATGATCCTCTGCATAGAAAACCCTAAAGACTCTACCAGAAAATACTAGAGCTAATCAACAAATATAGTAAAGTTGCAGGATATAAAATTAACACACAGAAATCCCTTGCATTCCTATACACTAACAATGAGAAAACAGAAAGAGAAACTAAGGAAACAATACCATTCACCATTGCAACAAAAAGAATAAAATACTTAGGAGTATATCTACCTAAAGAAACAAAACACCTCTACATAGAAAGCTATAAAACACTGATGAAAGAAATCAAAGAGGACACAAACAGATGGAGAAACATACCGTGTTCACGGATTGGAAGAATCAATATTGTCAAAATGGCTATACTACCCAAAGCAATCTATAGATTCCATGCAATTCCTATCAGGCTACCAATAGAATTCTTCATAGAACTAGAACAAATAATTTCACAATTTGTATGGAAATACAAAAAAACCTCGAATAGCCAAAGTAATCTTGAGAAAGAAGAATGGAACTAGAGGAATCAACCTGCCTGACTTCAGACTATACTACAAAGCCACAGTCATCAAGACAGTATGGTACTGGCACAAAGACAGAAATATAGATCAATGGAACAGAATAGAAAGCCCAGAGATAAATCCACGAACCTATGGACACCTTATCTTCGACAAAGGAGGCAAGGATATACAATGGAAAAGAGACAACCTCTTTAACAAGTGGTGCTGGGAAAACTGGTCAACCACTTGTAAAACAATGAAACTAGAACACTTTCTAACACCATACACAAAAATAAACTCAAAATGGATTAAAGATCTAAATGTAAGACCAGAAACTATAAAACTCCTAGAGGAGAACTTAGGCAAAACACTCTCCGCCATGAATCACAGCAGGATCCTCTATGACCCACCTCCCAGAATATTGGAAATAAAAGCAAACAGAAACAAATGGGACCTAATGAAACTTAAAAGCTTTTGCACAACAAAGGAAACTATAAGTAAGGTGAAAAGACAGCCCTCAGATTGGGAGAAAATAATAGCAAATGAAGCAACAGACAAAGGATTAATCTCAAAAATATACAAGCAACTCCTGAAGCTCAATTCCAGAAAAATAAATGACCCAATCAAAAAATGGGCCAAAGAACTAAACAGACATTTCTCCAAAGAAGACATACAGATGGCTAACAAACACATGAAAAGATGCTCAATATCACTCATTATCAGAGAAATGCAAATCAAAACCACAATGAGGTACCATTACACGCCAGTCAGGATGGCTGCTATCCAAAAGTCTATAAGCAATAAATGCTGGAGAGGGTGTGGAGAAAAGGGAACCCTCTTACACTGTTGGTGGGAATGCAAACTAGTACAGCCACTATGGAGAACAGTGTGGAGATTTCTTAAAAAACTGGAAATAGAACTGCCATATGACCCAGCAATCCCACTCTGGGCATACACACTGAGGAAACCAGATCTGAAAGAGACACGTGCACCCCAGTGTTCATCGCAGCACTGTTTATAATAGCCAGGACATGGAAGCAACCTAGATGCCCATCAGCAAATGAATGGATAAAGAAGCTGTGGTACATATACACCATGGAATATTACTCAGCCGTTAAAAAGAATTCATTTGAATCAGTTCTAATGAGATGGATGAAACTGGAGCCCATTATACAGAGTGAAGTAAGCCAGAAAGATAAAGAACATTACAGCATACTAACACATATATATGGAATTTAGAAAGATGGTAATGATAACCCTATATGCAAAACAGAAAAAGAGACACAGAAATACAGAAGAGACTTTTGGACTCTGTGGGAGAAGGTGAGAGTGGGATGTTTCGAGAGAACAGCATATATATTATCTATAGTGAAACAGATCACCAGCCCAGGTGGGATGCATGAGACAAGTGCTCGGGCCTGGTGCACTGGGAAGATCCAGAGGAATCGGGTGGAGAGGGAGGTGGGAGGGGGGATCAGGAGGGGGAATACATGTAACTCCATGGCTGATTCATGTCAATGTATGACAAAACCCACTCCAATGTTGTGAAGTGGTTGGCTTCCAACTAATAAAAATAAATGAAAAAAAAAAAAAAAAGAAGCAACAGCTAGAACCTTACCTGAAACAACTGACTGGTTCAGAATCAAGAAAAAAGTATGACAAGGCTGTTTATGGTCACCCAGCATATTTAACTTGTACACAGGATACATCCTGTGAAATGCTGGCCTGGATGAGTTACAAGCTGGAATCAAGATTGCAGGGAGAAATATCAACAACCTCAGATATGTGAATGATACCATTCTAATGGCAGAAAGTGAAGAGGAACTAAAGAGTCTCTTGATGAGAGTGAAGGAGGAGAGTGAAAAAACTGACTTAATACTCATTATTTAAAAAGCTAAGATCATGGCATCCTGTCCCATCACGTCTTGGCAAATAGAAAGGGAAAAGGTGGAAGTAGTGACAGATTTCCCCTTCTTGGGCTCTAAAATCACTGCAGATGGTTACTGCAGCCATGAAATTAGAAGACAATTACTTCTTGGCAGAAAAGCTATGACAAACCTAGACAATGTGCTAAAAAGCAAAGACGTCACTTTCTTACAAAGGTCTGTGCAATCAAGGCTACGGCGTTTCCAGTAGTGATGTACAGATGTAAAAGTTGGACAATAAAGAAGGTAGAACACTGAAGAATCGATGCTTTCAATTTGTGGGGTTGGAGAAGACTCTTGAGCATCCCTTGGAAACAAAGAGATCAAACCAGTTAATCTTAAAGGAATCAACCCTGAATACACTTTGGAAGGACTGATGCTGAAGCTGAAGCTCCAATACTTTGGCTACCTGATGTGAATTGTTGACTCAATGGAAAAGACTCTGATGCTGAGAAGGCAGAGGAAGAGGGTGATAGGGGATGTGATGGTTGGATGGTATCACCAACTGGATGGACATGAACTTGGGCAAACTCTGGGAGATGATGTGGGACACAGAAGCCTGGCATGCTGCAGTCCATTGGGTCATGGAGTTGGTCATGACTTGGAGACTGAACAACAACAACAAAGGTTGGTAATCCAACAGTAGCAATATTTTGTATAATTGCTTTGTATTTCTAAGAGCTAGCATATCTTTCTTAAAGTGTATTTCCTAACAGTATATGTTTCCCTAACAACACAGGTATGCCTGTCACCTGAAGATCAAGAACAGTGATAACAAGCTCCCTGGAATGATGGGATTTGGCTAAAGTGTTAGTTTTATATTTTCTAGGAATCATACTGTGAGATCAATGAAATGATGGCTTACAATATGAATAAGAGAGAAAGATTTCATGCGTATTAAGAAATAAGGATAGCAAAAGCCAAAAGAGAAGAACACTTCAATGACACGCTGCTGCTGCTGCTAAGTCGCTTCAGTCGTGTCCAACTCCATGCAACCCCATAGACGACTCTGAGATAAAACAAGCCAGTATCAGTCTCAGTCAAGATGTGACTATTGCTACTTGCAACTCCAATAAATCAATTTGAAATGTAGAGAAGTAGTCTAGTTTGCAAAAGCTTTTGGCTTCAACTATAAGGTAAGAAAATAAGTTATAAATGGATTTATGAACTTGTTTATAAATTGTTAATAAGTTACAATGAAAATTCATGCAATTAAAACTCTGGAGAGGGAGATCAAGATTGCCAACTAGGAAAGTGTGGAACTCACCTCCTTCCAGGAACACATCAAAAGACATCTACATGTGGAGCAATTCTCACTGAAACTAGCAGAAGGGCTCCTGCACAACCAAGGCTGTAAGAAAGATTCCCACATAATCAGGTAGGATGGTGAGGGAAGAGAGTGGGTGGGGACCTGGGCCCCTCCAAGGGGACTCAGAGGAAAGGGAGACTACACAGATGGAGATCCTCCCTTGGGAGTGAGCAACGTGAACCATGTGTCGGGCACCCCCACCATGGGGTTGAATAGTAGGAAGACTGGTTGGAGCACCAGTGGGAATAACAGGAAAACTATGGGAAGGCTGGATTCTGCTTGTAAGAAGTGTGCACGTGCTTGCCTACTCCCAAAAAAGAGCAGAGAGTATAGACTGAAACTCTGGATGTGCTGGTGAGCTTCCCACGACCACCTTGACGTGTGCCCTGGCCTGAGCTGAGCGACCACTCTGGATCCTCTTGCTTCCTGATGCAGCTGAGCCTCCATTTCTGTGGAGAGGACTGCTGTGGCCAAACAGAGAACTTGGCAATAAGGCACCAAGGCAGCTGAGACCTGAAGAAGCATCTGAGCAGGCGGAGGCAGCCGTTCTGACACTCACAGCAGGCAGTGCAGCAGAAGCAGCCTGGGGCACTGCCTGTGGCCAGGCCCCCACGCCCATTCTAGATCCAAGTCGAGTACCCACAGCAGTGGCTTTTGTCTGAGCACCTCTGGGGTACAGTACCAGGGCTGGGGCTGGGGAGAGTACACCAGCAGGGGAAACAAAGCCAGCTTGGACTTGACCATCGGGCTTCTCCTCCAGTAACCTGGGACTTGCCCCTGTCCCCGACAGGGTGGTGGTGGCCACTGAGCCCCGGAGAAGCCCCGCCTCATACCTTGCTCTGGCCCTAGGCCCTCCATCTCCAGCCCCATCTCCTACCAAGGGAAACCCTGAGGGAAAATATGACGTTTATTCACATCAAATTCAGCCCTTCCACCAAGGCCACTGGGCACATGAAGACTATACAGGGAAGCTCCCACATAAGGACACCCCTTCATCACTGTAATACGTAAAGATTTCACCTACACAGGGACAGAGAAAGTTAAGCAAAATGAAAAGGCGGAGGAACTACTTTCAGAAGAAAGTAGTAAGAAAAAGAGAAAAACCCCTAGAAGAGAAAAAACGAAGTTAAAAATTTATCAGATAAAGAGTTCAAAACATTAGGAATGCTAACAGAATTAGGGAAAATAATAGATTAACACAGTGAAATTATAGCAAGGAACTAGAAAATATGAACAAGAACTAATCAGAACTGAAGAATATGATAACTAAAATGAAAAGCACATTAGACAGTATTAGCAGACTAAGAGACATAGAAACACACTTACATGAACTGGAAGACAGAACAATGGGAATCACCAAATAAGAATGGCATAAAGAGAAAAGATAGCTGACAACAGGTTAAGGGACCTCTGAGACAACAGGAAGCATGCCAGTGTTTGTATTACAGGGGCCCCAGAAGGAGAGGAGAGACCGGGGGTGTGTGTGTGTCAAAAATGCATTCCATGAAATTATGGGTGAAAATTTCCCACAGCTAAGGAATCAAACAGATACCCAGGCACAGGAATCATAGAGGGTCTCAAAGAGCATAAAACCCTCCAGGCCAGATCAACATCTCATAATCAAAGTGGCAAAAGTCAAAGAGAATTCTAGAGGCAGGAAGAGTAAAACAAAGAGCCGTACACAAGGTAACCCCCATAAGGCCACAAGCTGCTCTTTCCCCAAAAGTGTCGCAAGCCAAAAAGGGGTGCTTAAAGGGAAACACTTGTAACCTAGGATAATTTACTCAGCAAGATTATAATCTAGAATTGAAGGAGTGATTAAAAAAAAACCTTTCATTCAAGCACAACTTAAAAGTTGTTATCAGTACTAAACCTATCTAAAAGAAATGTTAAAGGGTCTTTTATAAGTGGTAAAGAAAAGGTTATAGCACAAAGTAAATATATATATATAAGAAAGGAAAAACCCTACTGTAAAAGTAAGTATATGGTAAAGGCTGAGGTTCATCCACTTAAATAAGCTAGTACAAAGATGAAAAGAAATAAAGAATAAAAGCAACTATAACAATAATAATCAGTATAGGGATAAACATGAAGAAGTAAAACATGTAAACAAAATGTGAGGGAAGAGAGTTAAAAATGTAGATCTTTTAGAATGTGTTTGAACTTGAAGGACAGGTAAGGACTACCTGTTTAAAACAAGTAGATACAGGACAACATATATGAACTTCATGGTAACCACAAATCAGAAAAATGTAAAATAGATATACAAGAACTATAGGAGAAAAAAAAGTATACCACAAAAGAAAATCTTTAATCCAGAAAGGAAGAAACTAAAATGAATAAAAGAACAGAGAAAAAAGAAAAACAATCAGAAACAAGTAATACATGGCAATAAGTAAATAGTTACCAATAATTATATAAATTTCAATAGACACTGCTCTAATCAAAATACATAAGGTGGTTGATTGGGTTATAAAGACAAGATCCATCTATATGCTGCTTACAAGAGACTCACATAAAGTCTGAAGAAATACACAGAATGTAAGTGAGAGAATGGAAAAATGTATTTCATGCAAATGGAAATGATTAAAATAAGGATAGCTGTACTTATATCTTATAAAGACAAAATACTTTATAAGAAACTCAAAACAAAGAAGAGCATTATATAAGAATAAAGTGATCAATAAAAGAAGAGAAGGTAATATTCATTATGCACACAATACAGGCACACCTAAATGTAAAAAGCAAATATTAATAGACTTAAAGAGAGAAATTTACAATAGTACAATAAAAATAGGGGACTTTAGCACCCCTGTGACATCAATGGACAGACAGGTCATCCAGGTAGAAAATCAATAAGGTAACAATGGTTTTAAATGACACAATAGACCAACTGAACTTAATAGATATGTCCAGGACTTTACAACCAAAACCAGCAGCATACATGTTCTTCTCAAGTGCACATGGAATATTCTCCAAAACAGAACTATTTGACCAGAAAACAAGTCTCAAAAAATTATAGCATGAAGTGAGTCAGAAAGAGAAAGATAAATACTGTATTCTAACACACATGTACAGAATCTAGAAAAGTGGTAGTGAAGAATTTATTTATAGGGCAGCAGTGGAGAAATAGACACAGAGAATAGACTTATGGACATGGGGAGATGGGAGGAGAGGGTGAGATGTATGGAGAAAGTAACATGGAAACTTACATGACCATATGTAAAATAGATAGACAACCGGAATTTGCTGTATGTCTCAGGAAACTCAAACAGGGGCCCTGTATCAACGTAAAGGGGTGGGATGGGACAGGAGATGGGAGGGAGTTTCAAAAGGGAGGGGGTATATGTATACCTATGGCTGATTCATGTTGAGGTTTGACAGAAAACAAGAAAATTCTGTAAAGCAATTATCCATCAATAAAAAATAAATTAATTATACACAAAATCAGAGTGTATAGAAATTATACTGTGTCTTTCCCCCAAAGAAAATAATACAAAACTAGAATTTGACTATATTAGGAAAAGTAGGAAAGAATGAAAATATGGAGATTAAACAACAAGCTACTAAAAAAGCAGTGGTTCAATGAAGAAATCAAAGGTGAAATCAGAAAATATGCAAAGACAAATGAAAATGGAAACACGGCTTCCCAACACTATGCAATGCATAAAAGCGATTCTAAGAGGGAACTTCATAGTTGGCCTTTCTCAGGGGCTTGTTTAGTGGCTCAGCACTAAAGAATCTGCCTGCCAATGCAGAAGGAAATGGTAATCCACGCTAGTGCTCTTGTCTGGAAAATCCCATGGACAGAGAAGCCTGGCAGGCTATAGTTCAGAGGGCCACAAAAGAGTCAGATACATTCTTAGCTACTAAACAACAAAAACACCTACCTCAAGAAACAAACAAAAATCCCTCAAGTAAATAATCTAGCCTAACACTTAAAACAAGTAGAAAAATAAGAACAAACAAAGCCCAAAGTCAGCAGAAAAAAAAAAAAAAAAAAAGGATCAGAGAGGAATTTTTAAAAATAGAGACAAAAAAGAAGAAATAAAAATCAATGAATCCAAGAGTTGGTTTTTTTAAAAGGATTTAAAAAATGAGAAAATTTTAGGTATCTCACCAAGAAGAAATGAGAAAGGAATCAAATAAACAAAGTAAGATATGAAAGAGGAAGAGTAACCAATACTACAAAAATATAAGAAATCATGAGAACATATGCCAACAAATTGGACAACATAGAAAGAATGAACAAATTTTCAGAGACAAACACTTACCAAGAATGAAACAAGAAGAAACAGACAATTTGCACAGACCAATCACCAATAGTGAAATTAAATTTGCAGTTAAAAAAAACACTCCCAGCAAACAAAAAATCTAGATCTGGATATCTTCACAGGTGAATTCTACCACACATATAAAGAAGAACTAATACTCATCCTTCTCAAAGTATTACAGAAAAACTGAAGAACACAGAACACACCCCAATTCATTCTATGAGGCCACTTCATATCAAAACCAGGCAAAGATACTACAAAAATAGAAACTTAAAGACTAATACCTTAAGTGAATATAGATGTAAAAATCATGAGCAAAATATTAGTAAGCCAAATTCAACAATATATAAAAAGTATGATACACCATGATCAATTTTGTATTTACTCCAGGATCATAGGACGGTTCAATATTCACAAGTCAACCAACGTGATAGACAACATCAACAAAAGGAAGGGTAAAAATTACATGATTATTTCAACAGACACAGAAAAATCATTTGACAAACTTCAGAATCCATTCATGATAAAAACTCAGAGTGGATATAGGGGGAACATACCTCAACATAATAAGGGCAAGTTACGGTAAACCCACAGGTAACATCATACTCAGTGGTGAAAAGCCTTCCCCCTAAAATTAGGAATAAGAGAAGTATGCCTACTCTTACAATATCTATTTAATACAGTACTGGAAATCCTAATTACTGCATAAGACAAGAGAAAGAAATAAGAGACATGTAAATTGGAAGAAAAGAAGTAAAAGTGTCAACTATTTGCTGATGTTATGATGGTATACATAGAAAACCCTAATGTTTCCACCAAAAAATCTATACGAATTAATAAACAAATTCAGTAAAGTTGCAGGATATAAGGCTATAGTGAACTACTTAAAAGAGGAAGCAATAAAACAATTCTATTTAAATTACCCTCAAAGAGAAATAAACTTAGCACCTAGACTCTGAAAACTACAATATATTGATTAAGGAAAATAAAGATGATACAAAGAAATGGAAGTATACTTCATGTTCTTGGATTGGAGGTATTGTTAAAATTGCCACAGTAGCCAATGAAATCTACAGATTAAATGCCATACCTATCAAAATCAAATTTTTCACAGAACTAGAACAAATAATCCTAAAATGCACATGGAACAACAAAAAAAATCCTGAATTGCCAAAGGAATCTTGAGAAAAAACAACAAAGCTAGAGTTATCATGGTCCCTGAATTCAGACAATAATACAAACCTACAGTAGTCAAAACAGCATGATGCTGACTCAACAACACACACACAGATTAACGGAACAGAAGAGAGCCAAGAAACAAACCCAGGAAGCTACGGTCAATTAACGCACAACAGAGGAATAAAAATACACAATGGAGAAGAGACAGCTGCTTCAACAATGGCTGCTTTCAAAACCTGACAGCTAAGTGTAAAAATATGAAGCTAGAACATTTTATCATACCATGTACAAAAATAAACTCACAATGCATTCAGACCCAACTGTAAGGCCTGAAGCCATAAAACGCCTGGAGAAGAACACAGGTGTAAATACCCTGACACAAATTACAGCAATATTTTTTATCTGTCTACTGAGGAAAAAGAAACAAAAAGGAAAACAAATAACTGTGATCTATTAATAATTAAGCTTAAATATGTTTGCACAGTAAAGGAAACCACTGGCCAAACAAAATGACAACTTATGGAATGGGAGAAAATATTTGCAAATGATGTGACCGATAAGGTGTCCATTTCTAAAATATATAAATAACTCATACAACCCTATTTTTAAAAGCTAACAGTTTAAAAATGAGTAGAAGACCTGGATAGACATTTTTCTAAAAAAATAGATGGCCAATAGGCACATAACTGCTGTTTATTAGAAAAATGAAAATCAAAACTTCAATATGGTATCACGTCACACCTCTCAAAATGGTTATAAGATGGTAACGATAACCCTATATGCAAAACAGAAAAAGAGACACAGAAATACAGAACAGACTTTTGAACTCTGTGGGAGAAGGTGAGGGTGGGATGTTTCAAAAGAACAGCATGTATACTATCTATGGTGAAACAGATCACCAGCCCAGGTGGGATGCATGAGACAAGTGCTCCGGCCTGGTGCACTGGGAAGACCCAGAGGAATAGGCTGGAGAGGGAGATGGGAGGGGGGATCGGGATGGGGAATAAGTGTAAATCTATGGCTGATTCATATCAATGTATGACAAAACCCACTGAAATGTTGTGAAGTAATTAGCCTCCAACTAATAAAAAAATTAAAAAAAAAAAAAAAGTCTACAAACAACAAATACTGGTAAGGATGTAGAGAAAAGGGAATCCTAATACACTGTTGTCGAAATGTAGGGTGGTACAGAAACTATGGAAAACAGTATGGAAGTTCTTCCAAAATCTAAAAATAAGACTACCACATGATCCCACAATTCCACTCCTAGGTACGTATCAAAAAAAAAAAAAAAAAAAAAAGCCCAAAATACTAATTTGAAGATACATGCAGCACAAATGTTCATAGCAACAATATAAATAATAGCCAAGACACAGAAGCAACCTACATACACATCAAGGGCCTCACTGATGGTTCAGTGGTAAAGAGTTTGCCTGCCAATGTAGGAGACACAGGTTTGATCCCTGGGATGGGAAGATCCCCTGGAGAAGAAAATGGAAACCCACTCCAGTATTCTTGTCTGGGAAGTCGCATGGACAGAGGAGCCTGGTGGGATATAGTCCACTGGGTTGCAAAGAGCTGGACATGACTTAGCAACTAAACAAGAGCAACAAGTTCATTGACAGATGAATGGATAAAGAAGATGTGAACAATGAAATACTGAAATATTACTCAGCCATGAAAAAGAACAAAAATTGCCATTTGCAACAATGTGAGTGGACCTAGAAGGCATTATGCTTAGTGAAATTAGTCAGACAAAGAACTCTGTGTTCACTTATATATGAAATATAAAAAATAAATCCAATTATATGCATATAACAGAGACTCACAGATACAGAGAACTAGTGGTTACCAGTGAGAAGAGGGATGAGAGGACCACAAAATTTGGGTACAAGATTAAGAGATACAAACTACTGTGTACAAAATAATAAGTAACGAGGACAGTTTGTACAGTACAGGGAAATATTGCCATTATTTTATAATAAATTTTAATGGAGTACAGTCTATCAAAATGTTGTATCACTGTGCTGTACTACTGAAACTAATATAATACTATAAATCAACTTAAATAAAATAAAGAAAAAATGAATCTCTAAAACATTTTCTGAGAACAAACATAATATTTCACAGACCCGTTAGCAACAAATGGTGTTGCTGAGAACAGGATAAATATTATAGCTTCAGATTAAAGGAAGTCTTATGGATTTTCTAGGGAATGTCATCAACACAAGATTCAACACCCAAAAATCCAAATTTGGAGTAGCCCCCAAAATGTGCAAATTACCAATCACACAAGTGTAAAAAGAAACATTTTTGTAATTAAGCCTTTTTCTGATGTGAACAAAATATTTTCAAGTTATTCCTTGGGTCAGACACAAAGAAGCAAGTGTCTTTTAATTTCATGGCTGTAGTCATCATCTTCAGTGATTTTGGAGCCCAGAAAAATAAAGTCTGTCACTGTTTCCATTGTTTCCCCATCTATTTCCCATGAAGTGATGGGACCAGATGCCATGATCTTAGTTTTCTGAATGTTGAGTTTTAAGCCAACTTTTTCACTCTCCTCTTTTACTTTCATCAAGAGGCTCTTTAGTTCTTCTTCACTTTCTGTCATAAGGGTAGTGTCATCTGTGTACCTGAGGTTATTGATATTTCTCCCAGCAATCTTGATTCCAGCTTGTGCTTCATTCACCCCGGCATTTCTCATGGTGTACTCTGCATATAAGTTAGATAAGCAGAGTGACAATATACAGCATTGACGTATTCCTTTTCCTATTTGGAACCAGTCTTTTGTTTCACGTCCACTAACTGTTGCATCTTGACCTGCAAACAGATTTCTCAGGAGGTAGGTAAGGTGGACTGGTATTCCCATCTTTTTAAGAATTTTCTACAGTTCGTTGTGAACCACAGAGTCAAAGGCTTTGGCATAGCCAATAAGGCAAAAGTAGATGCTTTTCTGGAACTCTCTTGCTTTTTCAATGATTCAGCAGATGTTGGCAATTTGATCTCTGGTTCCTCTGCCTTTTCTAAAACCAGCTTGAACATGTGGAAGTTCACGGTTCATGTACTGTGAAGACTGGCTTGGAGAATTTTGAGCATTACTTTGCTAGTGTGTGAGATGAGTGCAATTGAGTGGTATTTTCAACATTCTTTGGCATTGCCTTTCTTAGGGATTCGGATGAAAACTGACTTTTCCAGTCCTGTGGCCACTGCTGAGTTTTCCAGATTTGTTGGCATATTGAGTGCAGCACTTTCAGCGCATCATCTTTTAGGATTTGAAATAGCTCAACTGGAATTCCATCCTCTCCACTAGCTTTGTTCATAGTGATGCTTCCTGAGGCCCACTTGACTTCACATTCTAGGATGTCTGGCTCTAGGTGAGTGATCACACCATCATGGTTATCTGGGTCGTGAAGATCTTTTATGTATAGTTCTTCTGTGTAGTCTTGTCACCTCTTTAATATCTTCTGCTTCTGTTAGGTCCACACCGTTTCTGTCGTTTATTGTGCTCATCTTTGTATGAAATGTTCCCTTGGTATCTCTAATTTTCTTGAAGAGATCTCTAGTCTTTCCTATTCTATTGTTTTCCTCTATTTCTTCGCATTGATCGCAGAGGAAGGCTTTCTTATCTCTCCTTGCTATTCCTTGGAACTCTGCATTCAAATGGTTATATCTTTCCTTTTCTCCTTTGCCTTTAGCTTCTCTTCTTTTCTCAGCTATTTGTAAGGCCTCCTCAGACAACCATTTTGCCTTTTTGCATTTCTTTTTCCTGGGGATGGTCTTGATCTCTATCTCCTGTACAGTGTCACAAACCTCCATCCATAGTTCTTCAGGCACTCTATCAGATCTAATCCCTTGAATCTATTTCTCACTTCCACTGTATAATCATAAGGAATTTGATTTAGGTCATACCTGAGTGGTCTAGTGGTTTTCCCTATCTTCTTCATCCACTTTCTCATCATAAGAAAAAGAAGTTTGTAACTACATAATGGTGACAGATGGTTTCTCAGATGGCTTGGAGGTAAAGAACATACTTCTAAGCAGGAGACATGGGTTCGATTCCTGGGTATGGAAGATCCCCTGGAGAAGGAAATTGCAACCCACTCCAGTATTCTTGCTTGGGAAATTCCAAGGACAGAGTAGCCTGGTGGGCTACCTTCTATGGGGCCACAAAAGAGTCACACATTACTTAGTGACAAAAACAAAACAACATTGGTGACAGATAGTAACTAGACTTATGATGGTGGTTATGTAGCTGTGTAAGCAAATATGGAATCATTATGTTTCATACCTGAAACTAACATAATGTTGCATGTGAAATACATCTTAATAAAAATTTAAAGTAATTTGATTACTTACACCAAAATTAAAAAAAAAATGACTTCTAATTTCAACTGTGCTACTGCAATCTTGAAAACATCATTTAGATCAATCCTTTTCTGATAAAAAAATCAAGAGCCATATCTCTTCATTATTAACTATGCTTAGTGTCTTATGCTCAAAGTTAACATCACTGCATTGATAAAACTATTGGGTATGTGAACATGATCAAAATAGAAGAACAGATGTGAAGAAACAAAAAAAAATTGTCTTAACTGTCATTGTTTCAAACTCACCCAGAAAAACTATTTAATGATGAAGCAGTCTGTTAAAAAGTGTGACAGGATGGAATTTCTGTCACAGAGGAAAGATTTTTGATCACTCTTCAGATACATCAAGGAAACATGAACTGCACTGATCTCTGGAGATAAGATGATTTGAAAGGCAGCTAAACACACCTCCTCTCACTCAATAGTTTTCTTCAAGGACAACTACAAAGTTGAAGTTTGTAAAACCAAGACATGTTCTTTGTGATGGATAAGAGTCAGCAGATGTTAGAGAAATCAGAATGTGATTGATTTGTAAAGTCAGTGCTGACCTCAAGCACCAATAGTTCCATAAATTAAACTTAACACCTTAGAAAAACTGAGAATGCAAACCAAGAGAAACATAAAATAAGGGAATGCCACTTTTTCTATAATATTCCTGTAAGTCCCAAAGGTCTTTTGGAATAACCAGTGCATTCTCCTACTTGGATCAATATAGAAACACATTCTACTCACTAAAAAGATAATGAAGCTAAACAAAAGTTGGTTATTATTCAGGGAGATATGCAAATACCTGTAATCATGTGTGTAAGATGGCATGCTTTTCTTGGGTAGAAAACAATTAGTTTATATTTTTTTTTTGTAGACTTTTGTATTTCCCTTGGCTATACAACACGCTAAACAGTGACTTAGAATATACTATGAACATCTTCTCTGGCTACTGGTAAAGAGGAAATATGTAAAAATTTTACTACAATGGATTTCTTTATGTGGTTTTAAAAAGAAAAAAAAAATCACATCAATGAGAGCTTCCAACTCATGTTATTGCCAGGGCAAGTTGAGACTCTCTTTATGCACTAAGGTTTCTAGGAAAAGAGGATCCTAGAATATCTGAATCTAAAGGAAAAAAAAAAAAAAAGAAAACACCATGATTCATACCATTGGTTTCTCACCCACACAAATACTATTTTAACTTACATCAGTATCCTAAGAAATGACACATTTCCAACAGGTTTGTTTTTTACCTAGAAATCTAAGAACGTCCCTCTTCTAAACTCTCCAATAACTACAAATAGGAGACAAGTAACATCATAAAAACTTTAATACACATCCAATTAAGGAGGAAGAACGCTGGGAAAATTCTTAGAATACATAGAACATGGTGTGTTTACTGACCGCATACACACGGTGGTACTGCTTTTTGAGACGGACATTTATCTCCCACCCATGCAAAACAAAGAAAAAGAAGATTGTATAACCTGGCTACTACACTGAAAGAAACTTACACAAGTACTTAAAGTATGGGAGTCTAATTAAGCCTTAATCATGGATTTCTCTGCTCTTTGAGACCTTAAAATCTCATAGCATTACCAATGATATTAAGATGATTTTGACCAGATATATTGCAATTACTTGTATAAACAAAGCAATACATGGAAGAATGATTCATCCTTATTTATTGAAATTATTTTCTTTTGTCTTCATGAATTCATAAAATATAGAAAAAGAAAATTAAATGTCACTCAACGTTCTCATAAGAAAACAATTTGAAGGGCCATATAAATATTGCATTACTCTGATAATAGATTCAAGGTCATGCAAGTAATGTATTGGCTAAATGACCATAGAGATTGCTATTTTATTCTGCTATGCTAAGCGGAATCACTAGGGCAAAATGTTGAAATAGCATTTGAGCTACTATAATTTTAAAACAGTAAAGCTTTTTTAAAAACCTCACGGAATTCACATCACAATGGGCCTTACACATTGGGTAATGCAGTCCTATCTTGGAATATAACCTGATGGCATCATCTCACACACAAACACATTCATCATGCTATCTTGCAGCTTCAGAAAGGAGACTCTTCTCAATGAGTGTAACTCTATCCCACTAACCTATCATGTTCCTGTGAACTAGAAGGCAGCTGAAATAACTTAATGTGCTTTGAATATTTAGCCCAAAGTAATGGAAGAACACATCTGTCACTTACGTTTTTGAGTCATCCCATAACACACAATACGGATTCAAAGTGCCCTAAAAGTAAAAAGAGAAAGAATAAATGTATCTTGAGTACATACATTAAAAAACTGAAGCATTCTGTGAAAAGCAAACAGAATGGCACATTTCTTATCTTGCAGTAAGATACTTTAAAGATCCCACCTCTGTTTTGCATAAAAATTTGCATGTCCTTCCTCATAGGTTTAATGGCTCATTTTATGAAATTCTACTCAAGAAAACTTACGTCTATTCCAAATATCATAACCCATATTTCATTTTTTAAAATTATAAGTGAAGCTTTCATATACAACACAGTCTATACTTCTATGTTTATACTTTTTTTTTCATATACAACACGGTTTATACTTTTATGATTTCCATTTGATTTTATTTTCTCTAAAACACTAACTGCTGGATTATTTCCTTTAAGAAATACTTATAGTAGTTAAGTCACAGTGAAATATTCTGTATTAGGCACCTCCCCCCCCACACCTTGTCCTATTCTGGTTCCGGGGGTGTAGCTTCTAAAAGGCAAGACCATTTCCAGAGTTTGTGGACTTGCAATATTTTCTTAACCAACAGGGCACAACCAAGAGAATCACATCTAATAAAGCTCTGGGGGAAACACACTACATTTTTAGTTTAATAATTATGTATTGAGTAGCCATGATGACCTTCAGGATGACACAATGAGTTTTCCACGTTGGATAATCTACCAGGCATACAGTTTTGAAGAGCTCCGATTGTTGGAATGTTTTACTTTTTGTTTTTCTGTCACATTCATTGGGCCTTATTGTTCCCTTTGAAACTAACCCAGTAATTATTCTTCTCTGTGATATCTCAAGCTATCCACAGATCCTCTTGTCTTTTTTAATAAGCATACTCTGCTGCTTTCAAGCTCGCTCACTCTCCACGACACTCATCTTCTGGAGTGGATACTTCACAGCGTGCCCAGGAAAACACACACCGGTGCTACACACACAGGACCAAGAGGAACTTTGCCTCTCCAGTACAGGTGCCATATTCCTAACAACCCACGCCAACAATGTATGGGACATTTTGGTAGCTTTCTCCCGAGCTTGACACATTGAAGCCCCCCAGGAAAGATTTCTGAATCCTGATCTTGACCTCCCACACACTCACAATTGCTTCTAAACTTTGTGTCACTGCAGGATGAAGACACATCATATCTATGGGCTCATCCAACAAGTCACTGATATCAAAATGATGAGTAAGCCAAGACAGGTGAAAGTTCCAGTTCTGAAACAGACCACAGGCACCTTCCTGCAGGTGGACATGCTCCCTTGGTGACTGCCAGCTATGAGCTTGACCTCAGTCTTGTTTCCAAATAGATAATTACTGGGGTAGATTGGGCAAAGCAATATCTTCAAAATCTAGGCAAGTTCTTTGGGAAACAGTGCCTCTCTAAGTACTGTTCACTATGTCCATTCTAGAATTCTATTAGAAAAAGAAAAAAAAAAAAACCCACAACTTTGGCTCATTATTCTAAAATTGGTGAAATGTATCCCTTGAACTGCAAGGAATCCAAACAGTCCAATCTAAAGGATATCAGTCCTGAATATTCCTTGGAAGGACTGATGCTGAACCTGAAACTCCAATACTTTGGCCACCTGATGAGAAGAACTGACTCAAAGGAAAGACCCTGATGCTGGAAAAGACTGAAGGCAGGAGGAGAAGGGGACGACAGAGGATGAGATGGCTGGATGGCATCACCGACTTAATGGACATAAGCTTGAGTAAACGCGAGGAGTTGGAGATGGACAGAGAGGCCTGGCATACTGCAGTCCATGGGGGTCACAAAGCGTCAGACATGACTGAGTAATTGAATTGAACAGATCCCAATTTTATTAACATTTTAATTGGGACATTTGACTAACTCCCATATTTCAGCACTGTTACCATTCTTCAGAATCCCTCATAGACCAGATCTCTAAGGTATCTTACTTCTTAGCAGACGCTCATACCTATAAACCATGCTTTCAGAGCATAAAAAACATTCCCTTCCTTGAAATGGGTTATAGTCTTATGGAGATTGATGAGGAATATGTGTAATGTTCATATAACAACAAAGACATGCTCAAAAGAAATATCTCTAGTCATAATTTATTTTTTAGGGGACAAATGATGGACAGAGCTTCATGGCCTGTATTACAGCAAGTTCCATGGAAAAAGTGGCTTCTTATCTGGCCATTACATAAGACAGAGATATGTAGATGTTCACGAGATGAAGAGGCAATGGCATTTTAAATTTGTTTCTTTCTCTGTCCTATGAGACCCTTTCTAGTTTTACCTGAAATTCTCATACAGCTTCTGACTTCCTAACAAGTCCTCAGCAGAAACACAATATTGTATCATAAAGTTATTTTATATATATCTAGAGTTCTGTTCAAAAGAACTCAGGGCAATTTATAGAAAATAAATTACCCTTGGACTATTACAGTGAAGGGCATGGGAGTGTGTACATTGGGTATAGACAGTAAGCATAAAATCTTGAAACTACAAGTCCTCTATGTCGAGCTCACGTCTTTAGGAATGGACAAGTGAGATTAAGGTCAATCTCTATATAAAGCAGCACAGGATACTGATGATAAGATTAATATTTCATAATTAGAATTCATAACAGGTTACAATAAAATTAGAAAAGATACAGAATAGAGGCTTAATTGTTTAGATATTGCCTTCTGTCTTACCCCTCTAAAAAAACTTCCATTCACTTTGGGACGGAAGTATAAAGGTGAGAAATGTCTTTTCTATTCTTACCCATACCTCTGTCAAACCTTAGTTTCACCCCCTGCCTTCCTCACTCTCACCCCTTAGAGCTCATACCTTTCTCTCTCTCTGTCCTTGTGAAAATTTAGAAGCAATCCACATGAGAATTATTATAGGTTCTGATATGCACTGCTCCATCTTGCTTTTTACTCTACATTCTGGGACCTACACAAAGGACAGATATGCCTCTGTGAACGTTCATTCCAGAACAGTCATCCTGTGGGGCTGTGGGCTGAGGTCAGGGACATAAACATCTGAAGTTTATAAAAATATGCAGAACAAGATTAGAGGAATCTTAGCACCTCGACAGACCAGTCACTTAAGGAATAAGAATGTGAGATGGTAAACAAAGCAAAACCCAATGATGAATGAATTCTAAACATGGGAAAAATAATGGCTGAAAGAAACCACTTGTAAAATATTTGTTATAATTTTAAGATACTTTTCTCAAAGGCACTCTGCTGTAAGATCTGTTATGAGGAATTTATGGAAAATCAATAACAGGAAATGGTTAAGTGTGACAGAGTGGAGGAACAAAATATAATGGCTGAAGCAAGGGGAAAATAGTCAGGCTGTGAACTAACTCACAGAAGTGGATTTAAGAAATGCTTGAACTTCCACATGTTCAAGCTGGTTTTAGAAAAGGCAGAGGAGCCAGAGATCAAATTGGCAACATCCGCTGGATCATCGAAAAAGCAAGAGGATTCCAGAAAAACATCTATTTCTGCTTTATTGACTATATCAAAGCCTTTGACTGTGGATCACAATAAACTGTGGAAAATTCTGAAAGAGATGGGCATACCAGACCACCTGACCTGTCTCTTGAGAAACCTGTATGCAGGTCAGGAAGCAACAGTTAGAACTGGACATGGAACAACAGACTGGTTCCAAATAGGAAAAGGAGTATGTCAAGGCTGTATATTGTCACCCTGCTTATTTAACTTATATGCAGAGTACATCATGAGAAATGCTGGGCTGGAGGAAGCACAAGCTGGAATCAAGATTGCTGGGAGAAATATCAATAACCTCAGATGTGCAGATGACACCACCCTTATGGCAGAAAGTGAAGAAGAACTAAAAAGCCTCTTGATGAAAGTGAAAGAGGAGAGTGAAAAAGTTGGCTTAAAACTCAACATTCAGAAAACCAAGATCATGGCATCTGGTCCCATCACTTCATGGGAAATAGATGGGGAAACCATGGAAACAGTGGCTGACTTTATTTTTCTGGGCTCCAAAATCACTGCAGATGGTGATTGCAGCCATGAAACTAAGAGATGCTTACTCCTTGGAAGGAAAGTTATGATCAACCTAGACAGAATATTAAAAAGCAGAGACATTACTTTGCCAACAATGGTCCATTTAGTCAAGGCTTTAGTTTTTCCAATGGTCATGTATGGATGTGAGATTTGGACTGTGAAGAAAGCTGAGCGCTGAAAAATTGATGCTTTTGAACTGTGGTGTTGGAGAAGACTCTTAAGAGCCCCTTGGACTGCAAGGAGATCCAATCAGTCCATCCTAAAGGAGATCAGTCCTGGGTGTTCATTGGAAGGACTGATGCTGAAGCTGAAACTTCAGTACTCTGGCCACCTGATGCAAACAGCTGACTCATTTGAAAAGACCCTGATGCTGGGAAAGATTGAGGGCAGGAGGAGAAGGGTACGACAGAGGATGAGATGGTTGGATGGCATCACTGACTCAATGGACATGAGTTTGAGTAAACTCCGGGAGTTGGTGATGGACAGGGAGGCCTGGTGTGCTGGGGTTCATGGGGTCGCAAAGAGTCGTACACGACTGAATGACTGAACTGAACTGAACTGAAGAAAACAAAGATTGTCTGGTAAATGAGCCAAATGGACTATAAATTAATCTATAGAGCTGTCAATATAAATATAACTGACAAAATATTAAAACTGAATATATTTGAAAACTTTTGCAAAGAATATGTTCTTTAAAAACAAATTTCTGGCCAAAAAAGTGTCTCCTGACTCCATGCAAAACTGTAAAGTTGAACAGTACAGTTGAGTTAAACATTACCACTCACTCAATTTCAAGCATTTGAAAAGTGTACCAAGATTCACATTTTCTAATTACCATAGATGTTCTAAACACATCACTTGTACTATCTTTAATAGTCTTCGATATTTTCTTTTACTTCTTTCCTCTGTCTCAACATCAAGCATATCAGCACAGAGCATCCCTGTCTGATGATGAGGGGCTTACATTCTGATAAACCCATTGCAAGCTGAAAATACTGTAAAGTGACAACGTATTCATACACCTAACCTATCGAACATCATTGCTTAACCTAGTCTACCTTAAATGTGCTCACAACACATTAGCCAAAATTTGGGCAAAATCATCTCATGCAAAGCCTCCTATATTGTAAGTAAAATCAAGATGGCTTTATGGGTACAGATGGCTGTATCTGCCGTTCACCCTCACGATTGTGTGGCTGGTTGGGAGCTGTGGACCACCGCCCAGCATCACAAGAGAGTAACTGTGTTATCTCTAGCCTAGGAAAGACTGAAATTCAAAAGCCTAAGTGTGGTTCCTACTGAATGCATATCATGTTCCCACCATCAAAAGGTGAAAAATCATGAATGAGGGGCTCTCTGTATATCTACTTAACAGTATAATACATCACTGGCTTTGTCTATGTGTTTCTATACATGGTCCTCTTTTCCATTGGTCTTACATAACTTCCCTATTTTCCTGTTTGTAAAATGGGGAATTTAGGCATCTTTTCTAGTCCTACCTTATAGAATTATCCAAGAATGACATTTATAAATGACTTCCTTTTCTTTTTGAAAACTCTCATCTAAGTCTTTTTTTCCCCACCTATGTAATATTTTCAGTACATCTCACAATGGTAAATCACTCTCACAAAGAGAAGTCAGGAGAGAGCCAAGATGATGAACAAATTCATCGACTCATGCAAAAACCGCTTAGCAAATATCTGTTACATTCAGGATAACTTGGAGGCACTGGGGACACAGCATTGAACAAAACAAAGCCTTTGCCTCACAGACTTACCTGTAATGAAGGGGGCAGGGAGAGAGACAAAGAACCCAAGGAAATACATAATATGCTAGGTGGCAATATGTACTGTATTGAAAAGTAGATCACACTGAGTGGGAAAGACTGGGAAGTGAATGGATTGCAATTTTGCATATTGAGAAGGCTTAACCAATAAGGCTTGCCAATAAAGGTCCGTCTAGTCAAGGCTATGGTTTTTCCAGTGGTCATGTATGGATGTGAGAGTTGGACTGTGAAGAAAGCTGAGCGCCGAAAAATAGATGCCTTTGAACTGTGGTGTTGGAGAAGACTCTTGAGAGTCCCTTGGACTGCCAGGAGACCCAACCAGTCCATCCTAAAGGAAATCAGTCCTGAATGTTCATTGGAAGAACTGATGTTGAAGCTGAAACTCTAATACTTTGGCCACCTGATGCGAAGAGTTGACTTATTTGAAAAGACCCTGATGCTGGGAAAGATTGAAGGCAGGAGGAGAAGGGGACAACAGAGGATGAGATGGTTGGATGGCATCACCGACTCCATGGACATGAGTTTGAGTAAGTTCTAAGAGTCGGTGATGGACAGGGAGGCCTGGCGTGCTGCAGTCCATGGGGTTCCAAAGAGCTGGACAAGACTGAGTGACTGAACTGAACAAAACTGAACCAACAAGATGATATTTAAACAAATACCTGAAGGAGCTTGTTTACATAAAAGATGATAGTCATAATAAACATGAATTTTGACCAAGTTACTTCAAGTTTTCCTTGGAGTTTTTAAGTTCTGAAAAAATTCAATTCACATGAAATCTTAATTATGCTCTTGTTATCTTAATGTTTTCAAGGTGTTTTCTCTGGACTTACTCTAGAATCACCTAGGATGTTAATTAAAAAGGTAGGTTCCTTGGCTTTAGGAACTTTGAGATTGGGGCTTAAACTAGGAGCAGACATTCTAACAACTACTCCCTCCAATCCTCATAATTTTTAATCCACATTACATTTGTAGAATCATGGACACAAAACTGGGGCTTCCCACCTGGCTCAGGTGGTAAAGAATCTGCCTGCCAATGCAGGAGCCACAGGAGACACAGTTTCAGTTTGATTCCTGGGTCAGGAAGAGCCCCTGGAAAAGGAAAAAGCAACCCACTCCAGTATCCTTGCTGGGATAATCCCATGGACAGAGGAGCCTGATGGGCTACAGTTCTTCGGGGCTGCAGAAAAGCTGGACATGACTGAAGTGATGACTGAGCATGCACGCACACACAGACATACACATGGCTACTTCACTTTGCTTTTCTTTGAAGTGTTCAAATGTTTAGACCTCATGTTTCACAGTAAATTCCTAATCTGGAAACCTCTTAACTTTCCTGTACCTTTCATAGCCCTCTTGAAACAAAAATGTCCTCTTGTCTGTAGAGGAAAAGCAAGCTTGTAGACAAAACTTCAAAGGACGCGGAGAAGGGCAGTGACCTCCTTGTCACTGTTCCAACATTTCCAGAGCTCTGGGTCATAAGTTCCAGGGCAAGTCCTTCTGTCGCATCCTCCAGTGATTGAGGGCCTTGAGTTCTTGCACATGCAGAGGAGAGAGACTGCTCAACTGACATTACAAAGCCTCTATTTCTGAAATTTTATATGTAAAGGCATTCATTAAAAAGACCTGGATTTTGCTAAGCTTATCCTCCACTTCCATCCCACTTTTAATTGTAATGGTTAAATAACTGCACAAACAGATTTTGGGAATTCCTAAGAACATTCCCAAAACACCTGATGTGACCCACAAAAGACTAATTTATATCTTGCCTATAATTCAAGCACTGCTTGAGAAGAGCCACATCTTAAAAAAGCTCAGGAATGCATTCTAAGGGAAGTAGGATTCTGGTAGAGGTAAATCTTTCCACACTCATATCTCTGACAGGTCACTAAAACAGAATAGTGAGCAGGAGCCCTTTCTGTATATCTTTTAACAAATAAACATCTTTATAATCCCTGAAAGTATACTACACCACCTAAGGGGATGATGTCATTGAAAATAATATGCAGCTCAGTAACAGGAATCATTTGCTGCATGTTCTCCACACTTCTTGAGGTTTTCAAGAATATTTTAGTATTTTTAAATGATACTTAAAAACAGCTATGACAGCTATGCCTGGGTCTAACTCTCATTTTTTTTATAGGGTAGCTGAGATACACCTGGAGTCCAAAGAACCTCACTGAGAATGCAACACTGTGTTATTGCTTAAAAGGACATGGAGACAGAATTTTTCCATTTATTTGCATGAGTTTTATAGAAAGCAAAGCACTGAGAATCAGTGAAATCAAGAAGATGGAAAAGAAAGAGCTGTCTTTAGGTAAAGCAGAATGGTATATAGGGCAGTGAAGTGAGAAATTCAGAATATGGTTCTGTCAGGACAAGTCACGTCCTCCAGGAGCTGGCAGCTGTTCAGTTAGCACTCGGGGAGGGTATGCATCTAATTCAGCTTCTGCTATCTGGATACTCAGGAATCCACATTAACCAGAGGACACTGGTTTTGTGGATGTGGTAACTGCTTGCTTCTCTGATTCCTTAGCTATATCACCAATAACAGAATGTACATTACTTCCTGACACATATTTTTCTATTGAAATAGAGGAAGTAGTAAAAGTAGAACCACTATCAGAAATTATTTACATGTATATCCTTCAAAGAAAATCATTGTCTCCACGTATATGTCTTAGTCTTCCTCATGTGTGATTGCTAACTAGATTGGGTAAAGGATGTAACAACGTGTCCCAGTAGTATTTTCATGGGGTCCTGGCAAAGACAAGAGCTGGCTGGACTGTTTTGGACAGTTTCAATGTATCAGCTGCCAGCAAAGAAGTTTCCTCAGCTGCTTTAAGAGCACAACACATCTACAAATGTCAGAGTTGCTCCTGCATCCTCCAATTTTCCCTAACATCCCACTACCAGCTTACAGTGGCCATCTCATTGTCTGGTGATTCATTGTTGGCATGATAATCAGCAGGCCAAAATGTAACCTGTAGTTGCGGACTGACTTTCACTGAGAAGTATATGATTATTATTGTAGTTTATCTGTTAAGGTACACATATATATATATTTTTTTCATAATAAAAACTTGATTTTGCAATGTTCTAATGCAAATACAGGTTATTAGTTTTCTATTGCTGCTACTATGAATTAACACACTCTTAGCAGCACAGAACAACACAAATTTATTATCTCACAGTTTCTCTGTGTCAGGAGTCTTTGTGAACTTAGCTGGATTTCTGCTCAAGAGATTCACAAGGCTGGAATGCTAACAGGATTGCAGTCCTTTCTGGATTTGGGGATGGATCCGCATCTAGGTTCATTCAGGTCTCAGCAGAATTGAGCTTCTGCAGTTGTAGGACTGAGGTCCATGCTTTCTTCTTTGTTGACAACCAGGGCTTGTTTTCAGCTTTTACAGTCTGTCCATATTCCTTGGTTTTTGGTCATATTCCTTCATCTTCAAAGTCAGCAATTGCAGGTTGAGTCCTTACTACCTTGCATCTCTCTGACCATAGCTGAGAAAGGCTTTCCAGTTTTAAAGGTTCATGTGAATTGGACCAACTCACATAATTTAGGATATCTGCCCCATCTCAGCATTCTTACCCTTCATCACATCTGCAAATTCCCTTCTGACCTATAATATACTCACAAGTTATGGGGGTTAAGACGTGGGCATCCTGGTGGGGTTACATTCTCTTTACCATACAGGGGGTGATAATATATGCATTCCAGGAACTGAATCTGGCTTGCTACCTACTTTGGTAAATCATATTTTGTTGTAACAGAACCACACCCATTTTTACATACTGTCTATGGTTGCTGTCACACTACAATAGCATAACTGAGTAGATTTGACAAGGACCATTATAACTCATATGCCCAAAATGCCTGACTCAACCGAAAATGTTTGCTCCAACAATAGCATAATTAGTCTAAAACCTTTTTGAAGAATAACAATGCTGTATTATGAATAAAAATAAACTGAATTTGAAATGTAAGTGGGAAGAATGCTTACTCAAGTTTAGGAATTTAGGATATAACCAAAAAAACTGTAGCTAGAGAATAATTTCTATCTCAATTTTAGCTGCTGGCAGAACCATCAATCTGCTTGTCTAGTTAGCATTTCAAGACTCTCCCATTAAAACTACCAAGAGTTTTGGGCAGGCAAAACATCAGAAATCTCTTCCAACTGGACACAAGCTAGGGTAGAAAAGTGAAATTACAAATGCATAGACTGAATGCATTCTTAAGCTTTACCAAGTTATTTTCAATTCCTTGGATTGTTATTGGCCTGTGCTGTTCATGAAAATACCCACTAATGAATGTGGGGATTTCTCTTCATTGTTTCTCATGCTCCCTAATGGTAAAAAGCATATTCATCACAGTTTTCCACTGTGTTTTCCACGATGATTTACAAAGGCCATGGCTCATGACTAATTTGAGTTTATAAACATAAAACAAACTCCTTAATTTGTTAGGTAGATCCTATTAGTATGCAAGCAAATGTGGCAAAGAAAATAAAACCTACAAGCCCGCTTCCCATGAGATCATTTGTAAATATGACCAATTTGAGAACTATAAATAAACCCAGTAGATTTTTCTTAATACTGAAAGATAGCAGGTTCACCATACCTGGACCATGAAAGCTATTACTCAGGGAAAGAAAGAAAAGTAAAGACAAAAATTGACTGCAGAGACTGCAGGCTAGTGTGGGTCAAGCTATCCCTCTACCAGAAATGGAACTCTATTAAGACATTTTGTTTGGGAAAAGGGGACTGCAGGCTTGCAAAGCTGATAGAGCACAAGAAAACTAAAATTCTTCTAACGCATCTTTAAAGATAAGGATGTTATATATCTTGGAAATTCAGCAGACCCAGATCTGTCAGGGCCTGCTGACACCCACCAAGGCATCCTACTGGTGGGTGTATGTGTGTGTATGTGTGTTTTCTTATGTGTATACTTACAGACCCACTCAACTCCCCTTATTTAGGTCCCAATAATTACTTTCAACAAATGTATTAACTTTCCTTGCACATTACGGAGTCTAACAATACTTAAGTAATATAATAGGGAAAACAAAATTACTTTTCTCCGAAAAGCAAATTTGGTATTTCTAATAATCAAGCAATTGCTGTGTTCAAGTGCTAAAGACCACAAAAGTGGACTCTGCAAATTATAATAATAAAGGCATGAGCCTAGAAAACTGAGCTAAAAATAGTATCTTACTCTTTAATGACTTATGAGCTGGTTAAAACTGCAAATGGCTTTGCTGAATACAATATGGAATTTCAAGATTCCATGTTCTATTACCTAGTCCTACCAGTTCCCAAGGGTCTCATTATACGTAACATGCTTTAAATGCTATTTGTTAAAAAACCTGTTTTTTTTTTTTAAAAAAAAAAGAACACTTTTTTTAAAAAAAAAACAAACACTAACAGGCTTTTCCCTAGACTCATTAGAACTATTAATTTTCATTCTTCCTTTTCCTGCACATGGTATATGCAACAGATAAAGTTTGTAAGTCATTATTCTCTGCTGAGCTTAGTAAAGTGCAGCAGATACATTTGGTATAAGAAAACAGGTGAAAGTAGACAGTTATGATATTAGCAAGATGTCATATTTGAAACAGGTCAACTTTGAAGGCAATACCAGTGATAATATATCTGTGCCAATATAGTTATAATCAAACTTGTGTTTGTTGTAATCCACTTTAATTTTCATGTTTGAGATACATCTTTTCTCCACATTTTAGTGAAGAATATTTTATGCCAGCTTAGGCTCTTTTGACTATCTCATCAATGAAAATAAAGAATATACTTTATAAGACATTCAATAAACCAGACATATATTCCTTCCCTCAGTGACCAATAAAGTCTTTAATATAATCTAATCTGCATGGTGAGTATAAACACAACAAGCACGGAAACTTCAAGCAGTAGAGCATGAAGAAGTATGTGTGGGAGGGATTTATAAAGTGGAGGAAAGATGAGCAATGAAGCAGCAAGAGCATCTCCGCCACAGGGCCTGGAGTCAGGCGTCTCTGAGGACACGCACAGGTGGGTGCTGCTCTGACCCAGGACCCACAAGCGTGGGAATGCCTCGGGGCATTTCTCCTCCAAAGTAAACGTCTCTTCTTCTCCCTCAGCCCCTCTGTGTAACAGATTTGTCTATATTCTCTCTGATCCAGGCCTTTGGCGGTGGGATAGTTATTGTTTTGGAAATCTGGTCAACTCACTTACTCAAAATACTGAAAGAACCAATTCTCAGTGACTTGTGGTAATCAGCTCATCACGCTTATACGCTGACTCACTGCCACTCCAGAATCTAGCTGGGGCTTCATAAAATGTATTGACCATATACTCTAGTTTCCATATGTCCATATGTAGAAAATAACTTTTTAGATGCACTGTATCTCTTTGAAATTGAATTGACAAGATATGCTGCCAGAAAAGTGTGACTCAAAGCTCAAATATGTTCATTTCAAATAGTTCTATTCAATTGAAATAATGAGACTGTTTTATCAACACTATTTTAAAGTTAATCTTTCTTCAATTTATGAGAAAAATGCCATTTAATTAACATGTTCTTTGAGTTCTCAATAGTGATTTAATCTTTATTTAGGAAAGTTTTGTGAATGCTCAATTATAGAAGTTTTTCTCCCTAAGAAACAAGGAGCAATGCAGTCAATTAATATGTCTTAATATTCTTCACCAATGCTTATAACTCAATAGACATTATCATGATAAAAATATATAGACAAATATGTAAATAAATATTTTATAATACATGTTGAACAAGCAAAGAAGCAATTTCCTTATTCAAAAATAACATTGAAAGTATCTCTTAGTTTTCAATTCAGTAGTGATATTAGAGCCATTATAAGTTATGAAGAAGTACATATAATAGAAATAAAACACATGTCAAAGTTAGACAGAACCAGTATGGACACATTCTGGCAAAAGTGGGAGAAGACCTGATAGTTAAAATATTAATCATAATGTTTAAAAATCAGTGCTGAGAGATGTGAGGTTTTCATTAAACAATCTAAGAAGCCAGAACAGCTTTTTAAAAACTGGTTTATAGCAAAGATGATTGTCATTTTTTAATAAAATGAATCTGAGTTCTTTAACATCAGAAATTATAAAATACTGGGAAAAGTACAGGTATTATAACTAAAGGAAGTGGGAATAAATTCCATTATGTCATTCACTTTGGGAAAATGACAATCACTTTGTGCTTCCATTAATTGTCTGTAAAAGCCAAGTACATAGAAAATTTGCGAGGAATAATAAAAAAAGAACTATGTATGTGCAACATAGGAGATGGTCTTACTTGAATGCAGGCATTGTAAAAGCACAATTAAGACAGCCTTAATAGGAATTACCTTCTTTGCCCCTGAAATCAATGAGTTAGGTATTTGAGGTGAATGTATAAAGGATAAGTATATGTTTTAAATTTCTGTATATGGCCTAAACAAGGTCTGAAGAATTTCAGTTGCAGTTGGATGAATTCTTGTCATTCTAGATGGAAGATTTGGCTTTTGATCACTGCAACACCCAGGTGGTTACAAGTAGCCTCCTCTGATCCTGAGTGTAGAACTTTATAAAACCACTCCCCCCACTCTCCAACCCTGGGGTACCCTGCAGGACAGCACTCCCCTTTGCATTATGTCTGTAGCTTCTGTTGCTGCATGCATCTTATATCATAGTCTTCCTCACTAGGTAGCGAGATTGGTTCCCATCTTGACATCCCCCATTGCCTAGCTTAGAGCCCAATAAAGATGTAGGCACTGACAAACTATTAAGTATTATATTGGAGAAACTGAGAGTTTTATTAGGAACAAAAACATAGGATAATATGTCATCTTGTTTTTATATAACACATATCTTCATAACAGATAAATTCATTTGCAACTCTGAAGAGTTTGGAAAATGTGTTCTGGTCTTATTAGTCAACAGAATGACTATTAACCTCTTTAAAAGGTCAATTCTATAAGAAACTCAAAGCTAAATGAATGATACTTACATTAGCCAAATGAGCTAGCTCTATCTCCAGGAATGAATCAGTTGTTTTGGGTTCAGGCCTTATGGTGACCACGATGATTTTGGAATTGACAACAGTATAATTTCTGAAACAGAATAATTATGATTAAAAGGAGAAAGGATTGAAAAGGAATATTAATTCCTATGTGCAGTACATGTTGTGATGACATTTTTAATAAATGTATCTAGGCAAAGACATAGAAACTGCACAAACAGATTTAAAACATGATCCTGAAGTAGTATTCATGGAAAGATATAGTTGATTTCTTGTTATAAATATACCCTACCTGGAACTAGAAAACTTTAAAGGGAAAAAGCTATTGCTGACTGTTACTATTTTAAATGCAGGAAAGATAGAAAAGCAATAGCGTTGACAAGCTTCCGATTACTTAAATCTGATTCACCTGTGAGATAGATGTATTGTGAATTCAAACCTTCAGGCAATCTTTAAAGGAATATAATCCATTTATCTCAAGGTGGACTTAACATTTTTGGTATCTAAGAGACCAGATACTTTTCTTGCAAAGTGCTGTCTTGGCATTTTTTTTAACTTTTTCAAAATTCATTAGGATGAATGACTGGTAAGTAGTGTAGAATGAAAACAAGTAGAATTTAAATATCAATAAATGTTGCTAATTACTGACCACCATTCATTTCAACAAAAGAGATTTTCAGGCCACTTCTTTATCTCAATATGCTAGATATAAGGAACACATTTGCATTTTGAAACATCTCACCAATATAGTTCACTCACAAAGAAGTTCACAAAATAATTATATTTATAAGCTATGAAAAATACCTATACGTATAAACCTATAAAACTGAACCAGATGTTTCTTGTACATGTTTTTATCCAACATGTATAAAGTGTTTTACACCTTCTATTATATAGAAATTTAAAGATTTTATTGTATTTGAGCTGTTTGAAGATGTATACATTCCTTCCTTCTTGATATGAAATAAAGCACCTGTTCTTCCACAAATCATTTACTATTCTGGGGAACTCATAACAGGTATCACGACAAACTCACTTAATTTTTCCATCATTTTTGTTGCATAAGGCAATATTTATAGTTAATAAAATTCATCACTTTTAAGTCAGTAGTCGAAAGCTTTCGGTAACTGTACCACCAAACCCAGACAACCCTCCAGTTTCCTTATGACTCTTTATACTTGATCCTTTCCCATCTCCATGGTTCCAGGAAACCACAGACAGGTTGTCACTGTAACTATGCCTTTTAAGAATTTCATTTAAATAAAATCATACAGTACATACACATTTGTATTTGATTTAATTTGTACACCATAATGCTTTTGAGATGCATCCATCCTGTTTGTCTTTATAGCTAAGTAGCATTTCATGATATGCAATTTCTGATCTACTCATCATTTCAATGAGCAATATTTAGGATGCTTCTGATTTTTAGCTTTTATGATTTTGAGTAGCTATTCCATATTTGCCTATTATGAATAACTGGTATGCATACATTCTGGATGACACATATTTTCACATGTCTCGAGTATGAGTAGAATTGCTTGCTCATGTGGTAAAAGCATGTTTAATTTTTTTAAGTTACTGCCATATGGTTTTCTAAAATGTCTATATCATCAAAGTTATATAATTCCAATATTGTAGAATCTTGTCAAACCTCACATTCTTTGTGAAAATGCTTTCTCTAATGAGATAATATTTGCCACAAGATTTCACTAGGACAAAAAAATACCAAGTGTACCACACTTGCAGGAATATTTAGTAGCAGAGAGACTATAAACATATTCTGAGTGGGATAACATTTTAACCCATCTCTCTTGTATTTAGCAATGTCAAATAACAAAATTCTTTACTCATGAAGTTTCATGGTATCCAGTCTAACATCAAATAGAAAAAAAAACAACAACAACAACAACAAAGTAATTTGTTTTTAATATTCTTTACAGGAGTGTGTTTGCAAACAATGAAGGGCTGGTTCACTGTTCTTTATTTCATTTAATATTAATGAGTCAGCTGAAGATAAGATATATTGAGAAGGATATAGAAGTAAGCTCTAAATGCCAAACTTTCTTTTCAAACTGACTTTTTCCTGTTTTTCCATAAGCAGAAGTGATCAGGGGACCAAAGGAGAGTAGATGGGATTAACTGTGAATTGATGCTAGGTATTAATTATATTAGCAGATCTGACAGGATTCCCAGAAACACTATATACATACGTATATATATCTTGTCATACATATGTATGTGTGTGTGTGTATGTATAAAACACTGGAGTTGGGGAAAATGCTCGTGTGTCACCACCAAAAAGAAAAAAAAAATAAAATAAAATATTGAGATTTCTCCCACAGGACAGTCCTAGGACATAGACACAAGTTTCCTTCTCAGGAATGAATATACTTGAGTTCAGGGAGTTTACCTGAAACAAAAATATTTACACATTGCCCAAATTCAGTCTACTCCTTTATTCTGGTCTTGTTTATAAACCTGTTATCCTGCTATAAATAAAACCAAAAGATTATAAAATGCTAATTTTAACAACTGTTAGTTAAATTGATATTATACAGAAACTGTATTATTTTAGAAGATGTATAAGTGAATAATTTATTGGGATATACAGATGTGAGGATTCCAAATAGGAATTTATACTTTGTTAAGATATTTATGAAGTTCTCTTTGTGTTCGGGCTTGTGGAGATTTTAGCCTAAGGAAACTGGGCTGTGGAGAACCAAGTGGCTTAGATAAATTACTTTCTGTAGCATATTTAGTCTGTCACTCAATCAGCCTGGTGGAGAAGGTTCCTGGAAGATGAATTCCACCTTATGGCTTTTGGTAAGTATGTGTGTATGTTTTAGGGTTAACTTATATGCAGAGTACATCATGAGAAATGCTGGGCTGGATAAAGCACAAGCTGGAATCAAGATTGCTGGGAGAAATATCAATAACCTCAGATATGCAGATGACACCACCCTTATGGCAGAAAGTGAAGAAGAACTAAAAACCCTCTTGATGAAAGTGAAAGAGGAGAGTGAAAAAGTTGGATTAAAGCTCAACATTCAGAAAACTAAGATTGTGGCATCTGGCCCCATCACTTCATAGCAAACAGATGGGGAAACAGTGTCAGACTTTACTTTCTTGGGCTCCAAAATCACTGCAGATGGTGACCGCAGCCATGAAATTAAAAGGCGCTGGCTCCTTGGAAGGAAAGTTATGACCAACCTATGTAGCATATTAAAAAGCAAAGACATTACTTTGCCAACAAAGGTCCGTCAAGGCTATGGTTTTTCCAGTGGTCATGTATGGATGTGAGAGTTGGAGTATAAAGAATTCTGAGCACTGAAGAATTGATGCTTTTGAACTGTGGTGTTGGAGAAGACTCTTGAGAGTCCCTTGGACTGCAAGGAGATCCAGCCAGTCCATCCTAAAGGAGATCAGTCCTGGGTATGCATTGGAAGGACTGATGCTGAAGGTGAAACTCCAGTACTTTGGACACCTCATGCGAAGAACTGACTCATTTGAAAAGACCCTGATGCTGGGAAAGATTGAGAGCAGGAGGAGAAGGGGATGACAGAGGATGAGATGGTTGGATGGCATCACCGACTCAATGGACATGAGTTTAGGTGGACTCTGGGAGTTGGTGATGGACAGGGAGGGAGGCCTGGCATGCTGCAGTCCATGGGGTCGCAAAGAGTCAGACACGACTGAGCAACTGAACTGGACTATGTATATGTAGCAGGGAGAGCAACTATGTGTTCATATGTGTAATATCTTTATTTAGAATACATTTGGGAAGGGATATGCATTAATGTATTTATGGAGATGGATATTCTCATCACATTTATGTGAGTACCCCTTTCACTTTGTGTTATTAATATATACTAGCTCTATCACAGCACCCATTAATACTATGTATGTCTCTCCTTCCATAAGATTTTAGTTCAAGGAGGACAATATTAGTATCCAGCATTTATGTATCCTGAGTACGTTATGTTTGGCACATTTTAGTGATAACACATATTTGAATGACACTGACAATATACCAAAAAAATATTATACTTTTGACCAAGTTTTAAAATATAATGTCAGTATCACAGTATCCAAATATTTAGTGAAGGAAAAGCAAGCAAATACACATTATGCAGTGGTTCCTTTTAAAAAATATGCAGTGTACAAAATTACTTTAATTTATTCCATCAACTTGTTCTAATTTGCATAAGTGAGTAGCTGGCCCCGTGTGTGTCATGTCAGACTTTGTGATCTGCTAATGCTTCCTGGCTGGGTTCACATTTGTATTCACTGCTAGAAAAGCAGATCTCACAGCTAAATGGATTTCATGACTAAAGTAATAAAGTTCTTTCTTGTCCTTGAGATTTGTGCTAGTCAGAACCTAAAACATTTTAAAATGTGTAGAGTTCTTTATTCAAAGAAGGCTCAAGTTATTCTTCACATTTTTAAAAAGGCTTAAAGTAGCATAGGGTACATGACCCATTTCTTAAAGAGAGTAAAAAAGTGATGACAACATGCAATGCATCGCTTTACAAGAGACTCACTTTAGGTATAAGGTCAGGGACAGGTTGAAAGTGAAAGATGTAAAATGATACTCCTTAGAGATGGTAACCCACAGAGAGCAGGAATGGATCTATTTCTATCGACAAAACAGACTTTAAGCAAAAACTATAATAAGGGACAAAGAAGAATATTAGTTAATGATAAAAGGGTCAATTCACCAGGAGGATATATAACAATTATAATATATGTACCTAAAAAGAAGTTTTCACACTGTTCTAAAAGTTCTAGGGCCCACAACAGATTTCCCAGCCTGGGGATCGGCAAAGAGACTGAGAACCCCCAGGGAATTTGACTTTGGAGGCCAGTGGGATTTGATTACAGAACTAACTTACACAGGACTGGGGAAACAGACTCTTGGAGGGCACAAACAAAACCTGTGCACACCAGGACCCAGGAGAAAGGAGCAGTGACCCCAAAAAAGACTGAGCCAGACTTGCCTGTGAGCATCCAGGAGTCTCCGGTGGAGGCGTGGGCCGACAGTGGCCTGCCACAGGGTCAGGGACACTGAATACAACATTCTTGGGAGTTGTGGGGAGTGCTGGCATAAATCCTTTTGAAGGAGGTCACCTATCATTGTTTGGTCTCAGGTCTAACAACTGGGAGGGAACACAGCCCTGCCCATCAACAGGAAATTGGACTAAAGATTTACTGAGCATGCCCTCCCCCCACAATCAGAGCAAGATCCAGATTACCCCATAGCCAGTCCCTCCCATCAGGAAGTTTCCACAAGCTTCTTATCCTTACACTTCAGAGGTCAGACAGAATGAAAACCACAATCACAGAAAACTAACCAAACTGATCACACTGATCACAGCATGTCTAACTCAAAGAAACTATAAGCCAAGCTGTGTATGGCCACCCAAGACGGATGGGTCATGGTGGAGAGTTCTGACAAAACATGGTCCACTGGAGAAGGGAATAGCAAACCACTTCAGTGTTCTTCCCTTGAGAACCCTGTGAACAGTATCGGTAGGTAGTTAAAATAGGAAAGAGGAGTCCAAAACAGCAGTGGCTAAAAGACACAGGGGAAAGCATGTGAAAATGGAACAAAAGAAAATCCATGGATAGAATGAGAAACTCAGGTGAAACAAACACATCCCCTTCCTGGTGAGTCCTAATTTGCACAGAGCAAGTGAGGGGGAAGGAAAAAACTTATAAAAGAGGGAGTCAAATCAGGCTGAGGCCTCTCCTTGGGGGTGACCTGCCCTCACGCCTTGAGGGCGTACGATCCTTTGTTTGCCGAATAAAGCTCTGAGCCATAAACAAGCTGTAACACTGGTCCACCATTTCAAATCTTTGTTGCGGTGCAACAGAAGCAAGGAAATTAAATCACTCTCCCAACAACATGAAAAGGCAAAAGGATATGACACTGAAAGATGAACTCCCCAGGTCGGCAGGTGCCCAGTATGCTACTGCAGAAGAGCGGAGAAATAACTCCAGAGAGAATGAAGAAATAGAGTCAAAGCGAAACAACACCCAGTTGTGGATGTGATGTGATGGAAGCAAGGTCCAATGCTGTAAAGAGCAATACTGCATAGGAACCTGGAAAGTTAGGTCCATTGATCAGAGTAAATTGGAAGTGGTCAAACAGGAGATGGCAAGAGTGAACGTTGACATTTTAGGAATCAGTGAACTAAAATGGACCAAACCCATTAAATGGGTGAATTTAACTCAGATGACAATACATCTATTACTGTGGGCAAGAATCCCTTAGAAGAGATGGAGTAGCCCTCATAGTCAACAAAAGAGTCTGAAATGCAGTACTTGGGTACAATCTCAAAAATGACAGAATGATCTCTGTTTGTTTCCAGGGCAAACCATTCAGTATCACAAGGCTATGCCCAAACCACTGAAGTCAAAGAAGATGAAGTTCAATGGTTCTACAAAGACCTACAAGATCTTCTACAACTAACACCAAAACAAGATGTCCTTTTCATCATAGGGGACTGGAACGCAAAAGTAGGAAGTCAAGAGATACCTGGAGTAACAGGCAAGTTTGGTGTTGGAGTATGAAATGAGGCAGGGCAAAGGCTAGCAGAGCTCTGCCAAGAGAACACACACCCTCTTCCAACAACACAAGAGAAGACTCTACACATGGACATCATCAGATGGTCAACACCAAAGTCTGATCGATTATATTCTTTGCAGCCAATGATGGGGAAGCTCTATACAGTCAGCAAAAACAAGACCAGGAGCTACTATGGCTCAGATCATGAACTCCTTATTGCCAAACTCAGACTTAAGAAAGTAGGGAAAATGACTACACCATTCAGGTAAGACCTAAATCAAATCCCTTATGATTATACAGTGGAAGTGACAAATAGATTCAAGGGATTAGATCTGATACACACAGTGCCTGAAGAACTATGGATAGAGGTTCATCACATTATATAGGAGGCTGTGATTAAAACCATTCCCAAGAAAAAGAAGTGAAAAAAGGCAAAATGGTTGGCTGAGGAGGCCTTACAAAGTGCTGAGTAAAGAAGAGAGCAAAAGCAAAGGAGAAAAGGAAAGATATATCCATCCGAATGCACAGTTCCAAAGAATAGCCAGGAGAGATAAGAAAGCCTTACTCAGTCATCAATGCAAAGAAATAGAGAAAAAGAATAGAATGGGAAAGACTAGAGATCCATTCAAAGAAATTAGAGATACCAAGGGAACAATTAATGCAAAGATGGACACAATAAAGCACAGAAATGGTATGGACCTAACAGAAGCAGAAGATATTAAGAAGTAGTAGCAAGAATACACAGAAGAACTATGCAAAAAATACCTTCATGACCCAGATATCCACAATGATGTGATCACTCACCTAGAGCCAGACATCCTGGAATGTGAAGTCAAGTTGGCCTGATAAAGCATGACTACGAATAGACTAGTGGAGGTGATGGAATTCCAGTTGAGCTATTTCAAAACCTAAAAGATGATGCTGTGAAAGTGCTGCACTCAATATGACAGCAAATTTGGAAAACTCAGCAGTGGCCACAGAACTGGAAATAGGCAGTTTTCATTCCAATCCCAAAGAAAGGCAATGCCAATCAATCTTCAAACTGCTGCACAATTGTGCTCATCTCACACGCTAGCAAAGTAATGCTCAAAATTCTCGAAGCCAGGCTTCAACAGCATGTGAACAAAGAACTTCCAGATGTTCAAGCTACACTTAGAAAAGCCAGAGGAAACAGAGATCAAATTGACAACATCCTTTGGGTCAAAGGAAAAAACAAGAATATTCCAGCAAAGTATCAACTTCTGCTTCACTGACTATGCCAAAGCCTTTGACTGTGTGGATTACAACAAATTGTAGAAAATTCTTAAACAGGTGGGAATACCAGACTACCTGCCTCCTGAGAAATATTTATGCAGGTCAAGAAGGAACAGTTAGAACCAGATATGGAATAATGGACTGGTTCAAAACTGGGAAAGGAGTATGTCAAGGTTATACATTCAGTTCAGTTCATCTCAGTCACTCAGTCGTGTCTGACTCTTTGTGACCCCATGAATCGCAGCACACCAGGCCTCCCTGTCCATCACAAACTCCCGTAGTTTGCTGAAACTCATGCCCATCGACTTGGTAATGCCATCCAACCATCTCATCCTCTGTCGTCCCCTTCTCCTCCTACCCCCAATCCCTCCCAGCATCAGGGTCTTTTCCAATGAGTCAGTTCTTCGCATGAGGTGGCCAAAGTACTGGAGTTTCACCTTCAGCATCAGTCCTTCCAATGAACACCCAGGACTGATCTTCTTTAGGATGGACTGGTTGGATCTCCTTGCAGTCCAAGGGACTCTCAAGAGTCTTCTCCAACACCATAGTTCAAAAATATCAATTCTTCACTGCTCAGCTTGCTTCACAGTCCAACTCTCACATCCATACATGACCACTGGAAAAACCATAGCCTTGACTAGACGGACCTTTGTTGGCAAAGTAATGTCTCTGCTTTTTAATATGCTATCTAGGTTGGTCATAACTTTCTTTCCAAGGAATACGCATCTTTTAATGTCATGGCTGCAACCACCATCTGCAGTGATTTTGGAGCCCAAAAAAATAAAGTCTGACACTGTTTCCACTGTCTCCCCATCTATTTCTCATGAGGTGATGGGACCAGATTCCATGATCTCAGTTTTCTGAATGTTAAGCTTTAAGCCAACTTTTTCACTCTCCTCTTTCACTTTCATCAAGAGACTTTTTAGTTCCTCTTCACTCTCTGCCATAAGGGTGGTGTCATCTGCATATCTGAGGTTATTGATATTTCTCCCAGCAATCTTGATTCCAGCTTGTGCTTCCTCCAGCCCAGCGTTTCTCATGATGTACTCTGCATATAAGTTAAATAAGCAGGGTGACAACATACAGCCTTGACATAGTCCTTTTCCTATTTGGAACCAGTCTGTTGTTCCATGTCCAGTTCTAACTGTTGCTTCCTGACCTGCATATAGATTTTTCAAGAGGCAGGTCAGGTGGTCTGGTATTCCCATCTCCTTCAGAATTTTCCACAGTTTATTGTGATCCACACAGTTGAAGGCTTTGGCATAGTCAGTAAAGCAGAAATAAATGTTTTTTCTGGAACCCTCTTGCTTTTTCGATGATCCAGCAGATATTGGCAATTTGATCTCTGGCTCCTCTGCCTTTTCTAAAACCAGCTTGAACATCTGGAAGTTCATGGGTCACGTATTGCTGAAGCCTTGCTTGGAAAATTTTGAGTATTACTTTATTAGAGTGTGAGATGAGTGCAATTGTGTGGTAGTTTGAGCATTCTTTGGGATTGTCTTTCTTAGGGATTGGAAGGAAAACTGACCTTTTCCAGTCTTGTGGCCACTGCTGAGTTTTCCAAATTTGCTGGCATATTGAGTACAGCACTTTCACAGCATCATCTTTCAGGATTTGAAATAGCTCAACTGAAATTCCATCACATCCACTAACTTTGTTCCTGGTGATGCTTTCTAAGGCCGACTTGACTTCACATTCCAGGATGTCTGGATCTAGGTTAGTGATCACACCACTATGATTATCTGGGTCATGAAGATCTTTTTTGTACAGTTCTTCTGTGTATTCTTGCCACCTATTCTTAATCTCTTCTGCTTCTGTTAGGTCCATGCCATTTCTGTCCTTTATCGAACCCATCTTTGTGTGAAATGTTCCCTTGGTATCTTTAATTTTCTTGAAGAGATCTCTAGTCTTTCCCATTCTATTGTCTTCCTCTATTTCTTTGCATTGATCACTGAGGAAGGCTTTCTTTTCTCTCCTGGCTATTCTTTGGAACTCTGCATTCAAATGGGAATATCTTTCTTTTTCTCCTTTGCTTTTCGCTTCTCTTCTTTTCACAGCTATTTGTAAGGTCTTCTCAACCATTTTGCCTTTTTGCATTTCTTCTCCATGGGGATGGTCTTGATCCCTGTCTCCTGTACAATGTCATGAACCTCTGTCCATAGTTCATCAGACTCTCTATCAGATCTAGTCCCTTAAATCTATTTCTCACTTCCACTGTATAGTCATAAGGGATTTGATTTAGGTCATACCTGAATGGTCTAGTGGTTTTCCCTACTCTCTTCAGTTTAAGTCTGAATTTGGCAATAAGGAGTTCATGATCTGAGCCACAGTCAGCTCCTGGTCTTGTTTTTGCTGACTGTATAGAGCTTCTCCATCTTTGGCTGCAAAGAATATAATCAATCTGATTTCGATGTTGACCATCTGGTGATGTCCATGTGTAGAATCTTCTCTTGTGTTGTTGGAAGAGGGTGTTCCCCTCTTCCAACCAGTGGAAGAACCAGTGCGTTCTCTTGGCAAAACTCTGTTAGCCTTTGCCCTGCTTCATTCCATACTCCAAGGCCAAATTTGTCTGTTACTCCAGGTGTTTCTTGACTTCCTACTTTTGCATTCCAGTCCCCAATAATGAAAAGGACATCTTTTTTGGGTGTTAGTTCTAAAAGGTCTTGTAGGTCTTCATAGAACCATTCAACTTCAGCTTCTTCAGCATTACTGGTTAGGGCATAGGCTTGGATTACCATGATATTGAATGGTTTGCCTTGGAAACAAATAGAGATCATTCTGTCATTTTTGAGACTGCATCCAAGTACTGCATTTCGGACTCTTTTGTTGACCATGATGGCTACTCCATTTTTTCTAAGGGATTCCTGCCCACAGTAGTAGATATAATGGTCATCTGAGTGAAATTCACCCATTCCAGTCCATTTTAGTTCACTGATTCCTAGAATGTCGACATTCACTCTTGCCATCTTCTGTTTGACCACTTCCAATTTGCCTTGATTCATCGACCTAACATTCCAGGTTCCTATGCAATATATATATTACCCTGTTTATTTAACATATATGCAGGGTACATCGTGTGAAATGTCATGCTGGATGAATCACAAGCTAGAATCAAGATTGCTTGGAGAAATATCATAACCTCAGATATGTAGATGAACCACCCTTATGGCAGAAAGTGAAGAGGAATTAAAGAGCCTCTTGATGAAAGTGAGAGGAGAGTGGGAAAAGCTGGCTTAAAACACAACATTCAGAAAACTAAGATCATGGCATCCGGTCCCATCACTTTAAGGCAAATAGATGCGGAAACAATGGAAACAGTGATATACTTTATTTTTTGGGGGGGGGCTCCAAAATCAGTGTGGATGGTGACTGCAGTTGTGAAATTAAAAGAGGCTTGCTCCTTGGAAGAAAAGTTATGACAAACCTAGACAGTGTATTAAAATGCAGAGACATTATTTTGCCCACAAAAGTCCATATAGTCAAAGCTATGATTTTCCAGTAGTCAGGTATGGATGTGAGAGATTGACAATAAAAAAGGTTGAGCAGTGAAGAACTGATGCCTTCCAGCTGTGGTGCTGGAGAAGAGTCTTGAGAGTCCCTTGGACAGCAAAGAGATCGAACCAGTCAATCCTAAAGGAAATTGGTACTAAGTATTCATCGGAAGGACTGATGTTGAAACTGAAGCTACAATACTTTGGCCACCTGATGCAAAAAGCTGACTGATGCTGGGAAAGACTGAAGGCAGGAGAAGAAGTTGACGACAGAGGAAGAGCTGGTTCCATGGTATCACCGACTCAGTGGACATGAGTTTAAGCAAGCTCCGAGATGGTGAAGGACAAGGAAGCCTGGTGTGCTACCATCCATGGGATTGCAGAGCAGAACACGACTGAGTGATGTGCAACAACAATTGCACAACAGTTTTGAAAAGAACAAAAACTACACAATCATCTCAACTGATGCAGAAAATTCAGTTGAAAATTTCAATACTGTATAATGATAAAATCTTTCAACCAATTAGGTTTAGAAGGAATGTACCTCAACATAATAAAGGCCATCCTGAAAAACCCTCAGCTAACATCATTCCCAATGCTGAAAAACCAAAATTGTTCACTGTAAGTTGATGAACAAAGGAAGTATGCAATATATTGTCACTTCTATTCAAACTAGACCTAGAATTGTTAAAAAGTAGGGCTTTTGTAATAGCCTAACAATCTGGAAATTAAAAGAAACAAAAAGCAACCAAATTGGAAAGGAAGAAACAAATTTATCTCACTTTCATGTGAAATGACCTTAAAATGTAGAAAACCCTAAAGACTCCACCAAAACCCTCTTAGAACTAATAAACACATGAATAAGTTATAAGACCCAAGATTAACACACAAAAATCATTTGCATTTATGTACACTAACAATGGGGGTTCCCTGGTGTCTTAGTGGTTAAAAATCCACCTGCCAGTTCAGGATCCCTGGGCTGGGAAGATCCCCTGGAGAAGAAAATTGTAACCCACTCCAGTAATTTTCCCTGGGAAATCCCATGGACAGAAGAGCCTGGTGGGCTACAGTTCATGGGGTGACAAAAGAGTTGGACATGAATTAGTGAACTAAACAAGAACACAAGCAATGAATAATCCTAAAAGGAAATTAGGAAAGCAATCGCATTTGCAACAGCATCAAAGAGAATAAAATACTTAGGAGTAAACTTAACCAAGGAAGTGAAGAATTGTATACTGAAAACCAAAAAACACTGTTGAAAGAAATTAAAGACAATACAAGCAAATGGAAAGACAACCTGTGTTCATGAACAGAAAGACCTAATACAGTTAAAATTTCCATAATACCCAAAGCAATCTACAGATCAATGCAACCCATATCAAAATTCTAATGACCTTTTTGCAGAAATAGAAAAAAAATTCTAAAATTCATATGGAATCTGAAAAGATTCTGAATAGTCAAAACAATCTTTAGAAAGAATATGAAAGCTGGAGGTACCATACCTCTTGATTTCAAAACATGTTACAAGGTGATAGTAAGTGAAAACAGTATGGCACTGGCATAAAGACAGATGATAGAACATATAAACATCAATTGAATAGAATAGAGAGCCTAGAAATAAACCCTCACATACATGGTCTAACTATTCTTGACAAGGTTGACCATAAAATTTGAAACAATAAAACTCTTAGATTAAAACATGGAAGAGCTTTATGACTTTGAATTTAGCAATGATTTCTTTGATATGACACCAAAAGTACAGGCAATAAAAGTTAAAATAGATATGTGGTACTACATATGTATGTCATATGTCTTTAAAAATAGTCAAGAAAACAACTGTCAGAGTAAAAATTCTAGTATGTAATAAGACAGAATATGTATAAGCTATATATATGATAAAGGATTATTATTGAGAATATATAAATAAATTCTAAAATGAAAACAGTAAGACTAAGAAAAGGACAAGAGACTTAGATATCTCTAGGAAGGTTATACGTGAAAGGTCAATAAGTATATGCAAAGATACTCAAACATCACTAATTATCATGGAAAGGCAAATCAAAATCACAAGGAAATATCACTTCACATCCATTAGGATGGCCACTGTCAACAAAACAGAAAATCACAAGCAGTGAGTAGGTCGTGGGGAAATTGGAAGCCTTCTGCACTGTTGGTGAGAATGTGAAATGGTGTAGCTGCTATGGAAAACAGTACACAGATTCTTCAAAACTCAAAAGTTTAATTACCATATGATCTACAAATCCCACTCCTAGTTATATATCCTAAAAAATTGAAAACAGGATCCCGAATAGATATTGATACACTCATGTTCACTGCAGTAGCCAAGAGGTGGAGGCAACCTAAATGTCTATTGACAGATGAATGGATAAAGAAAGTAAATTAATACAGATGATGGAATATTATCCAGCCTTAAAAAAGAAGGAAATTCTGTGTTATGTTACAACACGGATAAATTTTGAGGACATGATGCCAAGTGAAATAAGCCAGTAATAAAAAGACAAATACTGTATGATTTCATTTATACAAGGTTACCTAAAATAGTCAAATTCTCAGAAGCAGAAAGTAGAATGGTGGTTTTGGGGGCTAGGAGGAGGAGGTAAAAGGGGAGTTGCTGTTTAAGAAATATGCAAAGTGAAAAAATTCTAGAAATCTGTTGCACAATAGATATCATAGAGTCAACACTACTATTCTGTACACTTTACAGTGGTTAAGATGGTAAATGTTAGGTGTTTTTTAAAACTGCATTTTGGGCTTCCCAGGTGACACTAGTGGTAAAGAACTCGCCTGCCAATGCAGGAGACATGAGAGACGCGGATTCAGTTCTGGGTCCGGAAGATCCCCTGGAGGAGGGAATGGCAAGCCACTCCAGTATTCTCACCTGGAGAATCCTATGGACAGAGGAACCTAGTGGGCTATAGCCTATGGGGTCACAAAGAGTCAGACATGACTGAAGTGACTTAGCACTAAACAAATGTAACGCAGTGTTAAAAAACAAATATCAGTAGAAGGGATTGTGGAACTAATCATGCAAATAAAATGTAGCCAGATAAGGTACAGTAAAAAGGAGTTAATGATTTAATAAAAATGTTAAAATTACTGTAGCCTCTTTCTATTTTTAAAAGTATAGTTCATGCAGCTTCTAACCTGAAAGTTTTCATAATTGTTTTAAATGAGCTTTTCAATTAAAATAAAGCCAAAATAAAATAGGTGATTTCATATATTCCAGGAAACGGAGACTTCATCGAAATCATTAAGCTAAATACATTTACTTTTAAAATTTAGTTTTATATTGAAGTATAGCTGATTTACAATGTCGTGTTAGATCAGGTATACTGCACAGTGATTCAGTTATACATATAAATACACCAATTATTTTTCAGATTCTTTTCCCATATAGATTAGTACAGAGTACATTGCATATCTTCCTGGGTTATATAGTAGGTCCTTGCTAATTATTTACTTTATACAATGTAGTGTGTATATCTTAATCCCAAACTCCTAATTTATTTCTCTCCCCCTTTCCTCTTTGGTTACTATAAATTTGTTTTCTATGTCTGTAAGTCTGTTTCTGTTTTCTAAATAAGTTCATCCCTATCACTTTTTTATATTCCCAATATAAGTGATATCATATGATATTTGTCTTTGACTTATTTCACTTAGTGTGACAGTCTCACTTATGTTTAATACTAAAATCAGCTGATAGCTGCTAAAAGTAGTTGGGCAGCTAAAAGTAGCTGATAGCTGCTAAAAGTAGTAGATCGGGATGGGGAATAAGTGTAAATCTATGGCTGATTCATATCAATGTATGACAAGACCCACTGAAATGTTGTGAAGTAATTAGCCTCCAACTAATAAAAAAAAATTAAAAAAAAAAAAAAAAAGTAGTTGGGCTAACTTAGAACTTCGAAAACAAATGACAATTTCAAGTTAGGTAACACCTAGACCCACAGTGAAGCTAAGTCATCAGGGGTTTAAATTCACTGTAAAACAGTATGGCTAAATTAAACTCATTAAAAAAAATATACTGACTTTTTAATATTATAATATTTTATAGTGTTAGTCATAAAAATTTGTTACCCCATGGACAATGTTAATTTTTAATGTCCTCACCATAGGACATTATAAAAAGACACAGACTACTAAAAAACTACAGTATGTCACTGCAAACTCAGAAAGTTCAAAATCTGGTCCTCAAACTGAAGAAAACATATCTTTGGTGCAACTCAGTATTTCAGACAGATTACTTTCATGATGTGTTGGTATAAAAGTGATTATGTTTTTGTTTTTCTAATATTTACAATATTTTCTGGTTCATTGCTATTCCTGTTTGCTTTTAATTCCTATAAATTAGGAACTCAAATGGGCTCTATTTCCCAAATATGAAAAAAATTAGCATCATTTATCTCTTATTAGGTTGGTGCACTTGACAGCATATTTATGTGATTTTGCATTGATTTTTTTTTCCGTTTTGAAAAAATAGTTTTCATGTTACTGGCTAATGAAAATGTTAAGTTTTTTGTTGTTGTTTATCCATATTTTTCCTAGCACATTAATACTATAGTGTAATTTGCATATAATTTTAATTAGATCCTTTATAATGAATGTTAATAGCTTCGTTTATGCACATTTTTTCTTTTTTTTTAAAGCAGGACTACATCTTCCATCTGGAGGAGGACATGGCAACCCACTCCAGTATTCTTGCCTGGAGAATCCCATGGACAGAGGAGTCTGGTGGACTACAGTCCATGGGGTCACAAAGAGACTGACATGACTGAGCGACTAACCACAGCATAGCACATCTATACATCCTACAAGGAAAAGTACACATTACTCCCATACTCAAAAGTATAGTAATTTTCCTACACAGCTGGAACTTGGCTTTATTAGATGAATTAGACAATGGGTTGATTACAACTGTTTCTTGAACTCTTTGGCTTGAATGCATGTTTGGATATATTTTTCTTCCTTAGAGATAATTTCTATCAGTTAATCATGCATTTTTACAGGCTCCTGGAATTACCAAACTGTCCTACTAAAATGTACTGCAATTAAACCTTCAACAGGGTAAGAACTCACCAGGCGGTGGGTGGTGGTTAGTTCACTAATGTGCACAGGGTCTCTGTGAATGCTCTCAGCACCCCCAAAGGACCCCTGACCTTTGCTGGTCAGCTTTCAGTGATCAGTCTCAAAAGCGGTCACGTAGGGTGGGAAGGGTCCAGCCCTTGGTGTCGGTAGCCTTGACTGGGGCCACCAAATTGACCCCAAGCACTTTGAGGTACCCATGCATGGCTACCTCCCCCTGGGCCTTTCAAGTTTTTCTGCAGAAGATATACATGTATCCAAGGGAATGTAGAAATCTGTACTACTCGAAGAAATAGATATGTGAGCATCCAGAGGCAGCAAGACAGTGAAAGATAATGGTTTTGGAAAACCAAAGACTTGAGGTGGATTAGAACCCACCCACCTTTCGGATATAGCATCTTGGGCTCAGTTCTCTTGTTGGCAGAATCAGAGTCTGGACAGAACTAACCTCTAAAGGGCCTCTGGCATTGGCTCTGTGCTTTTTACTGTGAGACATTATTCTGAAGAATACAATTGGGAGGCTGAGAATAGCCCTTAGTTAGTTTGGACTTGAGTAGAGCACATTTCCTTCAGATGGAGTCACAATCTGAACCCACTTAATTGTAAAAGGAAAAACAATCCAACAGTAAAATTGAGGTTGCAGTTTGAAGAAGAGTTGAAGGTATATTAGGGAAAGGGAAAAAAAACAACTATCTAAATGAAAGAGTCAATATGCAAAGTTATTGCTGCCTTTATATTAAGGGAAAATTCTAAATGATATCTATTCGAAACATGATCAACTTCTTGGTCTGCACCAGGGCAATTATGCAAAGTATTATTTTAAAAATACTGTATCAAAATATAAAATTCCTGGAGATTTAACAGCAAGCCTCACATTATTCTGTGTATGGGAAGCTTGGCTCCAAAATATTCAACAGATAATTATTAGCAAAATGATCACAGAATAAAATGTGTCACGAATATCTGACAAATTATAACTAAACATATAGAGTAAATTTGTATATTTTTTTCATGTTGAATAAGAAGATATGTCTTTTTCCTATTGGATTCAGTTAGCACAGTCAAATTTTACAGTGAAGCAACAAAATGTATTTTATTCCTTTGTTCCTAAAATATTTCAATAGTATAAAAAGAAGGCAGAAAGCCAAAGAATTGATGCCTACGAACTGTGGTGTGGGAGAAGACTCCTGAAAGTCCCTTCAACTTCAAGGAGATCAAACCAGTCAATCTTAAGGGAGATCAACCCCAAGTACTCTTTGGAAGGACTCATGCTGAAACTGAACCTCCAATATTTTGGTCATCTGATTCAAACAGCCAACTCACTGGAAAAGACCCTGCTGTTGGAAAAGGTTGAGGGTAGAAGCAGAAGCGGGCATCAGAGGATGAGATGGCTGGATGGCATTACTGATGCAATGGACATGAACTTGGGCAAACTTCGGGAGATGGTGAGGGACAGGGAGGTCTGGCGTGCTGCAGTCCATGGGGTTGCAAAGAGTTGGATATGACTGGGCAACTGAACAGCAACATAAACACTAAACTTCTGTGTACCTCAATTTTTAAAAAACTGGCTTTTGAGATAGAATATTTTATCATATAGAGACAATTATTCCAGTAAACATTTCTTGTGCATTTATTATTTATTAAGCACTGTTCTGGGAGTTCTGAGAATAGAGGAGATTTAAAAGCATTAAGACAGTTGGGTGAGGAGGGATGTTGCATAGTGAATATTTGTTGAGTGACTATATAACAAAGGCATCACTCTTGTCTTCTGAAAGGCTTCTTCTACCCACTAGACTTTCTGGAACAATTTTTTGGAAAGGAAAAAAAAAACTGAGATTGTTTAGTGGTGTACATCACTGTACAGTGCGAAATCAAAGAAAATGAGGAGGAAATGCCAATATCTTACCTTTAAAAGAGTGCTTAAACAAACTTTTCATCCTAAGCATTCTATGGTCATTATTTCTAATGAATCTAAAGGTGAATGTTGTCTTCCTATAGTCGTTTACCTGATTACTTCATCCTTAGAAAGTGTAAGTGGGTGTACATAGACACAATTCTTATATAAAGATTATTAAGAACTTCAAATAAATTGTCAGAACGCTAAGATTCTACAATTTTGCTGAAATAAAGACAAGGAATTTTTGAAGTTAAAAGGAACCTTTGAGTTCAACTCCACGATTTACACATAAACAGTCAGTGGCTTGCCCAGAGGTTAATCTGAATCTCTGTCACAGGTAGTGCCAGTGGAGACAGTTCTGGACTTTTTCAGTTTATGCATTAAACTGCCCACAATGTTGCCATTAGTCCTCCCATAAGTGACCATTGCTTCTGCCATGATGTAAAAAATGTTGAAAGTTTTTTGTTTTTTTTTTTACAAAGAGGCCAATATCCCTAGATAAATTTCCAATTCCCTTCACTCCATGAATTTATAAAACTTAGAATAATCTGACTTTGTGTAGGTGAGCAAGTTCTATGGTGTTATTCAAAACAAGATCAATCATAATGCAACTCTGTTTAACATGTAGCAGTGAAACTAATTCACAGTCTAAAGCATTATACACTGAGTATTTCATTTGCATTCACTATGTCCCTCTGCAGCAAACAGAATGAATGTCGCACATAAAGGTGCTTCTATTTTAAAGTTGAACTGAAGCAGATGATGACTGAGTGACTGAAAAGCTTATAAATTTCTTGTTATGTTCAATTGAAATTAAAATCCAAATCATCTGATTTTGAGTTAGTGCCTAATCTAGAATTCTTGCAAGATTAGCTTTACACAAACAGCCAATGGAAATAAGGGGCTAACTTTGAGTATCTTTTAACTTTCTCCTCAAATAAATATCATACACAGAGATAGAGGCAGTGTAACTACAAATCAGTTTTAGCTGCGAGTAACTGCATAGACCAATGTGTTTTAATAAAACCCGTGGAAAAACTGCACGTGAAAGAATTAGCTTTGAAAAGGTGTTAGTAGAACCAAAGGAACCACAAACCTATTAAAATTCAGGAAGCCCAATTTCCATCCAGAGAAGAACAGAGTTAAAGAAAGCTAGATTTCTGAGTTGTCTCTGTGGTTGAAACCTCGCCCTGGATGACACACCAACTCTATCAATTTGCTCCACATAGATTTTCTCCAAATAATCTTGAATAGTCACTGCAACTGTTGTTTCTTTCTTGGGAGATCTTTTCCTACTGGACTGAACTCTAATTGTTTTTATTTATTAGCCCATTTGTTATGCCCCTGGTATAATGTACACATCAATTTTCAGTCTCTCCCCTCGAAAAACTTAGCGCTTTACTCGCGAGGGAGTGAAGAAGTACTCACAGCCCTGGGGCTGTATTTAACTAAAATACAGTTTTGTCTAAGTTCTCCACAGTGAGCCCTGGTGGAGCAAACAGGTCATCAAGAGTGAGGAGAGCATCATCCAGAGAGAGGGCCACCTTGCTTTCTGTGTGCATGAGTCCTCAGTCATTCAGTTCTGTCTGACTCTTTGCAACCCCATGGACTGTAGCCCACCAGGCTCCTCTGTCCGTGGGGAATCTCCAGGTAAGATACTGGAGTGGGTTGCCATGCTCTCCTCCAGGGGATCTTCCTGACCCAGGGACTGGGCCCGGTCTCTTGCATCTCCTACATAGCAGGCAAATTCTTTACCACTGTACCACCTGGGGAGCCCATGTTTTTGTTTCTGTTTTTTTTTTTCTGTGAAAGTGAAGTGAAAGTCGCTCAGTCGTGTCCGACTCTTTGCGACCCCATGGAATTCTCCAGGCCAGAATACTGGAGTGGGTAGCCTTTCCCTTCTCCAGGGGATCGTCCCAACCCAGGGATCGAACCCAGGTCTCCCACATTGCAGGCAGATTCTTTTACCAGCTGGGCCACAAGGGAAGCCCAAGAATACTGGAGTGGGTAGCCTATCCCTTCGCCAGTGGATCTTCCAGACCCAGGAATCAAACTGGCGTCTCCTGCATTGCAGGCAGATTCTTTACCGATCTGGTAAACCAGTTAAGACAGCAGAGCAAATAAATTAATGTTGGAAGAATTACTATTTGTAATTGTTTCTTTTTAATGTCTGGGAGGAAAGGAATCAATGGATTTCTTCCAAAATTACTCCTCTAATTGAACAACAGCATTTTTTCTTAATGTAACTGTAATTGGATATTTATTTAGAAGCAAATTGAGATCTTGAGCCGATGAACAAAATGTGTGTTCTCAGCCATCATGACACTGCTTTAGTTTCATGTCATGCTGGTGAACAGTAACATTAAGTACAAATAAAGCAAGAAGACAGATTAATTTTAAAATGATCCATTCTATTATAGAGCCTTGAGGTGTTCTTTTTCTCACTTTTTTCTTCCTCAGTCAAGGCAAGTCAGAATTACAGGGCTATAATCAGGAACCAAAATTGTCTTTCCTACTTGTTTTGCAATGCCATGGTATGCTAATAAGCTGTTCATTAAATTGGTATTTTCTATTTCATTTAAGAAAAGCCCTTTGTATTACCAAAGCTTGTTTGACTATTTTCATAGAATGAGCTATAATCACATTTTTGGAATAATTTACAGAGATTATAACAGCTTATTACTTTGTAGCTTACCTCAGAGTGGGCAAAATTAGATCTAAGTTTTTGTACAGGACTGCTCCAAGAACAAAGACTGATGATTCATCTAATTCTAGAAAGAATAAAATTTAAACATATTAGCAAAACAGCAAGAAAAATACTATGTCCTATAAAACTTTTAATCTCCTAATTATGAGGGGATTCCAGTATTTACCGATGCAAAGCCAGGAATAAGATATGCCTTCTTAACCATGCCGGGCAACTGAGCCCACACACTGTATGTGTTAATCATGGCCCCAGAAGATATATTTTCAGTGGGTTTTATGTCATGAAGCAACCTTCCTTCAAGCTGAGACAAGAAGTGGCTGTGGTTACAGCAAAAGAGCTTAAATTCCCAGTGATGTGGGGAGACAGCCAATGCTCTTTGGAGCTCTCAGTTAAAATGTCAGATCTCCAAGGTAAGAAGTAAGATCACAATGTCACTACTGAAAAGGGCCATTCAATTTAAGAGGCTACGTAAGATGTTCTTAAAACTCAATTCTCTTCTTAGATTTGTCTTTATATATCAATTTTTTAAGTGAGGCAGAAATAATTTATTTTGTACGGAATAGAAAACACAGCCTATTTCAATACCTAAACTTAAAATACTGTGCCACATGCTTTACACTGGGGTGAGACTGTCAACACTGAAAATTTGACCATGTCAACAGCAGGTCTATAATTTGCACTTGTATTATTTTTTTATGTTTTAATGATCTTTTATTCAAGTAAATTAAGATTTAGGCGACACCAAATTGAGTTTTCTATAGTTACAAAATGACTTTAAGGTCATGATTACAGACTAAATTGCTAGTGTAGTATTAAATTGAACTCATATATTTTTTTCTCCAGGCCTAAATTGCTTCACATATTTACCTTTTGATGACACAGGAGTGAAGATGCTTTTTGGAATGACCACCCTGTCTTCTGAGTTTCTTGCCCAGTCAACCATTCCCTTCCGTCCTTTCATTGGGAAGTTGATGTCTGTCAGAACAGAGGCCGCAGGAAGCTTCTGAATGCTAGCCACTATTAAAAAAGAAGCAATGATGTCAACTAAAATCTTTCAGTGTTATCAAAACTGACCAAATTAAACCTTTCAGTATAGTCAAAAGAAAATTTCTAGTCCAAATTACATTTATCAGAGCTATAAAACATATTTAGTCCTTCATACTAGACGATGCTGATTAAGGCTGCTGACTGTTTTTCTTATTAATTTGGTTTCTGTTGCTCTCAGCAGGGATCATACAATGATGGTCAGTGGTGGACAGTCAGAGCACAAAACGTGCAGACATACTAGTTGTTTATGATGGGCCTCCATTCTAATGGTTAGAAGCCCATGCTGTATTTTTTGTTAAATATTTTGGTTAACACACTTGACTCACAGACTGACATTTTCATTTAAATCTGTACTTTGTCTTCAGACCAAGTTTTCTGTGCTCACCTCTGAACATTGCCATTGGAACAATTATTTCACGGATTGGATGGGGTACCATGAACATGAAAAACAAGCATATTGCTCTGGGAGACAGAACTGTCAGAATTCAAATAACCAAGTACCAACAATGCCATAACCACAGGGACAAAATAATATGCAGAATTATTTAACAGGTAGAACAGCAATAACAAACAGTTCTTAAAATGTACACCCATAATTGAAGGTAATAAATGTAATAAATATGTGAAAAGAGAATTCTGTGTTTACTCAATGAATAATATGTTTGGTAATGCCTTAATATATTTTTATTATATATATACATCAATAAATAACTATATGTAACAAAACTATGATAGTAAATACTCAAGCACTTATTGATTATATACATTTTCAATGATTAGTTAATTTGTAACTTTTACTTAGGTCCATACTTGTCTCACATTAAAGTTTCAGATATCCTATGTATAATTTAAATGGAAGATAGTGGAGAAACCCTAAAAGTTGTCACAACAGAAAAGCTGTAGTAAGAAACCATTAGGCTCCTCATAAATGTATTCCATTCAAAAGAAACATGTAATTTCAACAAGAGAGGATGAAAATTATGAATTTGACAATATTAGTTGTATAAATATATTATTTCACTGGCTTAGTTGCAAATTAAATTGGTTATATATTACTATACTTTGTGAAAGCTCTTTCAGACTATTATACACATCCATTATCAGCAGAGAATAGAATTTCATTTGGCCTGTAATTTGACATAATAACGTTAAAAAAGGATTTTGTAACTAAATGTTGAAGGGAACGGGTGCTGGGTAACATAAATTGTTATCGATGTGAAATGCTGTTTTGGGATAGCATCTCTAATTATTTTAGTCTCTTTAATAATTCAATCAACATGGTCTTTATGGTCCAGAAGTCAACCTAGTTTATCTGTCCTAAAGGGTCCAAAGACTCCAGTGCATGTAGATGCACAGACCAGAACATTGGCAGCATGCTCTTTCTTAAGGGTCCTCCAAGCTTCATTCAATATGCAAAGCTAAGTGCATCTTCTTCCAAATCCCTTGATTCTAACTTTGGTTGTCTTGGTGTTGAGAGGAAATTTATTTCACTTTGCTGCTCTAAAAACTGATGAGAAGTAATAAAGCTTTTTCTGATTTCTTGTTTCTATTATAAAGGAAAACAAGAGATAAACTGTTGGATTGTGAGGTCTAATAGTTCCTATGGCTTTTATATACATTGAAAAGAAAACAAAATAGAAAAAATAAACAATCATAAAGAAAGAGATGTCATATGGAAGAAGCTTATTCTGTGCCAATTGTATATCACTTTATACTGAACAAATGCAGGTTCAATACATTACTCTTAAATATATAAAAATGAGATAATTATACATGTATGCATCTTACTTTATGAAATGCATTCATTCTTCAGTTGGAAGTACATTGGGTGTTAAATGACAACCATATAGATTTGACTGACTTCTGATTCTAGACTAAAGGAATACAAAAATCACTTAGAATCACTTATCTAACTTCTGTAAGAAGTCCTTTAAATTGCACAGTATTGAGCATAGGAAGTGTATAAAAACAAACCTGTATTCATTAATTTTATAGAAATGTAGGTCATAAAGTAAGAAAGAAAGAAAGGAAAAAAGAAAGTGAAGTCGCTCGGTCATGTCTGACTCTTTGTGACCCCATGGACTATAGCCTACCAGGTTCCCCCATCTATGGGATTTTCCAGGCAAGAGTACTGGAGTGGGTTGCCATTTCCTTCTCCAGGAGATCTTCCCGACCCAGGGATCGAACCTGGGTCTCCCACACTGCAGGCAGATGCTTTACCATTGAGCCACCAGGGAAGTCCAGTTCATAACGTAAGATGGCATTTTAATAAATACATTATAAAAAGAGATATGACTTCATAGACTGACAAGATTCAAATATAGCCTTCAATTACCAGTATACAAGTTCTTTAAAATATGCAGTATTTAAATGTGCAAATTTTTATCTTAAACCTACATAGGAAGATGCTTAAGGTGACACTGTCATTCTTTATGACAGTGCCGTCATAAAGTGCCGTGATTAATTGACAAGAAAACCTATTTCCATACAACAGAAATGATTTAAGACGACTTCTTTTTTTTCCTTCTTTTGGTCCCTGTAATAGACACTTGGGCCAACCCAGTCCTCAATTCCTTCCCTTTTTCACTCAATTTCTCTAAAACCGTCAGGTAAAATTTAAACGCAGTTAGTCTCTAGGGAACTAGGGAGCTCAAAAGAGGTAAGATTAAAAACAAATGCCTTACATATATGCAGAGAAAACCATAATTTGAAAAGATACATGCACCCCAATGTTCATAGCAGCACTATTCACAATAGTCAAGACATGGAGGCATCTTATATGCCCATCAACAGATCAATGGATAAAGAAAGGGTGGTACATTTGTACAATACAATATTACTCAGCTATAAGAAAGAATTAAAAAATGCCATTGCAGCAACATGGATGGGCCTAAAGATTATCATACTGAGTCAGACAAAGATAAATCCTATATGACATCACTTAAATGTGCAATCTAAAAAATAATACAAATTAACTTATTTTTACAAAGCAGAAATAGATTCACAGACATAGAAAACAAACTGACAGTTATCAAAGGGGAGGGGGTGGGAAGAATAAACTAGGAAATTGGGATTAACAGGCATAAAATACTAACAGATAGTCAACAGAGACCTACTGTATTGCACAGGGAGATATATTCAATACTTTGTAATAACTGATAAGGAAAAGAATCTGAAAAAGATTGTATATACATATATATATGTATATATATAAAAATATATATAAATATATATTTGACTCACAGTGTTGTATACCTGAAACTAACATGACATGGTAAATCAGCTATAGTCAATGATATCCTAAGACATGTCTAGAGTACATACATGTCTAGTGCTGCCAAAGAGCATCTGTGCACAGCATGAGGGAACAACCCTCAGGCTTTGCTTCCATAAGTTGCTGCATAAAATCCAGTTGTGTGAGGATTCAAATAACATCGTGTCTTTTCTCAAAAACTGAGAAAATGTCTTTCTTACAGAAGATTAAAGTGGTTAGAAAAAAATCTCAAAGGACACAATGTCCCTGAACACATAGGCAAGTCTTGAATGCTCCAAGAATTACCCTAAATTCACTGTATCATGTCTTCATTACAACACTAGACCTTATTACTTATGCAATAAAAATAGGTGACTCATCATGGATAAACCTTGGAGCAAACCCAGCTGACTTTCACTCTGCATTTTTAATGCTTTCATTTTGCATTTGGATAGACAGCATAAAATCCTCTGAGAGCACTGTGTCTGTTATTGGCCAAGCTCTCAAAGGATTCGGGTTTGCTATAGATTTTTGCCCATCAGGAAGCATAACGGAACTTTCTACAAATGGTCTAAAAGCACATGAGTCATTCTTTTGTTTTGGTTTTCTGTAACCACTGAGCTCTCCTTTGGTTCATCAAAGCAGATAGGGTGCTTCTAACTTGTTCTTGAGAAAAATCATGAGGTTTTAGCCCTTTGTCCTTATTGACTGAGGTCCTGGACAATGGGGATTCTGTCTGATTCATCCTTGTAAAGTTGAATCAGTTGCATCATGAACAAGAAAAACATAAGGAATAAATTAGGAGCTTGGGATTAACATATACAGCTACTACATATAAAACAGGGGTCTTCCTAGGTGGCTCAGTGGTAAAGAATCTGCCTGCCAATACAGAAGACACAGGAGATATGAGTTTGATCCCTGGGTGGGGAGGATCCCTTGGAGGAGGAAATGGCAACCCACTCCAGTATTCTTGCCAGGAAAATACCATGGTCGGAGGAGTCTGGTGGGAAACAGTATATGGGATCACAAATAGATAGATATAAACTAGATAAACAGCAAAGACCTATAAAGGGAAAGAATCTGAAAAATTTATATATATATATACACACACACACACACACACACATATGAATTACTTGGTTGTATACCTGAAGCTAACACAGCATTGTAAATCAACTATACTTCAATTGAAAAAAAATACACAATGAGAAAAAATAAGGCATCTGGAAAGAAAACGCTAGGGACTGGAAGTGTATGGATAAATGCTGCAGGAATGGACAGAATGGGCAAATGAGAGCCAGCGGAGGAAAGGGGCAGCTTACCAGAGTCAGAGCAGTGCAGACTCTGGATCTGGGCCATGGATTCAAATTCTGGATATTTTAGGCTAACTATGATGTCCTGGACTTTCAGGGCCAGTCCTGGTCCATTTCTGTTATTTTGTACGATTATGATTACCACCACCTATCACACTCAAAAGTCTCATTTTAGAAGATAAATTGCAAGTTCATTTTACATGCTGTGTGACCCAGGGCAAATTGTCTAACCTCTTTGTGCCTCCACTTCCTCTTCTGTACCACAGGAATAATAATATTATCTATCTCACTGGAATGTTGGAGGATGAGATAAATAACTATATGTCAAGCAGTGAGAGCTGGATGCCAAATCAGTACCTTAAGCATGAGTGGTCCTATGGAATTGTTGTCTTTTCTAGTAGGTTTCCTCAAATTACTTCCAAGGGAACTAGGAAACTACCTCATCCTACATCCACAGTATGATAAAGTATTTGAAGTTTGCACTGAACATTCCTTTTTGGTTGTCTTTCAGTGACCTCAGGCCTGAAATTACATAGTCAAAACTTAATGTTGAATATATTCAGACCAAAGACAGGAATTGCACTTAAAATAAATACAGGTCATTCTTCAGTACTTTAATGCATCAACTTTAATGTGCCACCTCGGGAATGGCTAACAGTGCCCTTTAAATTCACCCTTTTCTTTCCCTCCCTCTTCCATTCATCCCTTTCTTTCTCCCTTCCTTCATTCCTTCATTCTAGTAGCTTCTGACTGAGGCAAGGCACTGCCTTCTCTGGTTATTTGGTTACACAAGGTCAATCACATTAAAAATCTCTCTCCTCCATTGAGAAGGGAAACGATTGTGCCGTGGATGACAAATTCAATATTTCTCTTGCAGTCATGGCCACTGCCCGCACAAAGAACTTCAAAAGCACTACTTCTAGGCAGTGACCTAAGTGCCGAATGCAATGACTCGCGCCAGGAGTAGGGGAAACTCCCGAGGGAAGGCACGTCATAATCATAAACAGAAGTGGAGGGGCATCAGAAGTTCTTTACGGGATGCCCTAAAAGCTGTCTTTCTCACTGCTGCCTACTAGCGATGCTTCCAAAACATTTAAAATTTGCACTATATTTCATGTTGATTCAAAGGGAACAACTTAGAAACTGGATCCTGACTCAGTATTAGAAAATTGGCCAGTTATCCAAATGGAAGTGCTTGTGGAAAACATCACTCACTATTACTGGCTGGTCACCTGCACAGTTTCAAAATCCCGTACATAACACTTGGGAGGGAGGGAATGGTGCATTGCCTAAGTGTGTTAGAAAGCAACTCAACCATAATGGAACAAATATAAAAGAAAATGTGTATATATCTATATCTATATATGTATGTATGTATGTTTATCTGGATCACTTTTTATATGGCAGAAGTGAACACAAGACTGAAAATCAACTATACTTCAATAAAATTAATTAAGAAAAAAGAAAGTGACTCACTTTTGTTCATGAGCCCATAGCAAGCACATGGGATCTGAGCAGAGCATATGTATATGTGGTGTGACCTCTGTGGCACTTAGCAGCTTAAGAAGCCATTGCTTTTATATTTCTGTGGCAATGCTGAGTGGCTTGTAAAATACTGAGGGTATCTGGGAGGGAAGGGAAGGACAGCTGACTTTTACTGCACACTTGCCATGGTCTTGGCACTTGTCACTGTTCCTTAACTGATTCAGCACATATTAATATTTATTATGTAGTTCCTCTGTGTTAGGCCCTGTTCCTAGTACAGCACTTGGCTCAGATACCTTAAACATGGTACACTATTTAATATTTAAAACAACCCTAAGAGGTACTGGTGTTATCAATATCCTTATTGGTATTATCTGTGCTTTCAGTTTAAATGAGGAAGAGGGCTCTAAGTGATTCAAATCTCGGTTTGCCTACTCAGAAGCATAGGATTTTGCACTGTGTGGTGCAGTTTGTACCTAACGCGTAACAGCAGATTTACTTTGCCTTACTGTAATATTTTTGTGCTAAATACAAAAGACAGACATAATGATTCAATTAGAGGAAATAGAACTATCTTATTTGCCCAACAGAAGATCAAAACTAGATGTCACTGAAGAACCGTGGTTAGCAGAAGGGGGTGCAGATACTATACATACACATAATTTAATTCATCCATCATGATCTTCATGTTCTAATATCCTTATGAACAATCACATTTCAGGTTTCTGCAACAGTGTTTATAGGAAACAGACATTCAAACGGACAGATTTTTTAGTTGCCCTTATCCCCATCCAACTTCCCTCATTTATGCTGTCTCCTTCCCAACACATATATGTGGAATTTAGAAAGATGGTAATGATAACCCTACATGCAAAACAGAAAAAGAGACACAGAAGTACAGAACAGACTTTTGGGACTGGAGTTTTTAAGGGTCTTGGGGAAAGAACAGGCACCCGAGAGCGGACTGCAGCCTCCGTTTCCCGGGAAACAGAGCTGGTGGGCGGGGCGTCTGCAAGGACAGGGTGCTGAGCGCTGAGAGCATCGATCAGTTCGGCCTCCACCGTCCCTGCTACAGGGAGTAACAACCCCACATCCCTGAGCAGCACACAGAGATTTTTAGGTGAGAAACCTCCTTCCTATTAGGGAGTTCACCGATTTGTTCGAAGAGAGAATGCAGGGCCCCCTGATATTTAGAAATAGACAAACTCAACAGGCAGCTGAGAAAGTGACAAGTCAAAGATCGTATGCAACCTGCTACTTTCTAATGACCTGCTGTATATATAGTGAAACTTAAATTGTTTTGTATATTCCTTTCTGGCATTAAAATCGAAAACCTTGTCAATTAATTGTGGATTATCAACTTCAGATTCTATTTTTTTATCCATTAGCCATTTCAAAGCCTGGGAGTCTCTGCACTGCAGGGCACTTTTCTGATGTCTGCTCTTGAACTTCTGGCTGAACAGCAGTGATCTCTGCAGAAGCTCCCCTCAGCTTCCTCCCAGATACTACTCCCCGGCATGTATTCCTACTGATAAACATGGTGCACCTCCAGCCAGACCAACATATCACCTTGTTCAAGCTGAACACTCTTAACCAGGGGCTGGCAGACTACAGCCCAAGGCTGGATCTGACCTAGCGGCTATTTGTGTATGATTTGTGAGCTAAAAATGGTTTTTACATATTTTAGTAGTTGAAAAAATAAAAAGAAGAATCGTTATTTCTTGGCACGAGAAAATGAAATAAAATTCAAATCTCAATGTCCACAAATTAAGCTTTATTGAGATACAGCCACACCATTCATCCACGTGAAGCCTACGGCTGCTCTCAGGCCACAGTAATAGAGTTGGACAGTTACAGCACAGACTGTACTGTCTACAAAACCTGAAATATTTAGTGCTTGGCCCTTTACAGAAAAGGTTTGCCTACCCCTGTTGCAGACAAATGTTGGAGAAGCTATTATCAAATATTATAACCTTTCTTTAAAGAGAAATATATTGTAAAAGCATCTTAATTTCTGTACTTTTTCTGTTAACTACTGCATGTTCTTTCTGACTGCCGTTTTCTTTTTATGCTATGCAAAATTTAATGAGGGAAATTTTAAGCTGATTATACCAGTTTTATTTCAGTTTTTAAAAAGGGTATGTTTTGTGTACTTTTATAAAAAGGCACTTATAAATGGTGATCTTCTCTAGAGAAGTAGTTCATGATTTCATTCCTAACATAAATAGAAAATAAAATATGATATGCTGAGCATTTTTGCATGTATACCTGAATTTTAAAGCCAAATCGATAAAGAAAATGCTGTAGGAAATAAATTTTCCCTCTTCTCCGAACCTGTGAAATGAAGAGCAGTATTCTTGCAGAGGAATGACCTTTAGATGATAATAAACCAAGAGAAGAGAAATAGGCATGCTTGTGTATGCATCATTGTGTGTGTAAGTGTGTGTGTGATGTACTGTTTTGAGGTCTATGGGTATTTAAACCTTACTAGAGGAGTAAGAATCAGGCACCCATACAGGGAGGAAACAGCAACTGAAATCCAGAATCCCAGGGCTTCCCAAGATAGTGAATCATCCATCCCCAGAACAGTAACAGCATTGCCAGATGCCAAGACTTGACAAATAAATGATCATTGTGGACTGGGGTTCTCTTTGGAAATTCATTCCTCTAGCAAACTTCTGTTGAGCCCTGAGAGTATTCCAGGGACTGTCCCACCACTGAGGAACTAGCAACTGAGCAAGCGATGCCCAGTCTTTGCCTTTAACAAGCTTGCAGTCTAGTGGGAAACACACATTTGGTAAGTGAAGAAACAATTTGGATGATTTGAGGTGTGACAGGTGGTATGAAAGAAAGAACTGATGAGGTGGCATGTGGTTAGTTTGCCAAAGATGGCCTCTTTGAAGAGGTAGAACATGAGCTGAGATTTGATGGATGAGCATAAGTCAGAGGAAGAAGAGAGGGCCAGTGCAGACTTAAAGCCTGGAAAAGAGCCATGATGTCCAGGAGCATCAGAAGAACAGTGTCTGGGTATCAGGTGAGGAAACCACAATGCCCTGGAAAAAAAGTAACATTTTTAATAGAGCATAAGGGTTTAAGTAGAGAAGTAATCAAAGGAAAGGTTGAAAATGAAATTTTGGACTAAGAGACCTGAGATTTACAGCATGATCAAATTTAGAACTTGGAGATATGAACTGGATGTCTTCTAGTAAGAAGTAATAGTTGATAATGCAAACATGAATAAGTTCCCCCAAAGAGAGAATACAGTGGACAGATTTGTTCATTCAACAGAGGTTAACTGAATATTTACTATATGCGAAGCATAGTTCTGGGCACTGGAAATACACCAGTGAACAAAACAATCCAAGTCCCTGCCCTCGTGGGACCAGCATGGTATCGGAGGAGAGACAGACAGGGAACAGACAAGCAAAACCAGACCAAATGTCAGTAACAGTAAGTGATCTTCAGGAGAATGGTGAGTAGGTAGGGACCTTTCCTAAATAGAGAAAGCTTCGGTGGTCAGCTGGCTTCTAGGAGATGGCAGAAAAGAGGCTGTGATGTGTAATTTAGGAAAGCTCCACTCTTAGAGGGTAAAGAGAAGCAAACAGGGAAAGACACCAAAAATAAATGGAGAGCAAAAAAATAAACCACAATAGTAAAGTAGCTGTGAAACAGAAGGATGCATTTTAATAATGATGTGTGATAAGTCTCTTCAGTCTTGTTTGACTCTGTGCAACCCCATGGACTGTAGCCTGCCAGGTTCCTCTGTTCATAGAATTCTCCAGGCAAGAATACTAGAGTGGGATACCATGCCTTCCTCTAGGGGATCTTTCCAACCTAGGGATCGAACCTGCACCTCTTAGGTTTCCTGCATTGGCAGGCAGGTTCTTTAGAACCAGTGCTACCTGAGAAGCCCTTAACAATGACAGACTTGCTTTATAAGGAGACAAAGGCTTTCTAAAGATTATTGAAAAGGGCCACTGGTTTAGACAAACAACAACCATACTCTAAAATTAGGTTCCAGCCATGCTCTACTGCTGAGCTGATCAGTTTTTTAGAAAGGGCAAAACAAGTAAATATTTTCAGCTGTGGGGGCCAGCAGACTGATGTTGCAACTACCCAACTCTTCCAGTAAGATGTAGAAGGTGCCACAAACAATTCATAAATGAATGGTCATGCAAGAAAACACTGTATTTAACCGCAGAAGAAAAAATATCTGATATGACCAACATAGTGACTCTCTCCTTCAGTAAGCAGTATTTGTGTCGAAACTCTTGATTTTCTGCCACCAAGCAATTCCCCATCTCCACAGAAGGTGCCGCCAGGTACTCAGATATTCAAATAAAAAACCTAAGTGTTGTTCCAGTTTTCCTTCACTTCCTAAAACCATCTATCAACACCTCCTCTCAATGTTATCTCTAGCAAGTGTCTTAAGTCACCTCTCTTCCCTCTGTCTCCATTCCAGATCCCTCTGGAAGCCTCCAGAATCTCACCTGGGCTAATTCAAGGGTCATCTGACTGACCTCCCTTCAGTCCACTCTTGTTCTCTGAAATCCTTCTCTTAGGAACCAGAATTCACTGTTAAAAATGTAAAATATAACACCCATTTATGATAAAAACTCTCCAGAAAGCAGGCACAGAAGGAACATACCTCAACATAATATAAGCCATATATGATAAACCCACAGCAAACATTATCCTCAGTGGTGAAAAATTCAAAGCATTTCCCCTAAAGTCAAGAAAAGACAAGGGTATCCACTCTCACCACTATTATTCAACATAGTTTTGGAAGTTTTAGCCACAGCAATCAGAGAAGAAAAAGCAATAAAAGGAATCTGGATTGGAAAAGAAGAAGTAAAACTATCAGTTTGCAGATGACATGATCTCTACCTAGAAAAGCCTAAAGACTCCATCAGAAAATTACTAGAGCTAATCAATGAATAAAGTAAAGTTGCAGGATATAAAATTAAAACACAGAAATCCCTTGCATTCCTATACACTAATAATGATAAAACACAAAAGAGAAATTAAGGAAACAATCCCATTCACCATTGCGATGAAAAGAATAAAATACGTAGGAATAAATCTACCTAAAGAACCAAAAGACCTATATGTAGAAAACTATAAAACACTGATGAAAGAAATCAAAGATGACACAAATAGATGGAGAAACATACTGTGTTCATGGATTGGAAGAATCAATATAGTGAAAATGAGTATACTAACCAAAGCATCCATAGATTCAGTGCAATCGCTATCAAGCTACCAATGGTAATTTTTCACAGAACTGGAACAAATAATTTCACAATTTGTATGGAAATACAAAAAACCTCGACTAGCCAAAGCAATCATGAAAAAGAAGAACGGAACTGGAGGAATCAACCTGCCTGACTTCAGACTATACTCCATAGCCACAGTCATCAAGACAGTACGGAACTGGCACAAAGACAGAAATATAGATCAATAGAACAAAATAGAAAGCCCAGAGATAAATCCACACACCTATGGATACCTTATCTTTGACAAAGGAGGCAAGACTATACAATGGAGAAAAGACAATCTCTTTAACAAGTGATGCTGGGAAAACTGGTCAACAATCTGTAAAAGAATGAATCTAGAACACTTTCTAACACCACACACAAAATAAACTCAAAATGGATTAAAGATCTAAATGTAAGACAAGACATTATAAAACTCCTAGAGGAAAACATAGGCAAAAGACTCTCTGTCATAAATCACAGCAGATCCTCTATGACCCACCTCTCCAAGTAATGGAAATAAAAGCAAAAATAAACAAATGGGACCCAATTAAACTTAAAAGGTTTTGCACAAGGAAGGAAACTATAAGCAAGATGAAAAGACAGCCTTCAGAATGGGAGAAAATAATAGCAAATGAAGTAACTTACAAATAATTAATCTCAAAAAGGTACAAGCAGCTCAAGTAGCTCAATACCAGAAAAATAAATGATCCAATTAAAAATTGGGCCAAAGAACTAAACAGACATCTCTCCAAAGAAGACAGATGGCTAACAAACACATGAAAAGATGCTCAACAGCACTCATTATCAGAGAAATGCAAATCAAAACCACAATGAGGTACCATCTCACGCCAGTCAGAATGGCTGCTATCGCAAAGTCTACAAACAATAAATGCTGGAGAGGGTGTGGAGAAAAGGGAACCCTCTTACACTGTTGGTGGGAATGCAAACTAGTACAACCACTATGGAGAACAGTGTGGAGATTCCTTAAAAAACTGGAACTAGAACTGCCATATGACCCAGCAATCCCACTCCTGGGCATACACACTGAGGAAACCAGAATTGAGAGAGACACGTGTACCCTGATGTTCATCTCAGCACTGTTTGCAATAGCCAGGACATGGAAGCAGCCTAGATATCCATCAGCAGATGAATCGATAAGAAAGTTGTGGTACGGATACACAGTGGTATATTACTTAGCTATTAAAAAGAACACATTTGAATCAGTTCTAATGAGGTGGATGAACCTGAAGCCTATTATACAGAGTGAAGTAAGTCAGAAAAACACCAATACAGTATATTAACACATATATATGAAATTTAGAAAGATGGTAACAATGATCCTATATGCAAGACAACAAAAGAGACACAGATATAAAAAACAGACTTTTGGACTCTGTGGGAGAAGGCAAGGATGGGATGATTTGAGAGAATAGCACTGAAACATGTACATTACCACCTGTGAAATAGATCACCAGTCCAAGTTTGATGCGTGAAACAAGGCACCCAAAGTCAGTGCACTGGGACAACCCAGAGGGATGGGATGGGAAGGGAGGTGGGAGGGGCATTCGGGATGGGGGACACATGTTCACCCGTGACTGATTCTTGTCAATGTATGGCAAAAACCACTACAATACTGTAAAGTAACTAGCCTCCAATTAAAATAAATAAGTTAATTTAAAATAATTGTAAATCAGACCATGTTGTCCTCTTACTGGGAGTAATTCAGTGGCTCAGCAGTACTTTTAGAGTAAACCCACACCTACCTGATGGTCTCCAGGCTTATGTAGCTGGTGCCTGCAGGTCTGTGAGTCATGCCTAAAGCACCATGCACTCCTCCCCCCAGCTGGCTGCACACCGTTTTTCCTCTCCACCACAGGGCTCTTCCTCTCCACCTAGAAGATTCTTTCTATTCTTATCCTTGAATCTCTGCTAAATTGTGCTTTCCTTAGCTTAGTCTACCAGAACCACTCCATCTAAAGAAGTTCAACTCCCCCAATTCCTCTCTATCATATAACCTGTTTACATTTTATGGCTCTAGTAACAGGTAAATATTATCCAGTTTTACACTGATTCATTTATTATCTGCCCCCACAGTAGACTATAACCTCCAAAAGAAAAGGAAGCTTCCAATTTACTGCTGTGTACCAGGATCCTAACATCTAGTAGTTTTGACACAACTTCCCATGTTTTTAATGAATGAGGTGTTCCAAAGGCTCACTAGCATGCACTGGGGTTTAATGTGATATCTTTGGGCCCTGAAGACAAATACACTTGGTTTTCCAATTATTTTGTGATCTTTGGTAAGTCATTTAACTGCTCTTGCTTTTGACCATCTGTAAAAAATCAATAGCCTTTCATGAGGACTAAGCCAAAGAGAGTTATTGCTTCGCAACCTTTTGGCTAAGATCAAGTGAAGCCAAAGACAGCTCACTTTTTATACACATAGGACATGACATATGCCAATTTCCTTCTATCCTGTATCTCAACCATGCTCTACCTTACGTGAAATACTGTGGGAGAGCCAAAATTTTAAGAGAAAATAACTCTTACAGAGAAAGAAACTACAATAAATGCTGGAGAGGCTGTGGAGAAAAGGGAGCCCTCCTACACTGTTGATGGGAATATATATATTTACAATGTGTGCATATATATATATATAAACATATGTATGTTTAACATACATATATATAACTGAATCACTTTGATGTACATTTGAAACTAAAACAACATTGTAAACCAACTATACTCTGTTATTTTTTTTTAAATGAATACATAAATTCTATATATATGAACATCATTTCTTTCTCTTCAGGCTCCAAAAAAAGTTTTGGTCTTTGGATTGTGAAATCAAAAACCCAAAAATAATCCCTAAACAACAATGTACTTTTATCCTCCACTTGTATGCATGCACAAACACATAAAATGTACACTCTGAAACTGTGCGCTCTATTTCACTACAATAATTTATATGTCATTAAAAATAGCATACAAACCAATTACAGTTTTGCCTCACCTATGCAGTCTAAATTATACTGCTCAACAATATATTTACTTCACAATTAATAGATATTTTAGAAGTAAATATTATATACTCTCAATATACTATAATATTTTTGAAATATTAAGGAGTCTTGGAATAAGTTTTAAAGATGATTATCCTCTTTATAAACACTGTTATATTTTAGGGAATGTAAAAGAAAAAAATGAAGGAGTTAGGGAAAGTTAAAAGAGAATCAGGCAATGAGTCTGGGGAAAGCAAATGGAGATTGTCTAGAAAAAAAAGGAGGTAGAGATTAATGTTTTCAAATAATGAAGAGCAGATTCTTCAAAAAGAGGAAGGTTCATAATTCTAAAAATAATAAAGCAGCTCAAATGGATATCAAAGTTGATCATTAAAATGTTTTGTAGGGGCAAAGAAAATGTTTACTATATCTCCTTTTTAATAATTTCTATGTATCAATCTTTATTTCATTTCAGAACATATATTTGTATATATACGCTATTGTCTAATATAAATCATTCCTTTATGAATTGTTAAGTCCCTATTATAACATCCTACTTTGTGGTTATCAGCTACAATTTGAACAAAATACTGTTCAGCATAGAAACTTATGTGGTTTTCAAAGCCTGTTACTATTGGGTTTTCAATTCAGTGTAACTTTTCTTTAAAAGCATCTTTAGTCTTTGATATAACTTTAAAGGAAAAAAAACACTAATTTTCCCCTAAGCCCAGAATATATTAGAACATATACACATAAGCACATTCCTTCACATCTGCTCTCTCATATTCATAAGCCACAGACAAAAACAGAAGATAAAATTAAAGGGAACACATTAAGCTAGCCACATAAGTCATTACTTACATTTCTAAAGTTAAAGTTCTTCACATGAAAAATTTAAGTGAATAACTAATGCAAAAAAGTAGTTCTTGACTATTTAAAGATATCATTTAGGATAAATGAGAACTAATTCACTTATGAAGGCAGGAGGACTTAACACTACAGAATTATTTAATGCATCTACAGAGATGGTTTATACAATTTTGCAAACAACAGGTGACAGAATACATGTTAAGGGACAGAAATTATAAAATTAAAGCTGAAGAGATTCACCTCTGTAAATCATTTAGAAGAGCCAGGATTTGACTAATGAGAAATAAATACATGGACAAGAGGAGCTTCTTAAAATAGCGAAGTGCAAGTACCACTGATGTTTGTGGGCCATTAACGTCATCCCACTACAGACGACAGCCCTGGAACAGACACACTTCCAAACAGACAGACACGACACCAATGATTTTCCAGATTTAGTTACTGCATACACCTGTAAATCTAAGATCTGGTTGCCTGGTGAAGTAAACAGTATGTGTACTCTTGAGATTAAAAACAACTACAGCCATTCATCTGTCAGTGGACAGGCTGTTTTCACGTCCTGGCTATTGTAAGTAGTATGCAGTGAACATCGGGGTACACGTGTGCTTATGTACTGTGGTTTTCTGAGGGTGTATGTGGGATTGCTGGGTCATATGGTAGTTCTATCTTTAGTTTTTAAAGGAACTAACACAGCACTGTAAAGCAATTATATTCCAAAAAGTGTTCAATAAAACAAACAAAATAACAACTAAAAACTTAAGAGTCCTAAAGAGTAGGTAGGTTGTAGAGCAATGAGCCTTCAATTAAAAATAAATTAAAAAAAAAAAAAAAAGAGTAGGTAGGAACTTCAGAAGCTCCCTAGCGGAGCAGACTGTGCCTATGGGAATGGAGTGACCTAACCAAAGTCACACATTCCATCAGTATCAGAGCCCACACCCTTCCCTATTTTGTCGACTCCCACTTACTAAGTGTCTAAGGGTCTATTACATGCCAGATGACGTGTGTATATGTGTGTGTATGCATATATATGTGTATATATAGATGTGCGTGTATCTGTATCTACATCTATATCTCTATATATCTTTAATCTTTATAGTAACTTCGGGAAAGAGACCATTACTTCTACCTTTGAAAGGAGCACCCTGAGATATTTGGAGATGAAACGACACAGTGAGGTTCAGTTAATTGTGACAGAGCCAAGATTTGCAGCCAATCAGGCTCCAAAGCCAGCAAGTCTTTCTAGGTACAAAACGGCATCTCAGCACTCACTGAAATAAAGAGCATCGGTCTTTAATTTGGGTCAGTTTCCTATCAGACTCAGATGACAACCTTTTTATTTTTGGAATTCAGTGAAGGAAACAATGGAGATGTGGAACAATTTAGTACATAGTTCTTGGTCTGATTAAGTAAAATAAGATATTTGGAAAAGTGAAACCATAAAAAGAAAAAAAAAAAACGATAAAGGGAATTAGCACTTCTTTTCACTGGTTATTGTTGTAGAGGCAAACCAGTATTGCCATAGAGATAAGCATTATTGCCATAGAGACAGTTAAAATAGGACTGTTTTTCATATTCACACAAACACATAGTAACATCCTTCTAATTCCGTTGAACAGCAAAATCAGAAAGATGGCCTGTGTGTGACAATTTTAGGGATTCCAAATCCTTATTGCATAAACCAATAGCGAGCAGGCATACACAAATGTTGCTTTTAGTTAGCTTTAGGTTTCCTATTTCTATTCCAGCTTATAAATGAGCCTTTCAGACTCTGACATTCCTGTGTCAAACAGAAGAATGAAGTCAGACTGAGAAGACCTATCATTCCAGCATCCTATATATATATATATATATATGTATATATAAAATGTACACATACATACATATATATTCTTTTTCAAGTTCTTTCCCATTTATTTATCGCAGAATATTGAGCAGAGGTCCCTGGGCTATACAGCAGGTCCTTGTTGGTTACCTATTTTAAACATAGCAGTGTGCACATGTCTGTCCTTCAGAGGCAATGTCTCAGGGCACTAGGAAGCCATTCAGTCTCCAGCATGGCCCTGTGCTAATCTGAACGCCTTTCCCTGACTGAATTCTTTCCCCCGATCTCCCGCTGATGGACTGAAGCAAAGCACTGATCCCTTCGGGCAAAGCTCTTCACAGCTTCCAGAGGGCACAAAAAGGACAGCAACTTCTTTGCTAAAACCCGCATTCTTTACAGACAACAGTTAAAATTCAAATCCACAGTGTTTGTGGTTAGGTCTAGGTGCCAACACATGTGAAACACAAGAAATCTCAGTCCCGTTCTCACCAGAGATCTTAATTTCTGAAACTGTGGCTTTCTCTCTCAGGGCCGCTTTTACCATCCATGTCTAACACACAAAGATGTGCCCCAGGACACACTTCATCATCCCTGTAACATGCCTTTCACACCTTCAACTTTTTTAAACAAAATCTATTGAAGCGTAGTTGATTTACAATGCTGTATTAATTTCTTCTGTACAAAAAAGTGACTCAGTTCCACGTACATATGTATGCTTATGTATATGTATATAGATAAATATACACTTATATATTCATATTTTCCATTAGAGATGATCACGCTAAGCGAAGTAAGTCAGACAAAGACAAATATCACATGATGTCACTTATATGTGGAATCTAATATACAACACAAACCATCCTTCAAGCTTTAAACTCTTCTTTCACAGACACGCACACTGATGCTAGAAGCCAGTATGTCCTCTGCTTTTCCTGTTACTGCTTCTACACTGCTGAGCATCCTGTGATCCTATATGTTGTACATTTCCAACTGAGCACTGTGTGACCTCATTAGATTTTTTCAGACAATGAGCATTTTCCCAGTAAATACAAAAATCCAAAATATATTACAGGACTAGGCCAAAGATTTGGTCTTTATCTGGGCATTCTCTCCTGGACAGTTACTGAAGGGATGGAGAATGAATGAACGACAAATATGCTTGCAAAATTTTCACCAGCCAAGATATGATATAAAAGATTCAGGAAAAAAAGCATTATTCAAGCATCCTTTAAAATGTGTAATTAGTCAGAAAAACAATTTTGAATTTTCTAATAAAATAGAAATACATGAAAAATGGTACAAAAAAAGAATACAAAGGTTAGGACTCATTTTACTTTGATGAGTAATAGAGACTTTATGAGTAAGATTCCCCTAGAGTCATATTAAAGGCTACAGTGAAGTTCTTTGTATAAGAGAAGTAGGTTAGAATGTGGTTGGCTGAGCAAGATAATGCAACCAATTCTTAACTTTCAATTACTAAGATGCCAAAGGATAAAAATGCATCCACTCTGAATGGGAAGCACTGATGAGATCGCATTGCGTGGGTGCCCGTAACGCTCTGGCAGCAAGGTTGCATCGGGAGCATTTGAAAAGAGTTAATTTGGGAAACACTCTAATACTAGGGATGCTTCACCAAAACATTTCCTGGAAAGCCTGAGGAATAAAAGTAGAAACAAACAAGCAAAACCACTTTCCTGTGCATTGTACTCAAACGGCACCACTTAAAGGAGCTCCTTAGGATAACAGTCATTTTCTGGCTAGGGAATTTTCATTAAAATGTGTAGTCAGGTAATGTATATACAAGGTACAATAAGAAAGGAGACATGCCAAAGTAGCAACATGCTGACTCTCTATTCTTTCTTTTTGAATATATACATTCTTGTTCATAGTCTTTTGGAGTAGGGAAGGGATGGTTTAGGAGTTTGGGATTAGCAGATACAAACTATCATATATAGAATGGATAAACAACAAGGTCCTACTATATATCACAAGTAACTATATTCAGTATCATGCAATAAACCATAATAGAAAAGATTCTATTCTTTCTTAATGTAAATTAAACCAGGATAAAGAATAGGTATGACAAATTGATACAGTGTATTAAAAAGCAGAGACATTGCTTTGACGACAAAGGTCCACATAATCAAATCTATGGTTTTTCCAGTAGTCATGTATGCATGTGAGAGCTGGACTATAAAGAAAGCTGAGCACTGAAGAATTGACACTTTTGAACTGTGGTATTGGAGAAGACTCTTGAGAGTCCCCTGGACAACAAAGAGATCAAAGAGTCAATCTGAAAGGAAAGGAGTCAGTCTTAAAGGAAATCAACCTTGAATATTCATTGGAAGGACTGATGCTGAAGCTGAAGCTCCAATACTTTGGCTACCTGATGCGAAGAACTGACTCACTGGAAAAGACTCTGATGCTGAGAAAGATTGAAGGCAGAAGGAAAAGGGATGACAGAGGATGAGATGGTTGGATGGCATCAGTGAGTCAATGGACATGAGTTTGAGCAAGCTCTGGGAGAGAGTGAAGGACAGAGAAGCCTTCGTGCTGCAGTCCATGATGTCGCAAAGAGTTGCACACAACTTAGCCACTGAACAACAACAAAAGCAACAAAAGCTATTAAGATCAGCAGACCACATGAGAGATTTATAGACTAAACAACCTCTATTATAGATCTGAAATCTGCTGAGAGAGTGAATCTTAAAAGTTCTCATCACACACACACACAAATTGTAACTGTGGTCATGAATGTTAACTGAAATGATTATCTTAATCATTTCATAATAAATACATATATCAAATCATTATGTTGTATACCTAAAACTGATACAATGTTATATGTAAGCTATATCTCAAAAAAAAAAAGAATTTATGAAAAAATAAACCAAACAACTTCCTTTGGATCCTAAACTGTAGAGGCATTTACATGGTCATTGAAATAAGTTTTAGACATTTGTTTACAGTATATAGGTTTGGAAATCAACTTGTCTTATTTTTGTTGTTGGGTTCTTGGAGACATAATGGAAACATTTCCTTGACTCTTTCACACTCTATTTCTAACCATCAGGACACTTGGTCAGATCAACCATTGAAATACCTCCAGCATCTGACTTCTTCCATTATTTCCACTGGCATCTGGTCCAAACCACAGAGCTCTCTTGTCTGGCCTATTACAATAATTACCCTCCTATCTCCCCATGTCCAGTCATAACCTCGACTGTCTCCATAGTCAGAAAAGTCCTTTCAGGACAGGCATCAGATCTGGTCTGGTTTTCCTGCTCAGATTCTTGAGTGGTTCTGCACCTAGTTCAGACTTACAGTCAAAAGCCCTCCACAGTCTGGTCCTCAGCCCCTTTCTGACTCCAGCTCCCCCACGGCCCCCTCTGTCAGCCTCCCCACCATCACTGGCCTCCTCCAGGCCTCTAAGATGTCAAGCACAAGGACACATCACAGCGTCTGTACTTATTCCTTCTGCTGGAAATGTTCTGTTGCCACAGGTCACCATGCCTCACGTACTCAAGGCACCCACATCTCTATTCAACCAGCACCTCACCATCCATGCCCTCCTGCCTCCCCTTTCTCACCCCTCCTGACGGACTCCTTTACTTGTCTTCATACCACTTAGTAACACTGGGCATTTTAGACCTCTGTCTCTGCTATAAAACACAGGTTCCACAGAACAACAGCTTCATCTGGTCTGCTCACTAAGAAATCCCCAGAACCTAGAAAAGAACCTGACTCTCTCTTAAAGCCAATTAAACCCACGAGTTATTACCAGCCTAATATACTAACACTAGGGAGCACCTGAAGGGGCTTCGGTTGGGTTGAAAGGAAAGCATGACCTCCCCATAACTAGGTCTTTCCTGCCACCAGAAGGATCAGGTGTGACCTTTTCTCAGCAGCCTCCCCAGACACTCACCCCCAACCATTTGGAATAATTGGATCATAGAAAATGCAATAAGGTAATTCCTATTAAATGAGAAATTATTCAAAGAACTCAAGGCTGCATATCATTCCAAACCATAGTTTTAAAACAATGTTTGAACTATTTATTTTCTCAAGGAAACTGGTGTGTTAGTATCATTTAAAAAAAACAAAAAACACAAGTATTTTTAGTTTGTTCTTTCTGACCTAAAGAAACACATACCACATGCTTCACATGTCTAGCAAGAAAAAGTGTAGTGAACCAGGCAGATGAGGTAGAATCTGACGCTTTCAGACTCAAGTCTAGCTGACTTAACCAACATCAGGTGCTACAGATAAACAACCAAAAAGATGTTAAATTATGTATTTTTCAGGCCTGGTGTCAACTGATTACAGGCATCTGTTTTGTCAAAGAAAGGAAGTTAAACAAGTGATGGAGATGTACAAACCACAAAAGGAAGCAGTGACAGGAAAATAAACCTAGAAAGAGAAGCCACTTTATTTTTATAATTGCATCATCAGATTGAAGGTGGGTGTCTCAATGGAAGAACAAGATATTCTAATACAGAAATGATTAAACTTACCTGTGAGTGTAAGAAGCAACATAGATGTGACGTTGATGAGACAGCATTGTGGAGAGAAAGGAGATGCTGAAATTGTATTATGTCATTCTTGAGACTGAATTGTATTCGATTACAGAAAATATCAAGTGTGAATGTTCATTCTGAAAGGCCCAGTCAGTGTTTCATATTTCTAAACCAAGAGTAGACAGCGATACCTAGCTTGGCAAAGAAAAGTGTATGTTTTAAAGGCATTGGTCTTATTGGAGTAACAGGGGAAAACTGAAACTATACTTTCCAGAATATTCTATCTCTTAGGATGTATATAGGAGTGACTTCTGAAATTCCTTAATAAAGCTAATAATTATAACATATATTTTGAGACTTTTTTTTAGCTTAACAATATCCCTTTTTTATTTGATATTGTCAACTTTGAATAGTTTTGAAGGAACAGCTGTGAGACCGTGGTAAGCAACATTGATCTGTGCAAAGTAAATCCTTAGAGATAACTGTATCAGAATGTTAAGGGTGAATCCATTTCCAAGCTAAAGAGCTTGAAAATTTAGATCTTGTTCATTGGGTATGCACTTTTCCTGTAGAACTTTTATGTTACACCATCAGCTATCATGCAAGATGTTTCTTAACTCTACTGTTCTGAACTTGATTAGCAATTCATATTATCTACAGTATTCATTCTGAGACGTTCTCTCTCTCTTATTAATTACATGACACTGATTTTCTACTGTCTTATTCTGGAACATTTTATAGTGACTATCTCTGACTATTCTTATTCTGACACCAGCAACCATTCTTTGTTTATTTTCCCTGTCAACATTGATTTCTATTCAATAACTTACATGATTTCCTTCCAGTATAATGTGTAAATCTTATCTGAACATAAAGTATATTTCTTAACCTGGTTTATTAACACACATACTTTTCCAGGTGACAATATATTCTAGAGATCTCTCCATAGTCATACATAGAGATTTTATTTGGATATAATTGAAATATAACATTTGTTTCAAGTGCAAAACATAATGATTCAATATTTTTATATTTAGTGAAATGATGACTACAATAAGTACAGTTAACATCCATCACCACACATAGTTTGTAGGACCCTTTTTCTGGAGAATCCCATGGACCAAGGAGCCTGGAGGGCTACTCTCCATAGGGTTGCAAAGAGTCGGACATGACTGAAGCAACTCAGCACACACACGCACACACAGGCATCATCTTCCTTCTTAACCTTCTTCTTCCTGTTCTGAGAACTGAAAAAGCTTCTTTGGCCTTGACAATCACTTCTCTGTAGTTGACTACCAAGCCTATATCATAATTGTTACTTCTCTACCAAAGCGTAAGACTGTTAAGTAGAAAGTTAGGCATCAACAAGGAGGGGTAGCCTCGCAGATTCAAGCTGATCTTTAAACCCCATCTCAGACAGCTTCCAATGCAGCCCAGCGGAGCTCACAGACATGCTACAAAATAACCACAGGGACTTTTCCAACTCAGGCACAGGTGCCCTAGGCATACAATGTATACAATCTAACCACAGGGGCTTCCCAACTCCTGGACATGTGCCTTTGATCACCGCTGTGTTCTCCAGTGACCTTAGACAGCCAGAAGCCCATTAAGTATTCATAAATATTCTATATATACATATATCTGATATAACAGACTGAATTATGGGAAAGGCATGCACAATAGAGCCTGTTGTTATATAGCTTGCAACTGTCAATCCAGTCAGTCAGTCCCCACCTGCCTAGATGAATGTGTAAAAGCCCTCTCTTGAAAACCCCCATACCTCATCCTTCTGAAGCCAGTGCCTCTCTTGGCTTGGCCCACCTCTCCCTTGAGGTATTATTTCTCGTCTTTCCTTAATAAACTTGTTTTTGCCACATGTAAGGCCTCAGATTCTTCATGTCCTTACTAAGAGCCAAGATCCACAAAGAAGGATCCTCTTTGGCCCTCCCAAGACTGGTAACAAGACCACATTTTATTTTTTACTTGAGCGGTACATTTGCATTTAAACATTAACATGTGAAAGACACTCTCAAATATTTGTTGAACAAATATGATCCCAGTTCCTTTTTTCTTTATGACACCTCATTCAGTTATGGAATGCCATCGTTTCTGCCTTCAGAGTCTCAAAGTGATGACCACGTTTTGGTTTCTATTCTTGCTATCACCAACTCTTCAATATCTCCTGCATGGAGATATTATAAAAGTATTATAAAAAAGATATTATAAAGAACCTTCTAATCTCCAAGTCGTTCTCAATTGAAACAAGTTCCGTTTCTGCTGTAACTGGTGTCTCTCCGGGACAGCTCTCGCACATGGCCAAGCCTCAGGAGCTCCCCCCGCTCTTCAGAACCAGAAACTGTCTTACACCAGGTCTCAGCAGCCTCCCCAACTTAGTTTCATGTCCTTTACTTCCGTACCTGGGCGTCTTTATCAAAATAGACCGCTCAGCCTCTAAACACTGTCTCAACTTTGAGAACTCGATTCCGTTTTTGCTAGAACCTTCTGGAATGTCACCATCTCCTTGCTGCTTACTGTCCTTCAGATTGCTGCCCTGTCAACAATCCAGCCATCCCTCACAGTATACTCTAAATGATCCTTTCTTTAAGAAAAGTTTCCAGTTCTTTGCATGGAACAGCATCTCCAGGAATGAATCTCTAACGTTTGGTTACATGACACCACATACCAATGTATGCTTGGTATTTTATTCATCTATGAAATCCTTCTAGATGCACAACTAAACTGCAATCTCCTTGTAGACTAGAAGATTATTCATACATTTTAATGATGTGGGTCACTGAGGAGAGGCTTTGCTTAACAGATAAATTCTTTTCGTTTTAATTCAACACAGTCATGGACTGCAACATGCTGCACATCGCTGATCACTGAATTCAGTTTGGGGAACACAATTTGGGTTTTAAGTCCAAAATTAAAACAAGTAATTTCTAAAGAATGGGGTATTCTTACCAACAAATAAGGCAAACACAAGTTGCTCCTTGAAGTGATTATGGACATGACTGAAAACATAACAGAAAGCCATCAACAGGCTGCAGTGACTTCGGGCAAATGCGGAGCAGCTGGAGCCCAAGGCCTTGCCGTCTCACTCTCCTCAGGGGAGGCTGCACAAGTCCTGTTCCGCCTGGGGCTGCAGACAACATGCTCATCTCCTGCTCAGGACCGGCTTTGTGCTACTGCCTCCAAAAACTCTAAATACTTCTGAGTCATGGCTTTGACTCTCATCCCCAAATTCTATTTTGTACTATAATAAATATGCAAATGCTAAAAGAATGGACAGTGTCAAGAGAGAGTGGCTAACAAGGCACAAGGGACCTGAGGCTGAAGTATGAGAGGAGGTTTGATTTGACAATAGGGAGAGTGCAGAAGGCATTTCAGGAAAGTGATGAAACATGGGGCTGAAAGGAACAGAGGAGAAAATGTTTGAAGAGAAAGGGTAAGAAGTCAGTAACTCTTCAAGGCACACTTTTCCTGAACAAAAATAATTTTAATGCAAATAATAGTAAGATATAGCCACACTGAGGTAATTGACAATAATAATAGTTTAAAAATATATTTAAAATTCAGATTTTTACTAAAAAATACATCAATCACTTACCTATTCAGTATATTTAGAACATATATAGTATATTTAGAATACAAAAGTTTGATAAACTGAGGAAGACTGACATTTAAGTCTCTCTGTAGACATCAATGTTTCATATTCATTCATTTATAGTAATTATATAAGCTATTTAATAGTGTTTACTAAGTGCTCACTACATTTTATTTGTTATAACTTATCATTTGTCTATTTGAATATCATACACGTGACATACAAAAAATATTCAATTACCTTATAAATTCTTTGGCTTGTTTAACATCTCTCTTCATAGAATATTTTCCCCAAGTCTTGTGTTAATAAACTTCTTGCGGTCACAAGTCTTTTGAGAAATGGATCAGGGCAATGGACCTCTTCCCTCCCACAATGAACATGCTACTTTTATACTGAAAAGTTCATAGATTTTTAGCATGTAAGAGCATTTCAGTTATCAAAAATTGATACAGGTAGGGACACTTATCAGATAAAAGGAGCTTCAAAAGTTTTCATTTGAATTATTTCAGAAGAAAATCTAAATCTTCCTAAGCCACGTCAGTCATTTTCCTGTCATCTTAATCGATTACAGGAACTTCTATCCTGATAAACCGTGCTGCTCCCATAGCCAGTATCAGCTCCACCCTGCTAGTTTCTTTCAGACTTTCTTTTTCATCACCTCAGCTATTCTATTTGCTATGTATGTGATCCTAACAGCACCATCTCTGCTCCTAAACCCTTCTACCTACACCAGGAACCAGGAAAAACAGAAATACTGAACCTATATTTAAAGTTGAAATAAACTAAGCTATCAGCAAGATTCTGAGACTCTTAATCATATGGTCTTTTTTTTTTTATATGTGGTGATCAACTCTTTTTTTTTTCCCTCAAGAGCTTATCTTTATTCCCAGAAAAGTGAGGTGGCTGTGCATACAGGCTTTATAAAAAATATATATATATAATCTCCGAAAATATGATGATCTTTTAAAGTTCTTTGTGGAGTCTTACTCTAACATACTAAACAAGAATAGCCAGAAGGAATAAGCAAACTTTATTAGTTACTACTTTATTTTTCACTTACATGCTGTGTGTGTGTGTGTGTGTTTGGGGGCCTGCAGGCATGTGTGTGTAAGTTCCATGTTGAATAATTAATATTTGGATTTGGGATATAAAATGAATGCTAACTCACACATTTCACAATTTGTCACTGCAAAACATTCTCTCTGGGTGTCCTTGTCCTAAAACATTGAACATCCCTGACAAGACAGTATAGTCATGTTTTATACATACTGGTATCAAACATGATAACATGACAAATTTGAATAGTAAGTAATTATTATTGGCATCACCCAACTTGATATAACCAGGTTGTGATGGCTAATTTTATGTGTCAATGCCCAGATGGCTGGTCAAACAACATTTCTGGGTGTGTCTGTGAGTGTATTTCTGACAGAGACTAGGATTTGAATCAGCGGACTAAGTACAGATCTCCCTTACCAATGCAGGTGGGCATCATACCATCCACTGTGGGCCTGAATGGAACAAAAAGGCAGAGGAAGGGAGAATGTGTTTTCTGTTTAAGCAGGGACATTCATCATCTCTTACCCTTAGACTCCAGCACTCCTGATTCCCAGGTCTCTAAATTCAAACTGGGACTTACACCACCGGCCTTCTTAGTTCTCAAGCCTTCAGGTTTGGACTAGAACAACACCGCCATCTTTCCTGGCCTCCAGCTTGCATAGGAAGATCTCAAAACTTCTCAGCCTCTGAAACTGCATGAACCAGTCTCCCAAAATAAATCAATTTCCATGTATCTACATATATCCTACTGATTCTGTTTATCTGGAGTATTATGACTAATATATGGATATTCTTTGGAAAAATCTTAAATATTATTGAGGATAACCTTCTTCTGGTCATCAAACAACAGTTAAGTCAGTTCCTGTGCTAGTATTTGGAAAAATAACAATGAATAAAATCTCTTCTGGTAGTGTAACAAGTGGGGGATATTTATGCACAGGACAGAAGGCCAGACAACCACACTGTCCTTACACAAGGCTGAAGGCAATATAGGATGATACTGCTTTTATTTGCAACATTAAACTGTTTTGAGTTACCAGGCTTAATATACTTCTTTAATAATGATAAAGGAAGTAGGCGAATCTAGGTAAAGCTTAATTTTAATACAAAAAATATACAAATTTTTCAAAAAATCAATTGGGTAAGTCAAAAGAAAGGTAAAGGGGAATAAATATCTGCAATTGATGGCTATTTTTGGAATTTTTGTTGTAAATAATACAAGTAATACAGGGAATTTGACATGCTGCTATTCAAACAGCCTAATTACTAGACTCCGAGACTGGCTCTGTTTTTTAAAGTTTTCTTCCAAACACATTCTGAATCAGTGCCATGTTTTGATCTGATAATACTTTTAGCCAGTAATGCATTTTAGAATTAGATGTTAACATTTACAAAAATCAAGAAAACAATAGCTCTTTGCCTTTACCCTTTAGTTGCAAATTGTCCAATTTTGCATAGCAGACTTCCTGGTTCCTTCTTCCCCTCAAAAGTCACAGTCCCTTAGATGAGTGGTTCCATCTTGAGTGATCGGCAACCCCAAAATCTCTCTAGGGTTTTCCTTTCATGTGCCCCAAATTCACAGCCCAACATGGCACCCCTTTCCCCCAGAGACATTAACTTTCCTCTCTTTGCCCAGGTACTTTTGAATGTATATTTAATTTGAATTTTCTCTGATTTCTGAATTCATCCTACTGAAAGATACTATTTCCAGTCATTTTTTTTTTCTCATTGCCCATAGCAAAGACTGCGTCCTTCACCCCTGAAGCAGTACAAGGTGCTAGACACGAACTCTGGGGAGAAGTCTGGGGTCTCCACCACCTCTGCAAACTGGACTAAGACATAAGTCTAACTCATAAGACATAAGTCTAAGCCCAGGTTCAATTACAGGGTCGGGAAGATCCCCTGGAGAAGGAAATGGCAACCCACTCCAGTATTCTTGCCTGGAAAATCCTATGGACAGAGGAGCCTCATGGGCTACAGTCCAAGGTATCTCGAAGAGTCGGACGTGACTGTGCAACTAACACTTTCAGTTTCTTTCTAACTCATAAGACCTCAAGCTGCATAAAGATGGCCTGAGGGCAGGAAACCCTCTCCAGACCTTTGAGTATTCCACTACACAGGTTCTTCTCAACTGCAGAATATTCCTGGTAGTCAGCTATTACTTGTTACAAGTTGAGGCTACCCTGCTGGAAGATATCTCAGAGTCAAATGAGTCCCTGTAGTTCTAAATGACCTTCAAGAATAGAATGAACCACCACGCCATAATCATAAGGAAGTTATTTTCTGTATCAGTTGAACTCCCCTAGTTAATGCCTCTACCAAGTTAGGTGTCTTTCTGATCTGCAAACTAAAACTTACATACCCTGTGAATATGAATGTGAGGCAAGATATCTGCATTTAAGCACATCATCACCTACAGTCAGGGGTCTTTATGTGAAGACTGCAAAAACATGACAAATGAAAGAAAATGGGAGTCCCAGTCACATCATGAGAGGAAACCTGAAAGAAACAGAACTGTAAGAAGTGCTGCAGTGAAACTGGGGGACACGTCTCTCTCTCAGTTCTGGTTCCTCAGTGTGTGTGCCCAGCAGTGGGATTGCTGGGTTGTACGGCAGTTCTATTTCCAGGTTTTTAAGGAATCTTTACAATAGCCAGGACATGGAAGCAACCTAGATGTCCATCAGCAGACAAATGGATAAGAAAGCTGTGGTACATATACACAATGGAATATTGCTCAGCCATTAAAAAGAATTCATTTGAATCAGTTCTAATGAGAGGGATGAAACTGGAGCCCATTATACAGAGCGAAGTAAGTCAGAAAGAAAAAACACCAATACAGTATATTAATGCATACATATGGGATTTAGAAAGATGGTAACAATGACCCTATATGCAAGACAGCAAAAGAGACACAGATGTAAAGAACAGACTGTTAGACTGTGGGAGAAGGCGAGGGTGGGATGATTTGAGAGAATAGCACTGAAACATGTACATTATCATATGCGAAACAGATCGCCAGTCCAGGTTTGATGCATGAGACAGGGTGCTCAGGGCTGGTGCACTGGGATGACCCTGAGGGATGGGATGGGGAGGGAGATGGGAGGGGGGTTCAGGATGGGGAACACATGTACACCCATGGCTGATTCATGTCAATGTATGGCAAAAACCACCACAATATTGTAAAGTAATTAGTCTCCAATTTAAAAAAAAAGAAAGCTGTAAACCTATATTCACTCAATGCATATACTATTTAGGAAGAATATTTCTTTGCTTTTGCAGTTTTTCTTTTAACCACAAAGAGAAATGTGCCATTCAGTTAACGTAACTGCTGGAGGCAACAGCAGCAAACGGAAATATGGTTTTGCTTCTCTGTATAATGTCTCCTTATGAGAGACAGTGTTATAGGCGGCGAAAGGAGGAAAGATGCTTCCATTCTACCTCTGCTAATATTACGGATCTACTACAGAGGGATCCGAGAGACGCATGGTGTCCTATGACTCACTCAAGTAAACTTCAGTGGCAGCAGCACCGTGACGACGACCCCTACAGGTCTCTGAACTGGCGTCCCACCCCCATGGAGACTGAGCACTCCCTTGGGACGGCCAGCAAGAAAGTGGCTCCACATCTTCAAGAACAGTGTTCAGAAGCCCGTGAAGGTTTATTCTTTATATAATCACATAGCATATACTATACGCTATATATTTTCAACATGAGATTGGACAGTAATAAACCTTTGGCATATTTCTGTGCAGATAAATACAGGTAGGCCTATGTAAATGTATACATGCTTGCAAGTGTGCGTGTGTATGTGTGTATTACACATATGCTGTTTGGCCCATCAAAAACTCAGACATGAGGTATCCATAATACATTATCCACACTATTCAAAGATATGAACAATGGGTATCACACTTAGAAATATATGGCTCAGATACCTGCAATGCTTTTTTAAAATTTCAGTAAGATTTTGGAAAAACATCCTATTTCTTACCTACATTTCCAGTCATTAAGTATGAATTCTGAAAGTCCATCATCCCCATTCCAACAATGTGTATAAAATCTTCAATCACCTGCATTAACTCTATCGATCCTGGATAAATCTACAAAAATAAGCAAAGGTTAGATGGAACAAAAAGAAATCTACATAACAGAAAATATAACTAGAGTTAAAAAATGATACAATGAAACCATAAATCTTAACAAAGCTGTAATTTTTTTTTACTTCTTATGTTTATTAATTTTATTTATTAATTTATTTTTTAAACCATCTAATAGTTGTATTTCTTGAACTAGTAGTTGAAAATGACACCAAACAGCACACAGCAAGAACTATGGAGATGATATGATGCCATGATTAACACTTCATAAGTCTAAGAAACTCGAGATATCTAACATATTGTACATTTAGAAGTAGTATGTCTTCACTTTTGATGGCCTCCTTTCCTCATTTAATTAAAACATAGAACAACCACTGAAATTTGAGGGTTTTTAACTAATAGCTACTGTATGAATAATAATGCTGGAAACACTTGCAAGATCATAACGGCTCCAGTGTCTGTACATGCACAAGGCACCCACCACCAGACGCCTCACCACACTGGGAACAGATGCATGCTTGCTAACAGATGACCTGATTCAGGCAACAGCTCATAACGAGTGGAATGTCAGGTCCATTTGAAGACACGTGAATTTTAGCGTGTGTAACCCGTCATGCTGAAGAATTCAGCCTGCATTATATAGCCATATTAAAGCAGAAGGTCTTTTGAAGTTAGGTTCATTTCTTTTAGTCATTCAGCTTCACTGCAGCTTCTAGCCATAAAAAAGTTAAGTGGACTAGAGAGTCTTAGTGGCTTCCTATTCACAAAGGCTTGAGCAGAAGAGGAGGACACACTCTGATTAGCAGAAAGACAGGTCGGGCAGGGTGGCCAGTAGAACGGTATGTATGTTTCACAGGAACTGGGGCTGCACCAATCCAAAAATCAGACACTTCAAATGCATCACAGACTTACACATAGCTGAGGACACGAACAATGCCTGCTAGTTCAAAATGTACAGCACAGATAGCTGTAATTTTTTTAATTATGGGAAGATTTGGGGATAAATGCTATTTCATTCCTATAGTTACAGTCATAAACTATGAATTCTGACAGTTCATCACCCCCATTCCAAAAATGTACAGGACATTTCCATCAGCTCCAACCTTCCTCCTGCTACCGTATTTTTTCTTCTGTTTTTGTGTAGGTGTATGCGTCTATGAGTATGTGTAGCATGTGTAAATACACATTAAATAGAAGAGGCTTAATTCTCCCTGTTGAAAATAGAGAAGAGGCTCCCTCTCTAACTAACCCCTTGTTCCCCTCCCTTTTCTTAGGAGCATTTACTTTAGAAAATGTTGTTGTTCAGTTGCTAAGTTGTGTCTGACACTTTGCAACCCCATGGACTGCAGCACACCAGGCTTCCCTGTCCTTTCCTATTTCCCGGGGCTTGATCAAATTCATGTCCATTGAATCGGTGATGCTATCCAACCATCTCATCCTCTGTGCCCTCTTCTTTTGCCTTCAGTCTTTCCCAGCATCAGGATCTTTTCCAGTGAGTCAGCTCTTGGCCTCAGGTGGCCAAAAGCATTGGAGTATTAGAAAATGAGTAATTGTTAAATCCTTTCTACGTCTTCTCTGAAACATATGTAAATATTTTTGAAAGCTAAATAGCTTCTTCCCAACTTAAAGAACCAGGGATGTCTCTCAGGGGAAAGTGGTCATCAAGGAAGGCCGGGCTCTATCTCACACTGCTGTTGGGGGTGGGGAGGATCCTAATTCAGAGTTGCAAAACTGTCTGCAGGCATTAAGATACAAGAGCTTAGTTTTCCTTTAGATAAAGTCAATTAAATAACAAGATGGTCACCCGAATTATCAAGTGAATTTAGGATGAACTGCCTGTGACAAATGGTGTTATCAAGTCCTCTTAAGCAAGAAGTAGTTACTGTTTATCTTGAGGACAGAGTGTAATGACTTGCATCCTGCTTGGCTGTTTGAAAGGGTGAAATTACTCTGTATCTTTTAGTGGACTATCTGTGATGAGCACCACATTCTGGCTTAATGCTTGTTCAATAATAAAACTGCTTTCTTTCTCATCTACCTTTGGGGAGAGGTTTTCTAGGGTGGCAGCAGATTTTGTTTGTAGCAGATTTTGTTTTGTTTATATTTTTCAAGGAGATTTCAAATATCATAGAACAAGGGCTGTTTTTGTTTTTGCTTTTTTTTTTTCTGTAAAGGGTCAGAGAACGGCTCTGTGGGTCATGGGGTGTCTGTTGTTCCAATACCCAGCTGTGTCCTTTCTGCACCAGATCAGCCACATATCCAGTGACTATGCCCCCAAACTATTTACAAAATAGGTGTCAGGCTGGATTTGGACCAATGGTCACAGTTTGCACACTCCTGTAGAGACACATGGGCTTTCAGTATAACAAAGAAATGCCAAACGCAATATCATGATTGAAAATGACCTGTCCATTCCAACTACTATATTGGTCTATAAAACAGTGCTGTGTAAAATGCAGCCTTTTTCCCCCTACTTCAGTATCCTGAGGTTTTGGGCTTCCCTGGTGGCTCAGATAGTAAAGAATCCACCTGTATGAAGATGTAGGTTCGATCCCTGGCTTGTGACGATCCCCTGGAGAAGGGAATGGCAAGCCACTCCAATATTCTTGTCTGGAGAATTCCATAGACAGAGGAGCCTTGCAGGTTGCAGCGCAAAGAGTTGGACATGACTGAATGACAAACATATATACTGTGGTTTTAGTAGCATGCTGTAGTTAAACATAACTTGGTCCTTCATAACTGGGGCTGATGTGCCATAAACAAATTGTGAAATGACACTGTTTATTGTCCAAAAGTGTGAATTCTTGATGGCAAAACCCTTCTGGCTTCAATATTCACCATTTTATGCAGCTAGTTTTCCCAGTGCACCCAGAGCTATGTTTTATTGAGCTATTCCTTTAAAATGGATAAATGATTCTCTTTGTAGATTTTAAACAGCTCTTATTTTCAAAGAGTTCACTCTTTAGTGTCAAAAACCTGAAGATTCTTTTATTACGTGGGTGCATTTATGACAACACTGCTACAAAATAGTTGATTTATTTCAAATAGTTGTTTCAAAGAAGCGTTAAAGATAATCACTACTGAAAATATATTTAAAAGATAAGAATATAGCTAACTCAAAATCACAAGTAACTAGGGAGATTATGAATTCAGGATTTTCCATTGACAAAAGGTTCTGCCACTGTTCATTAATTGTTCAAGTTGGGATCTCATAGTAAATAACACCATCTGATGAATTGCAGTCTTGTTTTAAATAGGGTAGTATACATTTGATCTAAATATATCCATAGTGAATAGTCACCAGCCTTCTACAAAGATGCACTCAGCCTTTGCAGTGTATTCTACAGAGAGACATCATTTTCTCACAGTGAGTGAAGGAGGTCCTCCTCTAGAAGGAAGCCAAGGGCAAACATATAATTCAAAGTAGTAGGAAAAGATAGATTCAGGATCTTAGACTAAGGAGTGACTTTATTTTTTTTTCTTGCTACGGCCAGAAGCACAGCACGTGTACCTGATAATGAGGTGGACACATGCTGGACTATTTTTAGAGTTCCTATGATAACAGAAATAGTGAGCTTTACCGCTGAAGGCCTAGAGCATGATTACAAAAGGAAAAGCTGAGAGAAGAGGCCCCCTTAACCTCAGTAAATACTCTCACTTTCAATACTGCATTGCTGTCTTGGATTTTTTCACAAGGGTCAGGTATCAACAGAAAACTTAAAGATGCTTAAATTTCAGTTAAGCTAAATTTCCACAGGGTTTTTAAAAATATGCTTATTTTCCTTTTGTTAACTTCTAACCCATTTTTTCTGTGTTTGAGAAAAAATATTATTAACCGCGTGTTAGTATGGCACAAACGGCATTTTTAAATAATAACTAAACCAGTAAGGCTATTTGCTACAGTTATAATGCTTAGGAGAAAGAGAAAAAAGCAGAATACATTTTTTTTTAAATGAGAATTCATTTTTACAACTCTTGGCTTTGAATCAACACACACATCTGTACACATAATTCCGATCACACATAAGATGGCAGTGAATACAAATGATTTAACTCATTACTACCCCGCAGTTTACTTTGCAATATCTCCTTTTAGATTTGTGGTTTTCCCTGTAGTCTGTAGACAGGAAAGAAAATGATGGCTGAGCTGCATAGTCATTATCTGTTAGTACTTTAAAGTTAGATATTAAACCTACACCATTTTTTCACATTTTAAATATCATTCATTGCATAGATTGTTATGATAAAGGAGGTTACTTTTTTTCTCTAAAATTAGTATGAAATAATCTAGAATGACTTAAATTTTTCATTTTATGCTCTTGGAATAGCAAGCCATTCCTTTTTTCATGGATTAAGAAGCTTGATTTAGGCACTTTAAGTTCTGAAATAACCCGATCTTACCTGCTGTGCATCTTCCCATTTTTCCTTGTTGTCTTCATCGAGAAGGTTGCTAACTATTTGAAAGAAGTTCTGTAAATAAAATTAGATAAGAGATTTAATGTTACATGAGGGAGTATACTTGCTGACAACATCTATTTGGACTGATCATGCGCTGAAGGTCCAAACACTTTGCAATATTGCTCGATGACCCCAACATACTATCCTGGAAGATCTCTGAGGATTCCTCATGATCCTGGGATTTCTAGTGACCTTCATACATGCATCCACCTCAGAAGACATCAGAATAGATACAACACTTCTTTTCTCTCACGATTATTTGTCCCTGATTCTGCTGTCTCATGCCACCATGTGATTATTCCTTACAAAGAAGCCCTCTTTGCAAACACCTCTAAGACAGTCCTGTGTCTGTCTTATTCAAGTGGCCCACTTCCCAGGGGCCCACATTCACCTCTCACATGGCTGTGTCAAAGGGCATGATAGTGAATGTACAGCTGAGGACCGGAGCCTTCCTCAGTGGGCCCTGGCTCTGCCCTCTGTCCTAGCTATATTATTTTAACGGTCACAACTACGTATCGTAAAGATGGCATGCAATTCTTTAAGCACCTGGTATAGAAAGACCTCAGTAAATCATGGCTGTTTTCAAATCCTTGCTTTTGATTCCCCTGTCCCTTGCAGCAAGTCAGAACCAAGCCATGAAGGGTCACGTGGTCCTGGGGATGTTCCACATCCTTGCCTTCCCCATGTCCCTGCTGACCCGCTGGAAACCCGGTGACGGCATCGTGTCCTGGGGGTGCCCCCCACGAGTCTCATGTCCCCTTTCCAGGCAGGCAGGCACCTTGCAGGGTTCACGTTCTGTGTCACACGCCCACAGGGGCTGCGTTAGTGCCTGGTGCCTACACGAAGGATGGTTACCAAGGGTGGACCGCCCTGTCCTCTCATCTTCTCTCTGTCCTGAAGACACAGGGGCCAGGAGAGGAAAACCAGGGTGCCGGTGACGGGGTCATGGGAGGCCCGGGAAGTGCACAGTGAACCTGTGACATCTGCGTAAACTCCATGGATGGTGGTCCCTGCTGCTGCCCTCGGAGCCCACCTCTTCCAACTAGTCTGTCTGGAACTAGCAGGAACACTGCCTCACTGATCCACTCAATACATTCGCTTAGGAGAGGTCTCCCTTTGCGGGGTGGGGGTGAGAGCCAGAATTTTTTTTACCTCCTTAGCCCTTCCCCCTCTCCAGCTAGCTTTTCAAAACAGGCCTTTATTCGAATTCTAAATAAATTCACCTGGGTGTTTTTAGAAGGAAAACAAAGCTGCTCCATCTCCTCCCGTGCTCTGAATCTGTTACTGTCTATATTTAATTGCCCTATTTGTGCTATTTATTTGAATAGTTCCTGGCAATCACATGGTTGAAACATGTTTCCAGTCACAGCCTCAATAAAAGTTACAGAATATTTTATGCAACTCTTGGGAAAAAAAAAAAAAAAAAGCAAGTCTGTGTCTAATTCATTTAACCTTTTTGTACTACCAGCCATTTTTTCCACTTAAAATGTCCTGGTTGGAGTGATAACATTTTAAGAGCTTTGTCCATTGAGCTGTAACTCTACATAGGAGCAGAAAGAATTAACCTTCAGAGTCCTCAGATTGCCTGTGGCCAGTGAACTCAGCAGGGGACGCGATGCTAATGAGACAAAAGTTGCAGATTGTATCCCTGTTCACACCAGAGAGTGGAGCTGAGGTCCCTGACCATGGCTGAGTCCCAGCCCCTGCCAGCTCTCACACAAAATTCATGCCGCTCCTAACGAGGGTGCCACGTGAATGGGAAGCAATTTTTGCAAATGCATCTCCATTTCTGGGAAAGCATTTCACAGAGCGTGTTTTACTAACAGGGGGTCAGCGGCTCTGTGCTGTACGCCAACGCCTGCGCAAGCACACGTGATTCCTTGATCAAAATGATAAATTCAGAGTTAGGTTTTTCAAAATCACCAGAGAGCATAACGTAAAAAACACAAATTTTTTAATTATACATTTAAGCAAGCAGACGGTCTAGGAAAGGCTGTTGGACCACTCTCCAAGGCCAGTAAATCGTACTCGCCTCTATCAGCGAGGGGAAATAGCACAGAATAAAGCTCTCCTTCCATCTTCCCGTGGCTTCGATTTGGAAACCGCCAGTTGTGGGGCCATGCTGGTCACGGGGGCTAAGTCAGAACATCCCAGGGGGTGGGGGGGGGTTGGCATTTATGGGAATACTGAACTTCTCCTGTTTCTTAGTGTATCCTCCTTACATGCAATGCTTTTTTCACAGCAGGTGGTTAATAAAGACTAACTTAAAGGAAATCACGAAGTTACAAAGTCAGTATACCACTGCTTCTCCAAGACTCAAGCATCATTCCTTTGACTTGACCCTGCTCTAATCTGTCTCAGACACTGGGGAAGATGTATGGAATCTGGAAAACGGGGGAGACAGACACAGAGAATGGATACGTGAGTGTAGGAAGGGAAAGGGGAATGAGTTGAGAGAGTGGCGTTGACATATATGCCCTACCAGGTGTGAAATATAAAACAGCAAGTGGGAACTTGCCGTCTAAGACAGGGATCAGCGGATCAACTGTGTGCTCTGTGATGACCTAGATGTGGGGGGGAAGGGGAATGACGGGAGCTCCTTCAGGGAGGGGATATATGTACACATACGGCGGATTCTTGTGGCTCGGTCAGTAAAGAATCTGCCTGCATGGATGCATGAGACAAGTGCCCGGGGCTGGTGCACTGGGAAGACCCAGAGGAATCGGGTGGAGAGGGAGATGGGAGGGGGGATCGGGATGGGGAATACGTGTAAATCCATGGCTGATTCATGTCAATGTATGACAAAAACCACTACAATATTGTAAAGTAATTGGCCTCCAACTAATAAAAATAAATGAAAAAAAAAGCAAAAAAAAAAAAAAAAAAATCTGCCTGTAGTGCAGGAGACCCAGGTTCGATCCCTGGGTTAGGAAGATCTCCTGGAGAAGGAAATGGCAACCCACTCCAGTATCCTTGCCGAGAAAATCTCATGGACAGAGGAGCCTGGTGGGCTGCAGTCCATGGGGTCGCAAAGAGTCGGGCACGACTGAGTGACTAACACTTACTTACTTACTTACGGCTGATTCACGGTGTTGTACGGCAGAAACCAACACATTGTAAATCAAGTATACCCCAATTTAAAAAATACATGAAGGAAAAATGTATTTCAATATTATCAATTCACCTTGACTTCTGCTCAAAGGCAAAATCAAACAGAACAGAATTCTGAAGAGGGGACTCATAACATTTAGGTCGCTGGGTTGAATTTCTGAGAAAAGCATAAAGAAACTTCCACAGCAGCAGATGTGCTCCTTGTAGAGTTTTTTTAAGAGCGCTGCTAACTGTGGTCAGATCGCTCTTTTGATGAATTATGGATCAAGTCCCTTAGCCCCGGAACTTCATCTGACAGGGTTTCTCGTTTGTTTTGATCAAGCTCTGATCTCTATGACTTAGACCAATTTGAAAATTGAGAGTCCTTGGCAGAGTTTGAGTTTGGAGCTTGAGCTAGCTGACCTAGTTTAACATTCCCCCATTACTTATTTTTTGTGTGGTTCCGGGCTAAGGGGGCCCACCGCTTGCCTTCTCTGTAAGGAACGGATGCCAACAGCTGCCAGGCAGAGCACTCACGAAGCTCAGAGCTAATTCTCCCCACAGTTATCGGACACAAGCTAAGTACTCGATATACGGAAGCTTTATGATTTTATTCCCCTGGTGCTATCTTTTTTATGACTGGCTGCATGATTTGTATTTACAGCCACATTATGGCCCGTGATTCGTTCAGCAGAACACGCTCCTTCCTGGCCTCCCCTGGGAGGGGTTTCAGAGTCCTGATGGTGAGATAGCCATCACGTGGGAGGCCCTGTGCCAAACAGCATGGGCACCGACTTCAGGAGGCAGGACTCTGCTTGTCCCAGGCAGGAAGTATTCTGAAAATCAGCACAAGGAACGCACGTCACAAAGAAGTGCGATGTCTCTGCCACACTCAAAGTGCAAGCCCTAGATTTAGCCACAGGAGACTAAAAGGACACTCACGTTTATGGAAAGCTGTCACTAACTAATTCTTTGCTATGTGCCTGTCTGGCTTCCACTTGACAAATTTCTTAGGGACTATCTATGGTTTTCTATAAATATACTGAAGCACATCTCAGCACATAGCTTTAGCTGAATTCCTTAGCAAAAGAGAGCTGTAGCTGAGGCTCATGATCTGAGATATCCAAACCACAGGAAGCATGTTCTCCTCCCCTCAACCCAGCAGCAAGTGCCTGGGCACCAAGGTGCAGAGACGAGCCCCAAGGAGTAGGAGTTAGTTAGCAGAACGCAAAGCTTTCATGGATTGTGGTGATCCCAACTAGAAATATAAGGGGATTGTAAGAAAAGCTTCAAAGACAAGCAGGGACACTTCACTAGGACTGAGATAAACACCCCAGGACAGTCATCTAGCCCCAGTAGAGAGCAGCTGCAGGTCAAGTGTGATCCAGCCCCTTCCTGCCTCTTCACCCCCTCTTGAGCTATCCTGCCCCCAACTCTCTCTACCCCAGGTTCAGCAGACTTCTCAGTGCATCACAAACATGATTCTATCCAGTTTCTGGACCCCTACAATGTGGCTCCCTTTCTTCAACCATTTTGCTGTCCGTCTGTTTACTCAAAGAGCTGTTTATTTGTTTCTGCTTTTTTCCCCCCTTGCCCTCCACACATAGATTTACATCCCATGTCCTCAAAAAAGCTTTCAGATCACCACCACCCCCTAAATCACATGAGGTCTGCATAGGCTCTTTATTTATTTATTTTTATTCTGATTAGTGAGCATTTTTATCTTTCATTTACCAATACAGTCATCCTTCATGGCTGGCAAAAAATTCATTGAAGAAGGAAAGAGCCAGTCCATGGAAGTAATCACCTACAGGAATGTGATGTGAAGGAAGAGGTCCTATCTACCAGAAGGGCCCCTTGCTCTCTGTTCTGGGAGCTGGTGTTCCCCAAAACCTGGAGAATCAGTATGACTGTCTCTGACTCTCTCTGCACCCAGGCACGAGCACCCCAGTAAAACTACCAGGAGCTCACCCAGCAACAGGTAAGTGCCCCTTCACCCTAATGTCAGGCAGGCGGCAGGCAGCCGTAAGCACCACATACAGGGCAGCAGACACGATGAGCTGCAACCGTACTGTGTAGGTTTTTTGTGCGATATATCACAATTCTCAATTATGATGCATTTGTGTGATGATCGGTGTAGGTCTTTTTCTCAACCAGCCTATCATTTAGTTGAGATTATTTCTATTATGCTCACTCTCATGCCCCCAGCATATAGCACAAGGCATAGGAAAATGCAAATACTCAAATATTTCAAATTGACTGGCTTCATTCCTACTGTGTAGAAGACCCTGGGATGAGCACTGGGAGAATAAAGATAATGGATAAATGGTCCCCTCCCCAATGTGCTGCCTGCTTTTCAACTCAACACCGTCCTCTGCTCTATGCCCAGGGCTCTTGTATGTCCAGGGAAGGAGATAAGAATGCTTAGTTTTACAAGTCAGGAAGCTGGTTTTCCTGATTAAATATGGGATCAAACTAGTCCTATCTCAATGGCATTTTAAAATTAATTTTTCCTGGAATATAGTTGCTTTAACATGTTGTGTTAGTTTCTGCTGTATAATAGAGGGAATCACCCACACGTATACATATTTACCCGCTTCCTTGTATTTCCTTCCAATTTAAGTCACAACAGAGCGTTGACTAGAGCTCCCTGTGCTATACTGTCTGTCCTCATTAGTTATCTGTTTTAGCCATAATATCAACACTACACATACGTCCATCCCAGTCTCCCAGTTCTTCCCACCTCCCACTGGTGTCCATAAGTTTGTCCTCTACACCTATGTTTCTATTTCTCCTTTGCAAATGAGATCATCTATGCCATTTTTCTAGATTCCACACATATGCATTAATTAAAATAAAACAACATTTACACACTACTGTTCATAAGCTGGGCTTCTCTTGTTGGCTCAGATGATAAAGAACCTGCCTGTGACGCAGGAGACCCAGGTTCGATCCCTGGATAACCAACAAGGACCTACTGTATAGCAGAGGGAACTCTAGTCAATATCCTATAATAACCTACAAGGGAAACGAATCTGAAAAAAAATGAATAAGTATTTACATATAACTGAATCACTTTGCTGTAACCTGAAACTAACACAACATTGTCAATCAACCATACGACTTCTTTGAAAATGTCATGTTAAGTCTCAAGGCCATCATGAGCACAGACACCCACTTTTGGGCTCCAAAATCACTGCAGATGGTGATTGCAGCCATGAAATTAAAAGACACTTGCTCCTTGGAAGAAAAGTTATAACCAACCTAGATAGCATATTGAAAAGCAGAGACATTACTTTGCCAACAAAGGTCCGTCTAGTCAAGGGTATGGTTTTTCCAGTGGTCTTGTATGGATGTGAGAGTTGGACTGTGAAGAAAGCTGAGCATCGAAGAATTGATGCTTTTGAACTGTGGTGTTGGAGGAGACTCTTGAGAGTCCCTTGCACTGTAAGGAGATCCAACCAATCTACCCTAAAGGTGATCAGTCCTGGGTGTTCATTGGAAGGACTGATGTTGAAACTGAAACTCCAACACTTTGGCCACCTGATGTGAAGAGTTGACTCATTTGAAAAGACCCTGATGCCTTGAAATATTGAGGGCAGGAGGAGAAGGGGACGACAGAGGATGAGATGGTTGGATGGCATTACCAAGTCAATGGACACGGACTTGGGTGAACTCTGGGAGTTGGTGATGGACAGGGAGGCCTGGTGTGCTGCAGTCCATGGGGTCACAAAGAGTTGGACATGACTGAGCGACTGAACTGAATTGAACTGAGGGCCTCAGACGTGGAGAATGCAGAAGAGGATGTGTGGCCTTGATTCTTTCCCAAGAAGGAGCCACCTCTCTGACACACAGCTTGGTCTTCATCCAACACTGTAGGCCTCCCCCCACACTACTTCATTGCCCATCCTTGGTGGAGTGAGGGCTGCCTTGTTTAGCAGCAGAAGGGCATCAGGAGAGAGAGAAAAATCCACTGCAGGGAGCAAAGCCAGGAGCTTTGGGAAAGAAGATGGCTGGAGAGAGGAAGGTCTCTGGAAGAGTTTACAACCCAAGGGAGAGGCTGTGAGGGTGGAAGGGGACAGTAGATGTGGGACGGGCATGCAGAAAGATGCAGGGGACACCTGTGAAGCAGAAACGCATGCACCCTTTCCAGAATACTTCCTGCATACCTGCTAAGTACTTGTCCCAGTTCTGAGTGCTGGGAAAACAACAGTGAGCAAGACACTCACAGGTCCCTGCCCTCACGGACCTTACACGGTGCTGTGTAAGGAAAGTAAACTTAACAGCAAGTAATCATCTAAAACATGACTTAAAGTGACGATAGAAAAATAAAGTAGTGTATGGGGCCAGGGAGTCACTGGGCAGTGAGGGGTATGTGTGTGCACACTTATGTACATGCGTGTGTGGGGGGGGGGGGTGCGGGCGTGTGCTAAGGCACTTCACTCGTGTCTGACTCTTTCGTGACCCCATGGACTGTAGCCCATCAGACTCCTGTGGCCCTGGGAGTCTCCAGGCAAGAATGCTGGAGTGGGCTGCCATTTCCTCCTGCAGGGGGTCTTCGTGACTCAGGGACTGAACCTGTGTCTCTTACGTCTCCCGCATGGGCAGCTGGGTTCTTTACCTCTAGCACCACCTGGTGTGTATGTGTGGGTGTTTGTGTATCTGTGTGTATACGTGTGTGTGTGTGTCTATGACTGTGTATGTGTGGGTGTTTGTACATACGTGCGTCTCTCTGTGTGTAGGAGTGTGTATGTGTGGGTGTTTGTGCATATGTGTGTCTCTCTGTGTGTGTGAGTGTGTATGTGTGGGTGTTTGTACATACGTGTGTCTGTGTATGACTGTGCATGTGTGGGTGTTTGTGCATATGTGTGTCTCTCTGTGTGTGTGAGTGTGTATGTGTGGGTGTTTGTACATACGTGTGTCTGTGTATGACTGTGCATGTGTGGGTGTTTGTGCATATGTGTGTCTCTCTGTGTGTGTGAGTGTGTATGTGTGGGTGTTTGTACATACGTGTGTCTGTGTATGACTGTGCATGTGTGGGTGTTTGTGCATATGTGTGTCTCTCTGTGTGTGTGAGTGTGTATGTGTGGGTGTTTGTACATACGTGTGTCTGTGTATGACTGTGCATGTGTGGGTGTTTGTGCATATGTGTGTCTCTCTGTGTGTGTGAGTGTGTATGTGTGGGTGTTTGTACATACGTGTGTCTGTGTATGACTGTGCATGTGTGGGTGTTTGTGCATATGTGTGTATACATGTGTCTGTGTGTGTGCATGAGTGTGTGTACGAGTGTATGTGTGGGTGTTTGTGTATATGTGTGTCTCTGTGTGTGTATGTGTGGATGTGTGGATGTTTGTATGTGTGTCTGTGTACACATGTGTAGATGTGTGTGTACAGTGTCTGTATGTGTGTGCGTGTGAAAGGCTCCATTAGGTTGAACAGCCAGCAGGAAAGACCTTTCTGAGGAGATGACGTGTGAGCTGAAAACAGGGTGACAAAGGGGCCATTAGCCAGGGGCAGGCTGAGGAGGCCAGTCCCAGGAAAACGACAGGCAGGGGGGCACCTGAGGCGTTTAAGAGACAGAGAAGAAGCAGATGCAGCCGGCGTCACCTTCAGTAGGAGCTGAGGGGTGGAGGAGGAAGACTACTAACACAGGATGAGAGGGGCCCAGATCCCACCAGAGTCTTGTCACACAAGTTTCAGAAAAACACAAAATCTAACAGTGGCTGCCGACGGGACAGGAGAGTGGGAAGGAAAACAAGAGGACCAGGAAGGAAGCTGTGTCGACCGCAGAGGCCGGGGGCGGTGGCTCAATGAGGGGGACGAGGCGATGTGGCAATGCCCCCTTAATCAGTGGACAAGCCGATGTGGCGATGCTGGCGATGCCCCCTTAATCAGGGGATGAGGCAATGTGGCGATGCCCCCTTAATCAGGGGACAAGCCGATGTGGCGATGCTGGTGATGCCCCCTTAATCAGTGGACAAGCCGATGTGGCGATGCTGGCGATGCCCCCTTAATCAGGGGATGAGGCAATGTGGCGATGCCCCCTTAATCAGGGGACAAGCCGATGTGGCGATGCTGGCGATGCCCCCTTAATCAGGGGATGAGGCAATGTGGCGATGCCCCCTTAATCGGGGGACAAGCCGATGTGGCGATGCTGGCGATGCCCCCTTAATCAGGGGATGAGGCAATGTGGCGATGCCCCCTTAATCAGGGGACAAGCCGATGTGGTGATGCTGGTAATGCCCCCTTAATCAGGGGACTGGTGCCCAGGAGGCAGACGGCAGCAACGCCGAGCCCAGGCTCGGGCCCCTCGAGGACCGGCAGCCCCACGCGCCCACACCAGACCCCGCGGGGCATGCCCGGGCCAGTGGGCAGCTCCACTGTGGCGGTGCATGAGGCTCTGGGGTGGAGCTGAGAGCACGTGCCCAGTTTCCGCCGCCCCACAGGCCTGAAGCTCAGAATCTGTGCGTCCTAAGCCCTAGTGGAAATCTGGAGCCTTTCGCAGAAAAATAAAGTAAAATCACCAGGAATAGAGCCGACTGGGATAAAATCAGCATTCAAACACTGGAGATAAAGCAGCCAGGAAGAGGACCAGGTGAGAAAGATGAGGGATGAGGCGGGGGAAGGAGAGAAGACTCTCCGCTGGGGAGACTAATCCAGATGAGACAGGCCAAGCCTGCAGCAAGCTAAGCATCCAGAGAGACTTCAGGCTGCAGAGTCTTGTCACCTGGGAAGCTAAATGGCATCACCTCTCTTGGCTAAAGGGGGACTCGCCCAGTCCTGCAAGATTCCCTGTGGTGGGCTCAAACCAGTCTGCCTCCTGATCCTTAGGTTCAAGCTTTCTACACTCCAAATGTCAGAAGGCAACTGTACTTGAAGGCAGGGCCTCTGAACAGGTAATTGAGTTAAAATAAGGCTGGGTCCCAACCCAGTCTGACAGGTGTGCTTGTGAGAAGAGGCATTGAGGACACACAGAAACATCAGGGGTGACGCACGCAGAGAAGAGAGTCCTGTGAGGCCACAAGGAAAAGGCAGCCAGCTGCAGGCTGAGGACAGAGGCCTCAGGGGAAAGCACAGCTGCCCACACCCTGAGCTTGGCCTTCCAGCCTGCAGAACTGCGAGGCAACACACTCCTGTTGCTCAAACCACCCAGTTCATGGTATTTATTACGGCAGCCCCGCGACGTGACACATTCCCCGATAATTTCTTAAGAGAAAAATTTGATAATAAATGAAGTCACAAGAAAAGACTATCTATACATTGTGCTTCTGCAAATGCCAATGTTTTCCTGAGTCTGAAGGAAATAACAAGGGATTCCAAAAGGGCAAGACTGCTTATCAGAGGCCTCATCATTTTTTCTTAAGCTTCACCAAAGCTGTTCACGTACATCACATGACAGGTACCAGTTGTTAAGTGGCACGCCACAAACACCCAACTTTCCTGAGTTCCCCTCAGCTTGCAGCCATCTTCCAAATTCTGTGCACAGTAGGATTTACTCGTGTTGATGGGTGAAGCAAGACACATTCCTTATATCTCCCCCATTTAAGGCAGGTGTTCGGCACTGAATTTCTTCTTTCCTTCTTTATATTAGGGGAACACCTTCAACACTGTCTAGAGAGAGCTCTGAGTTACATAACTTCTCTCTACCCCAGAGAAAGAATAGGGAACCTTCTCAGGCTTCAAGCATTGAAAACAGCATCTGTTGTGACTCAGACTGATTGTTAGCTGGACTTAAACTGGGTCCCAGAGGGCCAGGAATCCTGGCTACTGATTCAAGCCATCCTCTCATCCACTTGCTGGTTAACTATAAAATGGTCTTGTGGTGTCAGCCTTTCAGACTAATTCTTCTTTTCTGACTCTCATGCTTATTGACACATTCCCTGCCCTTTTCCAAGAGTAGGGAAAGAAAAGAAAAAAGACGCAGCAACCCATTCTTGCTTAGGTAGTGCTGTGAGGAACACTTGACCTTCCTTTGTTCCCAGGAGAGAGAGCAAAATATACATCTGCAGCGGCAGCAGACGCGTGTGGTCCAGAAATGCTTCAGGTGTTCACTCAGTCAGAATCTCACCTTCCCCAATCATAAGGGTTGGCAGATCTCTTGACCTTTTACTGTGTGTCATGTGTGAAATTAAAAGATGCTTACTCTTTGGGAGAAAAGTTATGACCAAGCTAGACAGTGGCACGCACGTGTAGCCAGCGGCTGCCTTACTGGATGGCTCAGCTAGAGAATCATCACGATACAGTGTATAGATGGCACCACAATAGACCATGAGATTAAAAGACGCTTACTCCTTGGAAGGAAAGTTATGACCAACCTAGACAGCATACTAAAAAGTAAAGATATTACTTTGCCAACAAAGGTCTGTCTAGTCAAAGCTATGGTTTTTCCAGTGGTCATGTATGGATGTGAGAGTTGGACTATAAAGAAAGCTGAGCGCTGAAGAATTGATGCTTTTGAACTGTGGTGTTGGAGAAGACTCTTAAGAGTCCCTTGGACTGCAAGGAGATCCAACCAGTCCATCCTAAAGGAAATCAGTCCTGAATATTCATTGGAAGGACAGATGTAGAAGCTTGAAACTCCAATACTTTGGCCACCTGATGTGAAGAACTGACTCATTGGCAAAGAAACTGACTCATTTCCCTGATGCTGGGAAAGACTGAAGGCATGAGAAGAAGGGGACAACAGAGGATGAGATGGTTGGATGCCATCACCGACTCGATGGACATGAGTTTGAGTAAACTCCGGGAGTTGGTGATGGACAGGGAGGGCTGGCATGCTGCAGTCCATGGGGTCACAAAGAGTTGAACATGACTGAGAGACTGAACTGAACTTATGTGCTATATAACTTTTAGACAGTGATTTAACCCTCATATCAGCACTATGCATGGGTACCAACATTCCATATGATGGAAGAGAATATGGTGACACTTAGAGATCCAGTCACCTGTCCAGCATCAGACAGGAGACAAGTAGCAGAACCATGACCAGAAGCTCAGGACTCTGCCCACAGAGCAAGCACTCTGCATCATCATCCTCTATTACCTTCCCTACATCCCCAGGAAATTATTAATTTACACTAATTATTATTATTAATTATAGGAAATATTGTAGTTATTAATTAATTATAGGAAAGTATTAATCTTCCTGGTTGCACAATGTTCTTTCAGCAGAGGACCTCAAGGCATCAGGTGAGGTCTTGGATGTTAGCATTATAGTACCATCCCAAACCTAAAGAGTCCTTACTAGATCCTATTTGGTCAAGAAAATTAGGCTAATCATTACATGAGGGCCTTGGATTATCACAGTCACAGATGCATCCCCACCTGTCAATCCACTCTTTTGTACACAGAAAACAAAAGGGTCTCACACTGAAAGCAGCAGAGAAATGATACTTAAGGATCCTCGCCTAATTCTTGACGGGTAACTTGAGAAAGATCCAACGTACCTGCTTTCTCATCAAGTGTTTTAGGAGAGAAGATGCTTAACTTAACCGAAAATCATCAAGTCTATTGAGAATTTAATTCTTTCTGTTTTGGCTGGGCTGGGTCTTCCTTGCCGCACTGGGGCTTTCTCTGGGTGTAGTGAGTAGGGGCTACTCCTGACTGCGGCGTGTGGGCTCAGCGTTCCATTCCGGTGGCTCCCCTGCTGCCGCGCAGAGCTTCGCTCTCTTGTTCTCTGGAGCTTGGGCTCAGCAGCTGAAGCTTTCAGGCTCTAGAGCATGGCTTAGTTGCTCCAGGGTATGTGCTGTCTTCTGGACCAGGGATAGAGCCCGTGTCCCCTGCACTGGCAGGCAGCGTCCTTACCACTGAGTCACCAGGGAAGCCCTCGATTTGATTTCTTGATCTCCTAATTCTGAGAATTTTACTAAGAATACAGTTTGCATTTAAGAAACAAATTGGAAGTGGAAGTTTGTGGCCTCCTACTTAATCTAACTTATTGGAAAAATGAATTTTCAAGCCTCAGGAATATGTCGGGCAAACAAGTGATTTTCAAACATTGATTGGGGAACCTGTTTGAGGGTCCTGATCAACTTTTCATAACACGACAGAAAAGAATAGAAAACGCAAGAGTGCATTACCTACAGAATAGGTAAAGATTTTGCAAAAGTCTATTTTTCAGTTATATGTTAACTGTGTGTCTTACAGTGGGTCACAGTCAAAAACATTTGGAAAATGCTGAGCTGGGCCAACAGAAGTTTCATCAGGGAGCAAAAAGATGCTTCAAAATAGACAAGTCCTCATATTCGTCAAATTTCAGGGCCATTGCACATGAGTCTCTGTGGATATTCCATGTGTGTATTCTTCCAATTTTTCTTTCTTTACTCCCAGTGATAAGCCGTCTCAGGGGCCTGCCTTTCATTCCATTAAGTGGATCTTGCCTCCTTTTCTGATCCACTATTGCTGAAATATGCTTGCTTTCTTTTCTCTGAACCTCTAGATCAGTGACGTGGCCAAGTCTTCCTTGACTCATGAATCCCCCTTCTCCACCTCAGCCAGACCATCTTTCAGAAACAGCACTCAGGTTTAGTAACTTTGTTTATGGAGAATCATATCCAAACTCTTCTCTAGCCTTGGTTCTCCTGCCTTCACGATTGACATTTTCCAACGTGAATCTCATTTTTTACAAAACTTGGTCTTTTGAATGTGCCACATGCATACCATTATTATGTCTTTCCCTTTTTCTTTCTTTCTTTTTTTTTTTTAAACTTTTTGGCCACACACTGTGGCAAGTGGGTTCTCACACCCCCTGCATTCAAAGCATTGAGTTTTCACCACCGGGCGCCAGGGAAGTCCCAATTACTACACCTTTGATTGGAGTTTGAGGATTGTTTCTGCCCTAGCTTTCTTCTCCAAATTCTATCTTAAGGCCTAAGGTTCTTTTTTGATTGCTGCAGTTCAGACTCTATGTTTTGAGAGTTCCTGGAAGGGAGACACTGTACTCCTATCTCTCTTCCTCGTTACTGGCCTAGCCTCATTCCTAAATTATCTTTTCCTTCAATAACATTGTAAGCAGCTTGAGCGCAAGGCCTTTCTTTTACCTTAAGAGTTACAACACCAGCGAAAGTGAAAGTGAAGTCGTGTTCGACCGACTCTGCAATCTCATGGACTGTAGCCCACCAGACTCCTCCATCCACGGAATTTTCTAGGCAAGAGTACTGGAGTGGGTTGCCATTTCCTTCTCCAGGGGATCTTCCCAACCCAGGGATTGAACCCGGGTCTCCCGCATTGCAGACAAATACTTTACAACACCAGTACTAATGGCATTACAGAGTACCTGCTGTCTGCCACATGATTCACAAGTGGGTTGTTACATATATAATCTGCATTTTTTTCTAAGCCTCTCAACAACCCTGAAAAATAGATATCCTTGGGCTTCATTATTCATGGATTTCGTATTTGCAAGTTCAACTACTCACTAAAATTAATTTCTAACTCACAAGTCAAAGTTCATAGCTTTAAGAACATGCATAGCGTGGTGACTTTGAGCCACCCCACGCACACACACCCAGCTCAGGCCACAGGACCACGCTCTGAGTTTTGGTCTCAGCCCACACACTGTAAACAAGTGTGTGCTTCATGGTCAATTTATGCCCAGGTTTTTCCCCATATATTTTGTGCTTTTTGATGGTAATTTCACTGTTGAAAATGGCTCTCAGCATAGTGTTGGAGGATTATCTAGCATTCCTAAATTCAAGAAAGCTCTGGTATGCCTTAGAGAGAAAATATGTGTATTAGATAAGCTTTGTTCAGGCATGATATGTAACAATAATGATGTTTTATATAAACAAATATATAATAATGAATATATGATAATAACATACATATTGTTATATATACATAACAATAAGTACAACAAGGTCATGTATTAATTAGTTGATGAAATTATACTACCAGATTCTTGTAGGAATCCATCTTATATTTTCCCTACTAGTAAATAATTCAGTATTCTTTCACTTATAGAATATAACTGCCATGACTAACGGGAATAGACCCTACTACTATTTATTCTTTATATATGAAGAAATAAGGTACATAAAGACTAAGCAATGTGTCTGAAAACATCAACATAGCTATTGGACAAATTTCAATTTTCATGTCTGATTAAACTTTGTAAGTCCCATAGTTCCAGGTGTGGGTGGTGTAGCTCAACTTCCACTGATAGAATGCGACTCGGTATGAATTTTTCCCAGGGTAAAAAAACAAGTAAATGGATAAATCCTCTCTTTTTTCTTTCTTTCTCTTAATTGGAAGCTTAGGGTACTGTTCTTTTTGGAAAGCAAATTCCTCAAGTATTACTATATTATTCATATTCACTAATTACTTGAACAAATATTTGCATCTCTACTATGCTCCAAGTGCCAGCTTAAGCCCCAGGGACCTAATTGTCTCTCAACAAGTTTAAAATTTACTGCTGAAAAGAGGCCTGGAAACAAATAATCTCACCATTATGTGAAACACCTGCTCTAATAGGAATATTTTTGTTGTTTTTTAGTCACTAAGTTGAGTCTTAGCACCAACAAAAAGACTCTTTGTGACCCAGTGGACTGTAGCTTGCCAGGATTCTCTGTCCATTGGGTATTTACAAGGTTTCAAAAGGCAAGACAATTAGGAAAACACTGAATTCTGCCTGAGATCTGAAGAGTTTTGGACTAGAAATGTTTTTTGATCTGCATCTTGAAGGAATCTGCATCAGATTAGAAACAGGAAGACCAAACTACAGCAGAGAACCAATAGAGCGGAAATATGGACATAAGGCCAAACCCCAGGGTGTGGAAAGAATATGCCTGAAGGGAAAAGGCTTTTGGAATAATTTTATACTAACCAGTTTCCCAAAATAAAACTATCACTATGCTCCATCCTTCCAAGGTATAAAGGCACACCATATTTTCCCCCTAATTTCAACAGATTGTGGCTACTCTATCTCACTTTCATCAATGTATCAATGGAGATACAAGATTGATCCAATGTATTAATCTTTTACTGAATCTAGCATTACTAGGCATTTTACATAAAAAGCCTTGCACAGAACTACACTTAAAATAATGTATTCTCTCTAAAGAGTTTTACTTAACATCTCTTTGGTCTTTGCTCTTTCCCCAGTTTAAAAAAAAAAAAAGGATAAAAACTCAGTGGTGTCTATATAATTATTAATTTTGCTGTTAATTCAACAAACATTTGTTAAACACCTTGTATAGTCAAGAATCTGCTAAATACCATTTGGGTGAGGGAGACTTGGAGCTAGGCTAGGATCCAAAGATTGATCAGGACTATTTCTTCTTTTGCAAAGATTCACACATGACTGCTAATAACTCAAGATGTAAAGAGATGCAGGAGGAAATGTGCTTCTGGAACGCAGAGGCCCAGGGTACCGAGAGATTAATTTAGAAGATGGAGACAGACAAAGCCAGACTGAAAGCACAGAGGAAGCTAAGGCCTGGAGCCAAGAAACACAGCACAAGTAGGAGGCAGGAAGCGGGTTGATTTAGCTCTAGGTCTGTGAAGGGGGGGAGTGGTCCATGCTCACGACTGGACAGACAGGTGATCCAGGTACTGTGGATACACCAGAAGGCAAGGCACAGGCTTTGGGTTGTCCTTCAGGCAGCCGTGAAGCCCAGGTGAAGGGTTCTGACTTAATCATGACGTAATCATGGCCATCCTAGGACAGCCAATGGGGCTTCCCTGGTGACTCAGCAGTAAAAGAATCCACCTGCCAATGCAGGAGATTCAGGTTCAATCTGTGGGTTGAGAAGATCCCTGGAGAAGGAAATGGCAACCCACTCCATTCCACCCGCCCACTCCAGGTAAGTATTCTTGCCTGGGAAATCCCGTGTAAAGAGGAGCCTGGTGGGCTACAGTTCACGAAGTCCCAAAAGAGTCAGACCTGACTTAGCAACTAAGCAACAAGGACAGCCAATAGGGCCACGGTGTACATGATGAGTAGGGATGTGGGGAAAGATCTGAGGGAGGAAGGAAGGAAAGAGGCCATGGAAATAGTGCGGGCTGGGATCCCTGAAAAAAGGCACAGTTAGGGTAACAGCAGTGGGGAGAGAGAAGAAAGACAGATGGAAGAGGCAGAGTATTGACTGACCCATCAGGAAAGGAAGAGAAGGGAAAAGTCCAGATGATATTACAGGAGCAGCCTAAGGACCAGTAATTATACCAAGGTGAAAAGGCAAGAGAACATGGCACTTATGATGAATTTAGTTTATGTCATATGAAGTCTGATGAGACAAGTCAACCACAAGTGACCAGAGCACTGGGGAGTAAAGGCATAGGCAGTGCTGGGTAAGGCAAGACAAGCAAAGACAACAAAGACATCCTAAAGATTTGTGTAAAATGGTCTGTTGAGAGTCGAATAAGAGGTGCAAAAGTGCCCTGAGATTTTAGAGTTGAGAAAGGTCATTTTCAGAGAAGTCTGGGGCTTGCAGGACTGGCCTTCAGAAAGAGTTGCAGCAACTGTGCCTGGAGTGTGACAGGCAGAGATGAAGAAGGACTTCCAGAAGAAGAAGGCATCCAGGTGCCTGGAAGGACATCAGCCAAGACAGCAGAGTAGAAAAACGCAGCTCCTTTATGTAAGAAATGACCAGGACAGCAGCCTGCTGAGATTTTGTGTGCATGCCGACGACTACCTACCGAGTAGGACAGAAACTCAGGAAGTTGTTTCTGATCATGATCAAACAACAACACAATCACATTGCTCAATTTAAGTCAAACCAGCTGATGTCCACGACAAAGCCTCTGGTTACACTAATTGTTCACGGAGTCCACGCCCTCCAATGAGAAGTTCATTCACAACATGACCCCAACACAACATAGGAATTGTAATTTAAGTACGATTAAAACATTAAAGCCCTACATTCTCAATGGTACAGAGAGGCACAAGAGCTCATTGAGTGCAGCTTTCTGCCTGATGTTTCCACTGTGAACACAATAATCTGGCGTTCAAAATTACAACTTGTACTTTATGTCAAGGAGTTCACATGTAATTTTTACAATGTAAGTGATAATGGATAGAAGTATTTCAGAACTCAGGAGAAAAGTTGTACTTGACTTACTTTATTACATTTTTAAAACTGGAAAACTGTTTCATTCTTTGTAAAGCAGCGAAGTGTTAGTGGATTAGTCATGTCTGACTCTATGCAACCCCATGAACTGTAGCCCACCAGGATCCTCTGTCCATGGAATTCTCCAGGCAACAATAGTAGAATGGGTAGACATTCCTTTCTCCAGGAGACTTTCCCAACCCAGGGATCGAACCCCATCTCGTTGGAAAAGACCCTGATGCTGGGAAAGATTGAGGGCAGCAGGAGAAGGGGGCGACAGAGGCTGAGATGTTTGGATAGCATCACCGACTCAGTGGACATGAGTTTGAGCAAACTGGGAGCCAGTTAAGGACAGGGAGGCCTGGTGTTCTCTAGTCCCTGACTTAGCCACTGAGTAACAACAACAACGTAGCAAAGGTGCTGGGAGCTCCCTGCTTGTCCAGTGTGTTAGGAACCAGTACTTTCACTGCAGGGGCCTGGATTTAATCTTTCCTGCAAGCACTGCAGTGCAGCCTAAAAAAGCATTGCAGTGCTGAAAGGACAGCATCTACTCCTCCTCCCTGCAATGTGTTTTTAGTTAGAAATGTATTCCTGGACACAGGTGATATAATATTATATATACCATAGCCCCATTAATTCTTACTGCAGCTACTTTGAGCAGGATATTTATATAATATAAATACTATATGAATCTCCATACAAATTAGGGCATAGGTATTATTTATGAATAATTGCATGATGCCAAAAAGCATTCTATTCCTCTTTCCCTTCAATCTCTGGTCAAAGCAAAGCAAAACAAAACAAACAAACAAACAAAAACATTCAAAAAGCCCACCCTCATTCTCTAAGCAAAATGCAAATAAAACTCCCAAAAGAAGAGTGGGCTGAAAGAAAATTACCTGATGTGGGAGTTTTGCCAAACTTTTATGATAATGAACTTCATGCAGAGACACAGAAGAACATTATGCTGGAAGCAGAGAAACTAACTCAAAAGCCAGCTCAGTATTCTTGGCAGGAGTACATCTTAGCCTACAGCACAAGAAGGCTTAAGCCGAAATCCAAACTAGTGTTGCATCAAATATGCTATGCTTGCCATTCAACAAGCTTGGTCTTAATGGCAAAGACAATTCTACAATCGGATGAGTACTTAAACTGTGCTTTGGAAATAAATGATGCCATTCTAGAAGTTTTCCATAACAAGACAAACAAGCTGTTGAGGAGTTACTGAACTTATTTTCCCATCCAGGGCGATTCTCTACTTGCCTGGCATTTTCAGGCAATAATTCCACAAAATTACGTATGGCCTTCCCCCTCCTAACAGCAAAAGTCCAAACAAAAAATTAAACCGTGTCTTCTTTGCATGCTATAGTCAATGTGCTTTCATTATGCCCAATGTACTTTTAACAGTCTCCTATGGCAAGATGGTGTTATTAAGTCTGGGAATAAAAGATCCATGCTACAACCTTGAATTTGCTATAGTGTCTTTTAGCCGACGGCTCAAATCACTTCACACACATTCTTACTCACTCTCTCCTTGAGGTGCATTATGTGTGTTGAGGACACTGAAGGGTAGAATGACTAAGGAATTGGGGTCACTTCCTGAGCTCACACTGCACACAGCTTGGATTCTTCCCCAACAGGAGGGAGCACGCCCTGCTCCAAACCAGGAATCCTCCAAGGTGGCTATACCAGCTTCTCAGGCCCATAAGTGATCCCAAGCTCACTTGGTATTCCTTCATGGAGTTGCCTCCCTTACCTGGACGCCATCAGAGGCAGGGATGTAACTTGCCCTTTTAAAGGTGTCTGTCACATTCCTGAGGATTTCCACTGACATCAGAAGATCGCCCGCATAGAAGTTTTTCCTCTGAGTTAAATCCAGCAGCGTCTTGGTGACCTGGGACATCCCATCACCCGCCAGCATTCTCTGACCCTTTGCAAGATGTTCTTTGATCTGTGATGGTCAACAGAACAGAATAAACATCAGAATCTTCATTACTGTTTCTCCACATAGCTTCATCAGACCAATGTGTTTAAAACTGCAGAGCTGACTTTCCAATAGCACTGCAAAACTTGGGAAGGTTTCAAAACTAAGTTGCGTGTTTCCCACCCTCGCAAGGAGAAACTGCCAGAATCTGTGTCCACATTTTGGCAGGCTTGATGGACTTGCCTTTTCTAGTTTTCAGAAAACATAATTTAGTGGTTTGCAGGAAGCATGTATTAATTTAGGGTTTGAACTGAAATAAAAATAAAAAGTAGTTTTGCACATGGTAAACAGGGGAGGTTGTTCAGTGAGGTGTGAGCAGAGATGGGAGAAAAGAAACGTCAAAATATCCTTTTGTATTTAAGAAGCTGAGTTTAACGATTTTTCCCTT